>NC_141146.1:128091996-128400051 GCF_053477565.2 Lygodium microphyllum | reverse complement strand
GCTACCGGAGTGTGTGGGAGATGAGGTAACTCGATCGGTATGGAGGTAAGCTCACTACACCCGTAGATATGGATGGCACGTCGGCTATGTGAGAGGTAGCCATTAGTGCTCGGCTTGGAACGCTTGAAACAATAAGCGGTTCGTGGATCTTGGCAGTTGAGCGAAAGCTCCCACACTAGAAGGCACGATGGTGAGCTTGGGATTCCCCCAGGTTTGGATTCGCGGGGTCTCCGCCGTGTACAGATCGGCTACCAACAAGGTCCTCATAGGCGGAAGGCGAGGGGAGGAGTTTCGGCTAGAGAGATCGGTTCGACAGGGCTGCCCCCTAGCTCCATACCTGTTTCTACTCTTTGCAGAGGCGGTGTCTCACTTCCTCAGATCACGTGTGAGCAGATTACGTGGCCTCCGACGTCCAGTGAGATAGGAGACTGAGTTGTTGGACTCAAAGTATGCAGATGGCACAACACTCTACATAGAGGACGATGAGTTGATGTTGGAGAGGGTGAGGTTGGCTCTTGATGTGTTCTATTTTGCAGCGAAAGCAAAAATCAACTGGCAAAAGTCGATTGGGTTCCTCACAGATCTGGACTCTAGCACGAAGTGGGGCGTCCACTTGAGATTTAGATAGGTGAGCAGAGGGCAGACCGTTCGGTACCTAGGGTTCCATGTGGGAGTCAACATCACTCCTGCCCAGTAGTTCTTCCTATC
This sequence comes from Lygodium microphyllum, assembly GCF_053477565.2. Lineage (NCBI taxonomy): Eukaryota > Viridiplantae > Streptophyta > Polypodiopsida > Schizaeales > Lygodiaceae > Lygodium > Lygodium microphyllum. Next base: position 128,399,343 of record NC_141146.1, on the reverse strand, counting down.
CTTGATTCTATTCGAAGGAAACTAACCTACTGGAGCACGGCTCGCCTCTCACTAGCCGGCCGAGCCTTGGTGGTCAACCAGGTACTCCTAGCAACAGCATCATACATTGCCTCGTGTTGGTGTTTCTCCTCATCCTGCATAATGCAGCTCCACCGCCTAGTGTAGAACTTCCTTTGGTTAGGGTCAAATGGTTCCAAGGGCTCTAGGGCCAAGATGGCGTGGGCGACCATCATACGACATCGGTCAGAGGGAAGGCTTCGGATCATAGACCCAGAGTATCAGAGTATGGCCCTCTTGGGCAAGCTAGTACTTTGCGGCCTCACACCAGGAGGGCAAACCTTGAAGGTCCTACTGCAAGATGGTCTTCAGGATTGTAGACCGAGGCTTGGCGATGAGTGGAGGCCGTCCCTGAGATGGATCTTCACGTCAGCCCAAATCACCCCCCCCCCCCCCCCAGATCATCTTTCCTTCATAGCTTACTCCGCGTGTGGTAGGTCCTCTGTAAGGCCCTAATCCAAAGCCCCCAGGCTACCAAGAGGAGAGAGACCGTTTGCCGTATATCACCCAGCGTTGGATGTATCTCATGGGGAGCTTTCTGTTGGCAAGCAGTCATCTAGGGCCATCACCTTCTGTATGAGGCCGGGATGCAGAACACGATATTCATTATCGAGGCAAGGTCATGCGCAGTGGTCGGTCTAGAGACTCTACCCATCCGCAAGGTACTGGAGCCCACAGCAGACCGCTCAAAGATCTGCGAGATCTTATGGAGTCTTACTGGATGGCATATCTAGAAGACGCAGTGTCAGGAGGTGTTCGGCGGAGAGAGACTTTCAGCACAGGCAACATTAGCAGAGCTCTGGACCTCCATTGTCCACTCCCTCCGTGGCCGATGGGATCAGGTGCAGGGCAAGTCCAGGGCTTGTCAGGAGCTCCGCTGTCATTTCATGCACACTTGGGGCGGCCAGGACCTATTCTTCGTGATGGAGGCAAGCAGCCCCAGTTGGTGATATATCCCCTCCCCCTGGCTTCTTGCCCCCATCCCCCCAAACCGCCTTGAGAGACTTGTATACATGATGTATTTGTGATTTCGCATCAGCTCCAGCTAGTCTGTTGAGCATGAGCACTTTGATGTAATCAGTTTTTTTTTTTGTAATATAATCAACCACATTTTACTTGCAAAAAAAAGTGTGGAGAGGAGCATGCGGCATTGTTCGCCGCATGGCTCTCAACCTTGGATGTATATCTTGGGAAGCTTTCTGTTGGCAAGCAATCTGGCAAGCCCGTCACCTTTTTATGAGGCCGAGATGCAAGACACGATATTCATTATCGAGGCAGGGTCGTGCGCAATGGTCGGTTTGGAGGCTCTACCCATCTGCCAGGTATTGGAGCCCACAGCAAACTGCTCTGAAGTATGGGAGATCATAGGGAGTCTTATTGGATGGCATATTTGGAAGGCACAGTGTCAGGAGATTTTTGGTAGAGAGAGACTTTCAATACAGGCGACCTTAGCAGAGCTCTGGACCTCCATCATCCACTCCCTCCGCGGCCGATGGGATCAGGTGTAGGGAGAGTCCAAGACTCCTCAAGACCTGTGTTGTCATTTCATGCACACTTGGGGCGGCCAGGACCTGTTTTTCGAGATGCAGGCAGGCAGCCCCAAATGGCGTTACACCCCCCTTCATGGCTTCTTGCCCCATCCCCCTCCTTGAGAGGCTTGTACATCTGATATATTTGTGACTCTGCATCAGCTCCAGCTAGTCTATTGAGCATGAGCACTTGTGTTCAGGGTTTTTTCTGAAGTAATATAATCAGCCACTTTTTATTTGCAAAAAAAAAAAAAAATCATTTACCTGCTTGTTCAGCTGAAGTATAATTAGTGAACTTTTCTTTTTTGGAAGATAAAATTGTACCTAGGAAAGTTATAATAATGGAATGATAGATCTGCTGCAATTTACACTCATGAACATTGCTTCACAATCCAGGAGAAAAAAGCTGTAGATCATAGTGAATGGCGATTTTTGTTAGCAGGGGCAAGCTCCTCAACTATGACGCATCAAAATCCAGCACCAGACTGGCTAACTGACAAGGTTAACTTTCACACGAGTTTTGAAGTGAACAAAAATGGTTTATTTCATTTTTCAAGTCCAAAACCTGCATCATCGCAGAACCCAGATAATTTAAGTGGTGATATTCACCGATTTGCTAAGTAGGTCTCCATCCAAAAGGATTGGCCAAATATTAAAAGAATATCCATATGCATTGTTGAACTCTTCCCAATGGACAGGTTGCTTTTAGACTTATATTCCAAACTTCCAAGACATTCATGAATTTAAAACATGTTTGATGTTAAAGTCGTCCTTGATGTAAAACATTCCCAAGAATATGATCAGTATGGGAGAGATGGAGAGGTTGTAGGGTGGTTCTGGGAGGATGAGGAGAGGTGCCTTGTTGTGAACTTGGGACTCTTGTACCTTCTTTCACCTAGCCCCTCATATGGTCTGGCATTATAGCCCACTAGATTGGTTATTTATAAAACCATTGCATTTATGATGTACTATTTCTATTTGTTCAGTAGATCAGTGAGACCAATCTCGCAAAATGTTTTGCCAAAACGTTTTGGATCCTGTAGAGACCAAAAAGTCCGAGATACACATAATCATGTGTTACTACTATAATGTACCTTAAAAATAACTCAGAAAATGACTGTTAGAGCAGTGCCAACATGATTAGTGCATTTTCTGGTCACATTGAGTATATGACTTGGAAATTACCTGCTCTTTCCAAATTATAACCTAGGTATTAGACAGAGTAGTGAATCCCAAGAAGCTAGTGTACGAACATAACATTTCATCAACTTCGCTTGTGCAGTCTTGGGTAGAAATTTTGAATCTTAGCTGGCTGAAGAACTTTCAAGGCTTTCAACAGCATTTTGTGGAGAACATTTCACACTACAAGAAGATATTCGACTGTTCAGAAGCTCATCAAGAGCCACTACCAGAAGAGTGGGATACAAAGTTGAATAAGCTTCAGAAATTACTGATTTTGCGATGCCTTCGTGTGGATAAAGCACTATTGGGAATTCAGGTGCACGGAAGTTTATAATCCATTTGCTCATCCACCACTTGCCTCAATGTATGTCTGATTTTACTTTTTGTGATCAGGATTTTGTTTCAAGTAACCTTGGCCAAAAATTCATTGAACCACCTGCATTTGATCTTGGAGTATGTTATAAAGATGGATCTCCTTCATCACCACTTATATTTGTCCTATCTTCAGGAGCAGATCCTATGGCAGATCTCTTAAAACTTGCAGAAGAGCTCCGTTTTACAAAGAAGTTTGAGAAGGTAAACAATAGCAGTTGAACGAGGTTTCTAGAATTTTGTGCAATCATTACCATGTTTACCGACTATCCAAGGAGAAAAATACCAATCTTCTACTTTGATCATTCAACAGCCATTAGTTTTCTGTACTCCAAGCATTGATCTTGTACTTTCTTAAGGGATATTTTATTCTAGGGGCCTTATTAACAGAATGTTCTCTTCTTTGAAAAAAGAATCTGTAACCCTGCAATTATGAGACCAAGTTTGAACCACTACACCATCACCTTTTCAACGTGGCAAACCAGATTTTGTTTTGTAACCATGTAGTTTAAACTGTGATTTGGCATTCTCTTCATCTCGTATCATTCAGAGACTTACACAGTAAAGCCGCAGCATGAACCTTCTGCACATGCCTGGCTTCTATTTTGAAGGAATGTTCCCTTTTGTTCTTTCTGTGGAAGCCCAGTGCATTATTCTGTGAAATGTTCAATTTGCTTGATTATAGTCTGCATTAAACTTGAATATGATACAATCAAGAAACAAGAAGCCCTGTATCTAGGCCATTCATCACATAAGATGCTGTTCTCTGTGGAAGCCCAGTGCATTATTCTGTGAAATGTTCAATTTCCTTGATTTATAGTATGCATTAAACATGGATCTGATACAATGAAGAAACAAGAATGTAAATAGCCTATCTATAATATCGACTGAGTGCTACCCCCGCCCCCAGACTACTCCCTCACGCCCGTGCTCGCCCTGCCCGCCGCCTTGGCTGGTGCTCCCCCGTTCTTCGCCTGCGGCCCCCGCTTGTAACCCATCACCCCGTCCCCACCCTATTTGTGCCTCGCTCTGCCTTGTCGCCCCGTCCCCGCCCTATCCGTCGCCCACACGACTGACCACACCCGATTGCCCACACCCGACCCCCCCCCCTGGCCCGCCTGGCCACCTTGCCCATCCCGCCCCAACATTCTCTGCCCCCCCCAGCCCAAACAATTCGCTCCCCCCCCGGGCACGCTTCCCCCATCCGCAACCTCGGACCCATCCGTAGCAAACACAACAGTGTTTCCCCCCCCCCCCCCCCCCCCCCGCCATTGATCCCCCCATCCTCCAGTGGCTCCCTCCATCTGCAGCAACTCCCCCCCTCAAGTAGCACCGCAACGTGATTGGTAGTCCTCTCAGGAGGGCGCGCAATGGAAACCTCTGGTCAGACGCCAGCGCACTTAGCAAGTCCTCCCCAGTCAAACACCTTGCGCGTAGTTCTCTCTGAGAAACAGCTCTTAGCCGTCCAAGCTAAGGAGCTGGAGCTAATGGAAATAGCGATTTAAGGTCAGGTAGTAGGACATTCCCCAGCCAACGCCCAGCTTCGGGACTGGCTACACTCCACGTTGCGTATCGGGACAGCGCAGATTGAGGAGACGGTCCTATTGGGCCAAGGGATCTTCATGGTCCCACTTAGCTCGGCGGACGCAACTCGCAAGTTACTCGCCAGTTCACCATATGCATCCACGAAGGGGGTCATACACATGGTCCCCTGGTACAGGGGCTTTACTATGGAGGCATTTGCACTCCACAACAGGTTTCTTCGGCACCCGATCACCCTTATTTTCCTCGGCCTGGCGATTGAGTATCGCCAGTTGGTGGAAGAATTTGGACAGCTTTTCGGCACTATCCTTTGTGCGTCCTTCGCGGATGCAGTGACAGCTTGTAGGAGTCCCAAAGGTACGGGTGGCAGTGAAAGAGGTCAAGAGTATTCCACAGTTTCTAGAGATTGAGGCGGGCAGGCACTCCTTTAGGCAACAAGTCATTGTGATGGGGCAGCCAAGGTAGTGCTTGTGCTGCCACGACTTTGGGCACCAGGCAGCAAGTTGCACGCGTTTCGGAGCCAAGGTGGCTCCGCCAACAGGCCTGCAGGTGGACACTGATGGCTTCACACGGATCTAGAGACGATAGGGAGGGAGACAGTAGGGGGGGCGCAGCCAGCGTCTCAAACCCAGCCTCGGGCAAAACAGGGAGTAGGTGGGCGTGTGACCCCCCCTCGGCAGAGCACTCCACAACCCCCCTCTGCCCACCCCACTCGGCAGGACCGCAGTCCCCCCCACATCCACCACCCGTGCCATAGACTACCTCTCCTGAGTCCCCACAACCCACCGCCCTCCACATCCCATGCCCCCCCCCCCCCCACTGACCCTGGCCCACAGCCCCCCACTTCTAGAACCACCAACCCCACACCCGCTATGTATTTCCATCCATCCCTCTCTCATCATCACCCACACCACCTCCCGTACCGAGCACCCCCCTGATCCGCACCTGGTTCAGGCGAGCCCCCTCAAACCCACCCCCCCTCCTCCCACAGGAGGTGATGAGCCACACATGCCTACATCCTCTTCGCACCAGCAATCCTCCCCCTCCCATAAAACCACCAACTCATCCACCCCTGCCGCCCGTCACACTTTCTTGAGATAGGCACACCTGTTGCCACAGGAGTCCTTTCACAGTGGCCCATGGTCCTACTTGAGAGTTGCGGAGCTCAGAGAGTTTCCACTACCTCTAGAGGTGGGGATCTTCGTGGTTCGTAAGTCAAGGAGGGCCAAGGTCCATCTACTAGCACCACCGGATGGACCAAACTATGCTTTTTTTCTTCACTCCTCTCACTCAGGGGAGTGGACGACAACACAGATAGAGGAAGAGTTGAAGAGTGAGGTGGCAGACCAGACCTCCCAGTGAAAGGGAGAAGAAGGACTAGCATTGTTTGCACAGTAGTGGCCTGGTTGCATGATGGACATTAACTGGTGGGCTCGTACCGAGGTCCCTCACCTGAGCATTATCTTTCGAGCCCCTCCACAGTGGAGGGCTCCGAGGGATGTGATCGAGTGGCCCCTAGCACAGGCGGCTCGTTTCTACCAGTGCACAGAGTCTCGACTCTTAGCCTAGCTAATAGATGCATTGATAGTACCACCTAGAACTTCGATCACGCCAAGGGCCACCATGGGGAAATGGAGCTCGCCATCCAGACCAACGGCAAAGCGTACCTACATCCCTCATAGCTCCTCTTCGTCATCAGCAGCCTCCACACCGAACATATGCCTGTTCGGGCAGTCACAGGTTTCCCCATGAGCTTACACCTTGCATCCTATAATGTGAATAGCCTCCACTACAGTGGGGCACATGATTCTAGAAAATTGATTGTTAAGCAGGAGTTGCAGCCTGCCCTTGCCAAACAGATCGATATCTTACTTCTATAGGAGCACAAGCTCACCCCTACCCAAGCCCAGCGGGTAGGGAAGGTACTCTCCCAGGTAGCTCGCACACTTACTGGGAGCACGCCATAGGTGCCCATGGTACGAGTGGAGGCATATACACCTCTATTGGTCCAAGTCTTACCGCTTGTGTTCGAGACCACGGGACGATAGTAGCAGGGAGGGTGCTATGGATTAGATTGGATATTGGAGACTCATACCTTGGAGTCCTTAATATCTATGCCCCTACAAAGGTTAGGACACGCAGCAGGTTCTAGGTGGAGATCGCGGAAGGACTCCCAGAGGTGGACTCCTAGATTGTTGGAGGAGATTTCAACAACATGGAGGCTTTGGAGGACCAGCAAGGCAGAGGGAGAAACTAGCAGGGCATGTCCAGGGAGGAGCAGGAGGGATGGGAGATGTTTCTACTGGCAGTAGGAGCACGTGATGCTTGGAGAGACCTTGCCTTCCACAAGAGGGAGAGGTCGTTGGACTTTTCTTGGGGATACAAGCGGCTAGATGGAGTCCTGTTGGAGCGGTTGGACAAGTTTTATGTGGGAGAGTGGGGAGGCCAGGTTGGGCAGTTGGCAGGCACCACGTTGTTCGATCATTGCCCGATTCTCCTGACACTAGATCCCCCAGCATCTGCCCTAGATACAAGATCTTGTCGGATCCTTGACTTGATCTACAGGAGGGAGGAGGTAACGAGACAGATAGAGCAGATTTGGACTAGAGAGTGGGGCAGGAGGTGCAAATCGCAGAGGTTGCAGAGGCCCTAGCTGAGTCGAGCAAAATCGGCCAAGAGGCAGTCATACAGGCCAGGCAGCAGAGTTGGGAGGAGGAGAGAGCACTCCGGCAGGACCTTGCAGCCACACAAAAATTATTACAAGAGGCACCAGGGAATCCCACTCTCCATGCACAGGAGATGTGTGCGCGAGCAGCCATTGCTGGCTTAGAGGACAAGCGCTCTGAGTTCTCTTTCCACACCTCAGCAGCTTTCTGGGCGCGGAAGGGAGACACAATGTGCATGGAATATTTTCAGGTGCACTAGCCTTGCACCTCAGGAGAGCAAATACGCAGTCTCCGAGATCAGTATGGGAGGACCCGTTCTAGCCCAAACGAGGTTATGGAGATTGCCACCGACTACTATAGTCGCCTCTTCCAGCAAGAGACAGCCTCAGCTAGAGGACAGCGATGTAGACAGGAGGTTTGGGATAACATCCCGTCCCTCGCCACAGAGGAGATGGGACACTCCCTCCTAGTCCCCTTCATAGAGAAGGAACTAGAGGAGGCTTTCCATACACAGGAGAGGCAGAAATGGCCAGGAGAGGATGGCCTCTTTAAGGCTTTCTTCACCACCTTCTAGGAAGTGGTGAAGGACCCCCTATTGATGGCCTTTCAAGAGATTTTCACTTAAGGACAGATGCCAGGGAGTCTATCGGCAAGCCTTATCAGTCTTCTCCCCAAAGGGGGAGACTGGTTGGAGCTTTCCCAGTGGAGACCGATCACCTTATTGTCAATGGCCTATAAGGCACTGGCAAAGATGATTGGTAGGCGACTATGCCCCTTGCTTCTAGACATCATCCATGACACACAGGCAGGCTTTGTCTAGGATAGGAGCATCCTGGACAATGTATTCACCTTCTTTGAGGCGACAAAGTGGACCCAGTACAATGGGCAGAGACTGGCCATACTACTCTTGGATTTTGAGAGAGCCTATGACAGGGTGGATTGGGATTTCCTCGAGGGCACCATGGTGAGGTTGGTTTTCCCCCAGGCTTGGATTTGCGGGGTCTCCGCACTTGGTCTAAAAAGCTCAATATAGAAACAAGGACACACTACTAAAAACCCCGGTCAGAATCTTTTAATTAGACAAAGGCTAGGCTTAGGAGAGCCCCCTTGGTTTGTGCCGTGAAGGATTCTCTCTTTTCTTCTCATGGCCTCACAATTCGCAGCCATGCATACTTTAAGAGTTTCAGCACTTAAAACAACCTTGCTTGCTGCTGTGTCCAGACAACTGTCATCAAGTGCCTTTGGTCCTTGGACAATCATTCATTGAAAGCTATTTTAAACATAGCTGTCCATTTTCACAAAGCTCATTGCCAATCAAAGAAAGATTCTTGTACATCTCAAATACTCTTTGACAAATTCAGAAAAAGTGAATACCTTGTGCTTGGACCCCGGAAAATCATTGTCTTACTGCTATACCAACTATAGTATGACTCTATCTCCAATGACGGGACTCCAACTATAGTATGACTCTATCTCCAATGACGGTACTTTCTCACATATATTACTATTGTATGATCTCTGACTTAGAGAATAACACACCTATACCAGTGCAAGGTATGCTTTAAGAAGTCGTTTCACTTCTCTATCTCAACCATCCCTTATCAATAAGTAGATATTGATATATTTATGTCCAATGCCATGGAGATTTTATGGAGGACTAAGAATCACAAGAAGGGTCTCAGATTGATGGCTTTTCCGAAAGTATATTCTCCCATAATCTGGTGCATATAATCTGTTGAACATTCATTACCATATGTTGACAAGAAAAGCCACAACATTGTTAAGAGTTTCAGCACTTAAAACAACCTTGGCCTGTCGTGTTTTTGCTATGATGTGTGCACAAATGTCATCAAGTGCCTTTGGCTGTTCAACAGTTACTCATTGGAAGGCATTTTCAGCCACTTTGAGAAAAAAATACCTAGCTGTCATTACAAAGCTCATTGCCAATCAGAGAAAGATTCTTTTGCATCTCAAATAGACTCCTTGACAAATGCAGCAAAAGCAAATATCTTGTTCTTGCTTACACCACTTCGAGGATTTGATGATATGCAGCTAGAAAATAGTGGCATGCTCCCTAATCCATGTAGGAGAAATGATAGGCCAATAAACTGCTTTAGCAGTTACTGTTGGCAAAGGCAATGGCCTGCCACCAGCGAAGCATATTGCAGGCTCCAATCCACCAATCTACATGGACTCAAGCTCACAAATACACTAAGAATCGGTCCAGCAAGGTGCAAGCAGTGGAGCAACCTAGTTTGATCATGCCTTGTTTAGCCAAAAGAGTGCGCACAAGCAATGGACCATCCAGACATCTCCATAAGAAGAACTCTTGATTTGAGAAATAAGTGATTACCCTTTCACAGTGGGGAAAAACTTATATGGATATTTGGAATTTTTCCCAATGCCTTGAGATCCTGCTGACATTTCTTTTATTGGCTATGATACTGCGCATTGTGAGCTATGTGGAGATCCCAGAATCATACTTCTTTGGAGGTCATCCGTTGACTTTTTTGACGGTCTTTGTTTGACTGTATTTCTCTTCATGGGATGGACCGCCAATAGTGTTTGCACTTTTCCCAGTGTTTTTAAAATGCGTTATCAATAAGGATGCAAAATAAGATAACTAAGAGTTTCCCACATCCTTAATGCAGGTTGAGATGAATATGACTCTGTGATGCATCAGCACAGCAATCACCTCCATTGCCAGTGGGGAAACCCATATTGCAAAGCATATGCATCCATTTTGCTATGCAGCTCAATAATCTTCATTATAAATTATTATGAACATGGGCCATAATTATAGACTGGTCACTCAACTACCTGCAAGTTTATGCTTTAGCCATAACCCATGCTATAGCATCCTTATACGATACCTTCCATCCAGTCTCCAAATACCCCACTATGTTTGTTGATGGGTCAATTTGTCTGGGCCACAAAAACCAATCAGAGAAGGCAGTCAGTTATTTGCGTCCGACCCTGAGTAGAGGACACCTTCTCATATATACAACAAATCACATAACCTAATTTAGATGACACCAGGTATTTTCGTAGCTTCAACAATGAAACTCACTAAACAATGTCACAACCACATAACATTAAAAACACATCTTGTTTACAGCATTTGGCAGAGAAGTGTCTTCATACAAATTTCGTATGCAACCTCCCACTAAGGCACAAAATCCATTGTGTTACATGCACACCTCCATCAAAAGTAACACACAAGCACATGGAAAACATGTCTTTGATTCCTCTGAATAGATACAGATAACGACACCAGTTGATTAGATTGTGGCTGTCTTTAGATGAATGGTAAGGTAAGACCACATTGTGTTCGTTCTTTCTTGGTTCTGTAAAGTAATAAACTAAAACCAAACCCGTGCTATTGCAGTGTGAGTGAGACACGCATACTAATAACAGATTGTAGCACACTCAGCATCTTTTTGGCTTGTTAACATTGACTGGATTATTCAGGTATCACTGGGGCAAGGTCAAGGACCCAAAGCTGAACGGCTTCTTGAATTAGGAATGGAGAGAGGAATGTGGGTGTGTCTTCAGAATTGTCACCTGTCTCAATCTTGGATGCCATCTCTTGAAAGAATTGTTGACAATATTGATCCTGAGAAGGTAACAGATGGTACAAGTAATTAAAGCAGATTGTGAAAAACAAATTTTGCCAATGTTCACTAGTGAAACATCTTATTTTTAACATGTTTAGGTTACTTAAACCATCTCCTTTATCCAGATACACAAGGATTTTCGCCTTTGGTTGACTAGCATGCCCAGTCCAGATTTCCCAGTGTCTATCCTGCAGAATGGTGTTAAAATGACTTTAGATCCTCCAAAAGGGTTAAAATCTAACCTTTTGAGGTCTTATCTTCGATACACAGACAAATATTTAAATGATTGTGCAAAGCCAGACGAATGGAAGAAGTTTGTGTTTGCAGAATGTTTGTTTCATGCAGTTATCCAAGAGAGAAGAAAGTTTGGTGCTTTAGGCTGGAATATTAGATACGAGTTCACAGATGGAGATCTGTATATTTGCCAAACTCAAACACGAATGTTCTTGAATGAGTATGATGAAATCCCTTACAAGGTACATCAGAGGATCTCTGTCCCCCTTCAAGACCAATCAGAGAGACAAATGTCTGCTCTTATCTCTCAATATCAATAACATCACACATGTGCAGGTCATCCGATTCTTGTGTGGGGAGATCAATTATGGTGGTCGAGTAACAGATGACAAGGACAGACGGCTGATAAACAATCTTCTGCTTAAGTTCATCATCCCTGAGGTCTTTTTGTTTCCTTAACACATAATGACTAGAAGCATCTATATGACAAATGAGCGATCAAATCCTGTACTTATCTGAGAGAGAGAGAGAGAGAGAGAGAGAGAGAGAACTTTTTTGTGGCGTGTCACCTTTTGTTTGGTTGGCTTGAAGGCCTGATGTAAATATCTCCATACATTAATATACACTTATTCACAAAAAAAAAGTTAACTTTTTTTCGTAAATGAATGCAATTATCTTTTACAGAAAAACAGAGAGAGAGAGAGAGAGAGAGAGAGACTGTTTACGAAGAAAAAAGAGAGAGAGAGACTGACAGGTCTTTTGCGGAGTGCAGATTGTTTCAGAGAAAAGTTATCATTTCAGTGAGTCAGGAGTCTATTACATTCCAGAGGCAACTAATGTGAATACTTTCGTATCTTACATTAAAGAGCTTCCTCTAGTACCAAAACCAGAGATATTTGGCCTTCATGAAAATGCAGACATCACTTGTGATCAGAATGAGTCATATGATGTTTTCCATACCCTGCTATCATTTCAACCTAGAGAAAGGGCTTCAAGCACAGGTGGAATGACAAGAGAGGAAACTATTGAAAAATCCTGTCAAGAAATTCTTGCTATTTTACCCGCCCCATTTGATGTTGAGGCAGTTCTACAGCAATATCCAACTATGTATACAGAAAGCATGAACACAGTGTTAACGCAAGAATGCATTCGTTACAATGGTTTGCTGGTCACTATGAAAGCAACTCTTCGAGAAGCACTAAAAGCACTCAAAGGCCTGGTAATGATGTCACCTGATTTGGAAATGCTTTGCAGCAGTGTTTTCAACAATCAAGTGAGCATTCTCTCTTTTCTTTTCATAAAAGCTAATCGTATCAATTATGAAAAAAGTACAAGATTACATGGTCGCAACGCTGGCTCTCTCTCTTTTTTTTTCGTGAAGATAATTGAATTAAGTAGTAAATATTTACATCAGACCATCAGGTCAGCATTGAAAATAACAGACATGAAGGAAAGTCTACACCGACTCTTAACACACAAATGTCACACTGAAAGTACAGCTGGTGTGGAGCGAACAGTATCCAGCCAGGGAGCAGCAATATCAGGAAGAACCAGATCAGCAGACACCATAGAGGTGATTTGCCACAACACTAAACCCGGAATTCGGGCCACATGACCATGAATACCAAATACAAAATCAAAAATGAAGGCATTCCGAATATGCCAAATATGCCACAAGGCTATCCATCTAAGGAAATGGAAAAGGCAGGAATAATCTGAACTCAAAGAGGTCATGGAGGTCATCTTCCCCAAGATCCACAAACGAGCTGATATCCCAAAGGAAGACATTGAAAGAACCGGATGAGTCGCCAAATTGTCTCATCCGGTTCTTTCAATGTCTTCCTTTGGCAGAAAAGATAACATTGAAAGAACCGGATGAGTCGCCAGGGCAAAGAAGAGAGGGCTCAAAGGACAACCCTGTCTCACTGAGCGTGCAAGGACAAATGGCTCTGTAACACCACCATTGAGCATAACACACAAAGAAGCCGCAACACTAATGGTGTAGATCAATCGGGACATCCGAGTACCAAAACCCATAGCAGACATAATTTCTGCAATGAAAGACCAGTCTAAATAGTCAAAAGCCTTTTCCAGATCCAATTGAATCAATACCACTTCCTGACTAGAGTGCCTTGCATAGTCAATAGCCATTTGCACATTTAAGAAATTATGCAGAATGTTGCGGCCTTTAATAAAACCATATTGAAGAGGATGCACAATAACTGGAAGGTGCTTATGGAGCTAATTCGCCAACACTTTGGAAAAGATTTTATACATCGAACCCATCAAAGAAATAGGTCTCCAATGTTGCAACATTGACAGCGAAGGAACCTTTGGAAGCAGTTTGATAAGGCCTTCTTTCCATGATGAAGGCATGACCCCTGTTTCCCAAACCTCCTGAAACATAGCCACCAATGGTTCCACCAGTTGGAAGGCCTTCTTTCCATGATGAAGGCATGACCCCTGTTTCCCAAACCTGCTGAAACATAGCCACCAATGGTTTCACCAGTTGGGTAGCCGAGCTCTCAAAGAATTCATTGGTGAGACCATCCCAACCAGGACTTTTATCCTTAGGCAAGTGTAACAAAACATCCATAACCTCCTCCTCACAAATATCTACCTCCAAAGTAGTTTGCATATGAAGTGGAACCTGATGGCGGACCAGATCATAGAAGACTAAGTGTGCATGCGTAACCTTGTCAGAAGGCGACGGGGAAGAAGCAAGAAGATCTAAAAAATAATTTCTGCACATATTAACAATGGTCTGCGGGTCAATGACCATTCGACCTTCTGAATCCTGGAGTCTAGTCATATTCTCTCGAGCAGGAGAAACATGCAATGCGCAAAAGAACTTATGAGTTTGACAAGCACTATCTTGCAAATTGTCAGTCAAATTGTGCAGTTTGGCGTGCTGATAAGATTTCAATTGAAATTCTTTAATAAGATCAGCCAAACGCATCTCCAGTGACAGCAAAAATTCATCATCTGGGGTGTCCACCAGCAGCAAACAAACCAAAGCCAGTAAGTCCTCCGCTGCGTGTCGACGCCGCTGACAAAGAGAGGCATGATGAATCCCATACTGCCGAGCAATCCGCTGCACATTAGAGAGCAGACGTTCAAAGGAAGCCGTGCCCTCAGAGGCGAAGTCTAATAAAAATCTCTCAATCAACTACTGCATATAGCCCTGAAAGATTGGATGCTTCAAATAAGACGAGTTGAAACGTAAAGGGAGTCTATCCAACAACTGCATAAAAGGTGCAATGGGTTGTGCAAGTATCTCAAGCTGGAGAGGGAAATGGTCCGATAAGGCATATTGGTGTAAGACTTTCATTTCCAACATCTCAGGAAAAAAATCATCTTGCATGATGTATATTCGGTCCAACTGCGACCATGTAGTTGCATACTGTGCGGAATGAAACCTATAGCTTAGAACCACTAGAAAGACTGTTGCCCCCTCCTATATGTAATCATCTGCACTAGAGGGACATTGGGCTGCTGTCATCTGCTTTTAGAGGGCTCCAAACTATTGTCACATGCTGTAGGACTGATCCTTGGTGGTTGCACTTGCTCTCTAACAACTCCTCTCATAATGGCTGGAATGGACTTCCACCAGCCCTTAAAAACGTTTTTTCACTTGCATGGGCAAGTTTTTCCCAAGTAGCAACCTTCTAATCTAATTTTCCAGCATTATCCAGCTCAATTCTGAAAATTACTTTAATAATTATGCTAGTGCTCAAAAAATTAATTTCACCAACCAATAATTGAATTGGCTAGGCCAATTTGTCTTCCAAGTATCCTTGAGCAATTATTGACCTTTAGATTAGAATTATTTAATTATTTAATACCTAGTCTTCCATGTCACCATTGACATTAGTGGTGGCCAATAAATTAGTCTAGGCCCAAATTTGACACCAGGTACCATCTACTACTTTGTCAGGCATAACTTATTACAACTTTTGTCTTTGACACCCATTACATCCTCGGGGTTCTTGGCCTATTACCATAAAATAACTGCCATGTACATCACATGTGCTAAACAACCTTGCACATTTGATCAATAACTTAATCAAATGGCTGTCCAGCCCTAGCAAATCTACTGATGGTGATGCTTTAGCCAACTTTGTGGAGAAGGACTATGCATTTCTCACATGCAGTTTTGATTCTTTGATGGTTGATTTAACAGTAGATTGGATCACATCTATGTCATGCATGATGATGTCTTTATGCCACAAGTCTTAGAATGCAAGTCTTGCAAAGATAAACCTTGTCGAACCATTTTCCTATGCAGTTTGAGATGCTTGCATGGTCGATGGTTCCATTGTTTGAGAGGAGCTCATCCAATTGTGTTTTGAACGTGTCTTATTTGAAACCATTGTGTTTGAGAGGATCTACATTTCAATGAAACCTACATTTACCATTGGATGAGCTTCCATTGTGTTTTGAACGTGTCTTATTTGAAGTATCCTATTTTCAATGGTTATATAGAGCAACTGCTTGATCAATTCGTGTCTAATTTCTAGTGAAGAGGAGCTCATCCAATGGTAAATGTAGATCAACCAATAATCTTGGTAACCATACAAATTCCACTGTTGCCGTGAAGGTTTCCCTGTACTTATTCTCACAAGATGAGGTAACCATTGTAGGCTATTTCTTGCTTAGCCATGAAATGCATGAGCGGCCCAGAAAGAAAGTGTCCACTAGTAGATTGCCTAGTGTCTACATTACTAGCCCAATTTGAATCAGTGTAAGCCTGTTAGTGCAACTCTTCCTCTTGGCAAATAATGATGCATGTGATTGAGTACCTTGCAAATATCTGAAGATCCACTTAACAACTTGCCAATGTATGGCGTATGGGTTATGCATATATCTATTCACCTGAAATAGTGCATACTAGAATCCCCGGTCCAATGGACAAAGCCAAGACCAAAGATCTTGTTCAAAATATTCAAAGCAAGCTCTTGCCAAACACGACTCTCAAGGGCATCCATCACCGAATGCTCCAAGGTAGACTGCGATACATTAGTACACATAATGAAATCTCCCATTAAAAAATCTGATCTACCAAGTGCCAAACAGGCTACCAATCTATCCCACAAGCCTAATCTAGACAAGGAATCATTTGGGGCATATAGGCCCACCAACCATAGGACCTCCCATTCGAACATGATTTCAACCACTAGAAAATGACCATACCTGTCATTCTTGATCAAGATTGGTTGAAATCTCTCATGAACAACCATGAGCACACCAGAGTAATGGTGTGCAAAGCCTTCAGCATAAAACAAGTAAAACCTATAGCAGTCCACAATCTTGCCTACATCATCATGACTCTTATGCTCAACGACACAAAACATTTCATTGATTATCATGCAGAATGTGCCACATGTCGTGCTGCTTAGTGCACAAGCAAATGCCACGCACATTCCAAGTGGCAACTTTCATATTTGTTTAGGGAAAGATCAAACCCAAGGCTGGTTTTGCCTCAATTTAACTTTTTGTGCTAGCAATTCAAGAGTCACCTTGTCAAGAAAATCACCCAGCACTGAAAATGTGTTCATCCTCTGACTTGTCGATTTTGAGGTAAAGGGATCCTCTCTCTTTTTTGGGGCAGACCTTGGATAATGGTGACCCCATGGCGTAATCACCTTATCCCATGTGTCAAAGGCAAGTCTTGCCAGCGGATCTTTAAAATGGTCTGTAGAACCTTTCGCTACAAAAGGTGTCCAAGGGGTAGAAGAGACCGTCGCCCAGCTTCCAAAACATCGTCTTGATCCTGAACATGGAAGGTTTCGCGGTTATGCTAGACATAATCTCCCAGTAATATATTAAATCTTGTGATTCCTCGATGGTAAACATGACCTATGCATAGGAGCATGGCAGGTGATCATCTAGCAAAGGTTCCTCGTGGTCTTCCATCAAAGCATTAGAAGCATGTTTGCTGCATTTGACTGGTGGTTGCACATCAAGACCGAGTTGAACTTTAGAATAGGGGACCGCCATCTCAATACATCGAACCATTTCTTCCCCTTCTTCAACATCTGAATCAGGCCCCAAAGCCTCCACCACCTAATCAATAAAAGTGGTGTTTAATTCAGACATGAATGCTGTAGCAACAAATTACATGGGTTATGTTCGCCAAATCATCTGACTTATCTCTGCTCTGCTCTCTCTCTCTTTTTGTAAAAGGTAATTGTATTAATTACGAAAAAAAGGTACAAGTTTACATGATTACATGATTACAAAATACATGAGGGCCCTAGGCCAACGTGTGTAAAATCCCAGTACCAATCCACGAAAAAGGTTACACAAATCATGGCAAAGACCCAAAGGCAATTGCCATATGCCAGGGGAGCAAGTCCTCCCGAGGGAGCAAGTCCGAGTGCCGAATGAGATCTATCTGCCAATGCTAAGGCGGGCAATGTGTCTCGGTACATTAGAGGCCGAATCAAAGAGAAAGGCATTCCGCGTGGTCCAAATGTGCCATCATCCCCAGTATCTAAAAAAGTGGAATGGGGTAACTGTGGGGTATCTTCACATGTAACTGTGGCGGTGTGGGGTAGTTTGGGCGCACAAAAACCCAATCGAAAGGAGTTAGTGAGGACCCCACCACTGCGTGCCAAACTTGTGACAAGAGTGACCAGATATTTTTGGCGAGCGGGCAAGAAAGAAAACGATGTCGGGCCGATTCCACAGTAGTGGTACAGAAGAAGCAATTGCCATTCGAGATTCTACGCTTGGAAAGGGCCGAGGCAAGAGGAAGACCACCAATCATTACCCACCAAAGAAAGACCTTGCATTTGAAAGCTGTCTTATTCAACCAGCCCTCCATCACAGTTGCCTTCCACCATGACTGCAATTTCTGCAATCCCCATAGAGTATTAGCTTTCACACCCAGCCATTGATGATCTTTAATGAGAAGATGATACACCTGATTAGCAAAGGCCTTTTCCAGACTCAGCCGGCCTGCAAGGTAACAGTCCTGCCAAGGACGATGGGCAGGAAAGGGTTGCCTACCCCGAAGCACCGACAAAAGCTGTTCCCATAAATCACGGTATCCGTGCGGAATCCTGAAAAGTCTCCTGGCAGTACGAAACGATGCGAGGACATTGCGAGTGGCAAGGGTAGCATCTGCAACCAAAGTTACACCCAAATGGGCCATGCGGTTAAATCTTGGTCTGAGCTGATGTTTGTCTTCCCATGAAAGTAATCTCGAGACTGCCAACAATTCCAGTTGAAAGGAGTTAGTATGCAAGCGCTCCCCCACTGGATGCCAACGAGCCTTTTGGAGCACCACTTTCCAGGAGCCCACCAAATGCAGTAACAGAGAGGAAGAGGGACTGGAAAATCGAGTGTTTGCATTAAGGACATGCCACCAGGAGCCCCGAAGTCATGTATTACCATGGCGTAGCCCACTATCCTCAAGGAAATAACGGGCTATAATGGTCCACGGGTGATGATCCACACACATGGCGCGAAAAAGAGACCAACGAAGAGCCAGCATATGAGTTTCAGCATCCAAAATAGCTCCACCACCCATGCATTTAGGGGTACATGTATGTGACCATGAAATCCACGAAATACCTGCTTGCAATGAATACTTCTTCCATAACATGAAACGAATGGGGCGAGTGAGAACCTTCAAAGTAGTAGGAGTCCACGGCAGCAATGGCAAGAAATATGTTAGCATTGGCAGCATAATTGTCTGAGCCACTTTGAGGCGAACATGGAATGGCCACGCTTGCGACTTCCAATACATAAACTTCACTGTCAGTTTTTGTGAAATCCACTCCAGTAGTTCCTTTGGCCGAACATCCACCCCCAATGGGTATCCAAGATGCCTGACAATGGAGCCACGGGAAACAACCTGGCCAGCCTAATGACTGTAAATCAGGCTCCGTGCAACTGAGTATGGCTGATTTAAAGGCATTGATGCGAAGACCAGAAGCATGACCAAAAAGCGTCCAAACATCTAATGCCTTTCGAATGTTGTCCTTGTCCACCCGCAAAATCATAATCAGCCAGAGATTGGCTAATGAAGTGCTGTCCCAAAGGAAGGGACAAACCAGCCAGCTGAGCAGAAGTTCCCATTGAAGATAACATTGAAAGAACCGGGTGAGTCGCCAGGGCAAAGAAGAGAGGACTCAAAGGGCAACCATGTCTCACCGAGCATGCAAGGACAAATGGCTCTGTAAACCCACCATTGAGCATAACTCGTGAAGAAGCCGCAGCACTAATGGTGTAGATCAATCGGGACATCCAAGTACCAAAACCCATAGCAGACATGAGTTCTGCAATGAAAGACCAATCTAGATAGTCAATAGCCTTTTCCAAATCCAATTGAATCAATACCACTTCCTGACTGGAGTGCCTCGCATAGTCAATAGCCATTTGTACATTTAAGATATTATGCAGAATGTTGCGGCCCTTAATGAAACCATATTGGAGAGGATGCACAATAGCTGGAAGGTGCTTGTGAAGCCAATTCACCAGCACTTTGGAGAAGATTTTATACATCGAACCCATCAAAGAAATTGGTCTCCAGTGTTACAGCATTGACGGCGAAGGGACCTTTGGAAGCAGTTTGATAAGGCCTTCTTTCCACGAGGAAGGCATGACCCCTGTTTCCCAAACCTGCTGAAACATTGCTGCCAATGGGTTCACCAGCTAGGTGGCCGAGTTTTCAAAGAATTCATTGTTGAGACCATCCCAACCAAGACTTTTATCCTTAGGCAGATGTAACAAAACATCCATAACCTCCTCCTCGCAAATATCTGCCTCCAAAGTAGCTTGTATATCAAGTGGAACCTGTTGGCGGACCAGATCATAGAAGATCGAGCGTGCATGTGTAACCTGGCTAGAAGGTGACGGAGAAGAACCAAGAAGATCCATGAAATAATTTCTGCATATATTGACAATGGTCTACGGATCAGTGACCATGCGACCTTCTGAATCCTAGAGTCTAGTCATATTTTCTCGAGCAAGAGAAGCATGCAAGGCGCGAAAGAACTTATGAGACTGATAGGCACTATCTTGCAATGTGTCAGTCAAGTTGTGCAGCTTGGCGTGCTGATAAGATTTCAACTGAAATACTTGAATAAGATGAGCCAAACGCATCGCCAGTGACAACAGAAATTCATCATCTGGGGTGTCCACCAGCAGCGAACGGACCAAAGCCAATAAGTCCTCCGCTGCATGTCGACGCCGCCGACAAATAGATGCATGATGGATCCCATATTGCCGAGCAACCTGCCGCACATTAGAGAGCAGCCGTGCAAAGAAAGCCAAGCCCTCAAAGGCGAAGTCCAATAAGAACCTCTCCATCAATTTCTGCATATAGTCCTGAAAGATTGGATACTTCAAATAAGACGAGTTGAAACGTAAAGGGAGTCTATCCAGCAACTGCATAAAAGGTGCAATAGCAATTGTGCAAGCATCTCAAGCTGGAGGGGGAAATGGTCCGACAAAGCATATTGCTACAAGACTTTCATTTCCAGCATCTCGGAAAGAAAATCATCCCCCCTACATGATATGCATTCGGTCCAACCACGACCAAGTAGTTGTATATTGTGCGGAATGAAAAGTAAACCCTGAAGAAGAAGGGTGGAGCCAAGACCAAAGATCTTACTCAAGTACGTAAAGAGCAAAGGCATCCCACACCCGGCTTTCCGGAGCATCCATTACCGAATGCCCTGAAGTGGACTGAGAAGAGTCAACATACATTTGAAATCTCCTATCACAAAACCCCTTCTGCCAAGTGACATGGAGCTCTGCAAAGTCGTCCAAAGATCCCGTCGGGATGTGGGATCATTCGAAGCATAGAGGCCCAGCAACCATAAAATCTCTCCTTTAAATAAAACTTCGATTACCAGAAAGCGGCCCTGTACATCACTTTTAATAAGAACAGGCTGGTATTTCTCATGGACAATCATAAGCACGCCCGAATAGTGCATAGCATGTATCCCTGCATAAAACAGGCGGAATCCATGGCAATCCACAACCTTTCCTGCTTCACCGTGACTCTGCTCAACTGCACACAAGACATCCCACTGGTTCTCATGCAAGACAGTCCACATGGCATGTTACTTATGACGAGAGCAAATGCCTCGCACATTCCACGTGGCTATCTTCATATATCTTCAAAAAAAAGAATCAGGAATGAGGCACCCGTTGCCTCGATTTCACCTTTTCCGCGAGAGCATCCAGGACACCCTCATCCAGAAAATCAGCTAACACTGCAAAAGAATTCTAGCGGCCCGCTTCAGAGGTAGATGGAATAACCACTACCTTGGGAGTGGAACGGGGATAACGACAATCCCAGGGTGTAATCACATTACCTCTAGTATCAAACGTCAGCTTAGCAGGTGGGCCCTTTGAACCGTCTGTATAGACTTTCCTTATAGACTGATTATGGGGGATTGAAGGAGCCATAGTACGCGCAGCATGCTGTGAAGAGAACATTTCTTTCCTGCGCATATACGTGCGCACAGAATCTTGTGAAGCATCAGGCCCAGAATCCGGCCTGTATCCAACTTTTTACTTTTTTTTGAACGTGCCTCGATCCAATCATTGCTACGGGAATCCAAACCGAGGACCTGTTGTTTACCTTTATCCACAACATTAGGTGGCTGAGGGGCCTCCTGCGCCGGGGCATCAAGCACCATGTCATCCTTAGGCAGCACAACATGCGCATCATCGGAAGACGGTTGTCTCTCTGGGCATTCGGCCATAAAGTGCCCCAATTTACCACATGAAAAGCAGTGTCCTGCAAAGTTGCCCCATTTCAAGCGAAAGTGCAAATGATGTATACCAGAGCAATTGAGGCGAAGCCACACAGGCCTTTTCCTCGCCGTGTCCCATAACATGCATAAACGGTTTCGATTCATAGCCCTTAGGCTTGGGGGAACCAGCACCGTTCCCACAACTACCATCGTATTCTTTAACAATGGCCAATAGACCGCCAGACAATTTTCCACTTCCACCCACACCGGGCATTCTCGTTAAAGCAAGCACTGGAAGTCTGCCATAGGGCGCCATGGCACAGCATGGACCAAGCGGCGATCAAAGAATAATGGCAACTTGGACAGGAGCTCAGCCCGATGTGTCTCTGATTTCAGCAGCACCTCATGAAAGCCACGGGGTCCAAGAAAGATCTCCTCAACACACTCCCCTTGCAATAAATGGTGCAGCCATTGGCAAATATGGGAAAGCATTGGGATCTTGCCCGTGAAGAAAAGTATAACGGCACGTTCATAAAACACCAAAAAAGATTGCAAGACTGATTTCGGGTCGACCGTGGCTTCCAACACTTCATCAGTTCCCGAGTCAGAAAAAGTTTGATGATTATGCTGGACATAATCGCCAAGCAGAGTATTGGCAAAGTCCATCAAATGCTCCCAGTCAATCTCCTACGAATCCACAGGATCAAAGGCCACCTGCGCATAGGAACGTTCCTGAGGGCCCATTGTCTCATCAGAAGTATGCTTGGAGCGTTTGCTCGTAGGCAGCAGGTCAGAACCAGAAGGCATCTCCTCCGTGCACGGCACCATATCCTCTGGCTCCTCTGTATCAGAATCAGGGCCAAAGGCTGCCACCGTCCGGTCTATAAAATCCATATCCAGGCCAGCCATACTACTGTCCTCTCTCTCTCTTTTTTTTTTTCGTAAAAGGTAATTGAATTAATTACGAAAAAAGGTACAAGATTACATGATTACATGATTACAAGAGACACGAGGGCCCTAGCCCAACGTGTGGGAAATCCCCGTACTAATGCGATAAAAAGGTTACACCAATCATGGCAACGACCCAAAGGCAATTGCCATATGCCAGGGATGCAAATCCTCCCGAGGGAGCAAGTCGGAGTGTCGAATGAGATCTAGCTGCCAATGCAAGAGCCCTTTAAGCCTGGCAATATGTCTCAGTACATTAGAGGCCGAATCAAAGAGAAAAGCATTGTGCGTGGTCCAAATGTGCCAGCATCCCCAGTATCTGAAAAAGTGAAATAAGATCTGCATATGTAACTGTGGCGGTGTGGGGTACTTTGGGCGCACAAAAACCCAATCGAAAGGAGTTAGTGAGGACCCCACCACCGCGCGCCAGATTTGCGACAAGAGTAACCAGATATTCTTGGCGAGCGGGCAAGAAAGAAAACGATGTCGGGCCGATTCCGTAGTAGTGGTACAGAAGAAACAATTGCCATTCGAGATTCGACGCTTGGAAAGGGCCGAGGCAAGAGGAAGACCACCAATCATTACCCGCCAAAGAAAGACTTTGCATTTGAAAGGTGCCTTATTCAACCAACCCTCCATCAGCGTCGCCTGCCACCATGACAGCGATTTCCGCAGTCCCCAAACAGTATTAGCTTTCACACCTAGCCATTGGTGATCTTGAATGAGAAGATGATACACCTGATTAGTAGAGGCCTTTTCCAGACTCAACCGGCTTGCAAGGTCCCAGTCTTGCCAAGGACGATCCACAGCCAGGGCAGGAAAGGGTTGCCTACCCTGAAGCTCCAACAAAAGCTTTTCCCATAAACCACAGTATCCGCGCGGGATCCTGAAAAGTCTCCTAGCAGTCCGAAACGATGCGAGGACATTGCGAGTGGAAAGGGTAGCATCCGCAATCGAAGTCACACCTAAACGGGCCATCCGGTTAAATCTCGGTCTGAGCTGATGTTTGTCTTCCCATGAAAGTAATCTGGATACTGCCAACAATTCCAGCTGAAAGGAGTTAGTCTGCAAGCGGTCCCCTACTAGATGCCAACGGGCCTTTTGGAGCACCACTTTCCAAGAGCCGACCAAGTGCAGTAACAACAAGGAAGAGGGACTGGAAAATCGAGAGTTAGCATTAAGGACATGCCACCAGGAGGCCCGAAGCCGTGTGTTACCATAGCGTAGCCCGCTGTCCTCAAGAAAATAACGGGCTATGATGGTCCACGGGTGATGATCCACACACATGGCACGAAAAAGAGACCAACGAAGAGCCAGCATATGAGTTTCTACATCCAAAATAGCGCCACCACCCATGCGTTTAGGGGTACATGTATGTGACTATGAAATCCATGAAATGCCTGCCTGTAGGGAATCCTTCTTCCATAGCATGAAACGAATGGGATGAGTGAGAGCCTTCAAAGTAGTAGGCGTCCACGGCAGCAATGGCAGGAAATACGTTAGCATTGGTAGCATAATTGTCTGAGCCACTTTGAGGCGCACATGGAATGGCCACGCTTGCGACTTCCAATACATAAACTTCGCCGCCAGTTTTTGTGAAATCCACTCCAGTAGGTCCTTTGGCCATACATCCACTCCCAACGGGTATCCAAGATGCCGAACAATGGATCCACGGGAAACCACCTGGCCTTGCCACCCTAATGACTGTAGATCAAGCTCCGTGCAACTGAGAATGGCCGACTTAAAGGCATTGATGCGAAGACCAGAGGCCTGACCAAAGAGCGTCCAAACATCTAATGCCTTTCGAATGTTGTCCCTGTCTGCCCGCAAAATCATAAAGGTGTCATCAACCAAAGATTGGCTAATGAAGTGCTGCCCCAAAGGAAGAGACAATCCTGCCAGCTGAGCAGAAGCCGCCATTGAGGATAACATTGAAAGGACCGAGTGAGTCGCCAGGGCAAAGAAGAGAGGACTCAAAGGGCAACCCTGTCTGACCAAACGTGCAAGGACAAATGGCTCTGTAACCCCACCATTGAGCATAACTCTTGAAGAAGCCGTAGCACTAATGGTGTAGATCAATCGGGACATCCGGGTACCAAAGCCCATAGCAGACATGAGATCTGCAATGAAAGACCACTCCACATAGTCAAACGCCTTTTCCAAGTCCAATTGAATCAATACCACTTCCTAACTGGAGTGCCGCGCATAGTCAATAGCCATTTGCATATTCAAGATATTATGCAGAATGTTGCAGCCCTTGATGAAACCATATTGGAGAGGATGCACAATAGCTGGAAGGTGCTTGTGAAGCCGATTCGCCAGCACTTAGGAGAAGATTTTATACATCGAGCCCATCAAAGAAATTGGTCTCCAGTGTTGCAGCTTTGACGGCGAAGGGACCTTGGGAATCAGTTTGATAAGGCCTTGTTTCCATGAGGAAGGCATGACCCCTGTTTCCCAAACCTGCTGACACATGACCGCCAATGGCTTCACCAACTGCGTGGCCGAGTTCTCAAAGAATTCATTGGTGAGACCATCCCAACCAGGACTTTTATCCTTAGGCAAATGCAACAAAATATCCATAACCTCCTCCTCGCAAATATTCGCCTCCAAAGTGGCTTGCATATCAAGTGGAACCTGCTGGCGGACCAGATGATAGAAGACCGAGCAGGCATGCGTAACCTGGCTAGAAGGCGAGGGAGAAGAACCAAGAAGTTCCATAAAATAATTTCTGCACATAGTGACAATGGTCGGCGGATCAGTGACCATACGACTTTCCGAATCCTGGAGTCTAGTCATATTTTCGCGAGCCGAAGAAGCATGCAAGGCGCGAAAGAACTTATGAGACTGGCAGGCACTATCTTGCAATGTGTCAGTCAAGTTATGCAGCTTGGCCTGCTGATAAGATTTCAATTGAAATACTTGAATAAGATGGGCCAAACGCCTTTCCAATGACAACAGAAAATCATCATCTGGGGAATCCACGAGCAAGGAACGGACCAAAGCCAGTAAGTCCTCTGCTGCATGTCGACGTCGCCGACAAAGAGAGGCATGATGAATCCCGTACTGCTGAGCAACCCGTTGCACATTAGAGAGCAGCCGTGCAAATGTAGCCAAGCCGTCAGAGGCGAAGTCCAATAAGAACCTCTCAATCAATTGCTGCATATAGCCCTGAAAAATTGGATGCTTTAAATAAGAGTTGAAACGTAAAGGGAGCCTATCCAGTAACTGCATAAAAGGTGCAATAGATTGTGCCCGCATCTCAAGCTGGAGGGGGAAATGGTCCGACAACGCATATTGCTGCAAGACCTTCATTTCCAACATCTCGGGAAGAAAATCATCCCCTTGCATGATATACATTCGGTCCAACCGCGACCAAGTAGTTGCATATTGTGCGGAATGAAAAGTAAAGCCTAAAAAAGAAGGGTGAAGCCACGACCAAAGATCTTGCTTAAGCACGCGCAAAGCAAAGGAATTCCACACCCGGCTTTTCGGCTTATCCATTACCGAATGCCCTGAAGTGGACTGAGAAGAGTCAACACACATATTGAAATCTTCCATCAAAAACCCCCTTCGACCAAGTGACATGGAGCCCTGCAAAGTCAACCAAAGATCCCGTCGGGATGCGGGATCATTCGGAGCATAGAGACCCAGCAACCATAAAATCTCTCCTTCAAATAAGACTTCGATTACCAGAAAGCGGCCCTGCACATCATTTTTTACAAGAACAGGCTGGTATTTCTCATGGACAATCATCAGCACGCCCGAATAGTGCATAGCATGTGTCCCTGCATAAAACAGACGGAAGCCATGACAATCCACAATTTTCCCTGCTTCAGCGTGACTTTTGTGTTCAACTGCACACAATACATTCCACTGGTTCTCGTGCAAGACAGTCCACATGGCATGTTGCTTATGGTGAAAGCAAATGCCTCGCACATTCCACGTGGCTATCTTCAAAAAAGGAAGTCAGGAACGAGGCGCCTATTGCCTCGATTTTACCTTTTCCGCGAGAGCATCTAGGACACCCTCATCCAGAAAATCAGCCAATACTGCAAACGAATTCTGGCGACCTGCTTTAGAGGTAGAAGAAAAATCCACTGCCTTGGGAGTGGGGCGGGGATAACGCCGATTCCAGGGTATAATCACATTACCTTTTGTATCAAACGCCAGCTTAGCAGGTGGGCCCTTGGGGCCATCGGTACAGGCTTTCCTTGTAGACTGATTACGGGGGGCAGACGGGGCCACAGCCAGCTGTGAAGTGAACATTTCTTTCCTGCGCATATACGTGCGCACGGAATCCTGTGAAGTATTAGGCCCAGGATCCGCCAGGCCTGTATCCAACTTTTTACCTTTTATTTTACGTGCCTCAATCCAATCAATGCTACAAGAATCCAAACCCAGGACCTGTTGTTTGCCTTTATCCACGACATTTGGTGGCTGAAGAGCCTCCTGTGTCGGGGCATCAAGCACCATGTCATCCTTAGGCAGCACAACCTGCGCATCCTCGAAAGAGGGTTGCCTTTCAGGGCATTCGGCCATGAAATGCCCCAATTTACCACATGAAAAGCAGTGGCCTGCAAAGTTGCCCCATTTCAAGCGAAAATGCAAAGAATGCATGCCAGAACAATTGAGGGGAAGCCACGCAGGCCTTTTCCTGGCTGTGTCCCATAACATGCATAAACGGTTTCGATTCATAGCCCTGAGGCTTGGGGGCACCAGCACTGTTCCCACAACGGCCATCGCATCCTTCAACAGTGGCCAAAAAACCGCTGGACAATTTTCCACTTCCACCCATACCGGGCATTCTCGTTGAAGCAGACGCTGGAAATCACCCATAGGGCGCCATGGTACAACATGGACCAAGCGGCGATCAAAGAATAATGGCAGCTTGGACAGGAGCTCAGCTCGATGTGTTTCCGATTTCAACAGCACCTCATAAAAGCCGCGAGGTCCAAGGAAGATCTCCTCAACACACTCCCCTTGCAATAAATGGTGCATCCACTGGCGAATATGTGAAAGCACTGGGATCTTGCCAGTGAAGAAAAGTATAACTGCACGGTCATAAAACACCGAGAAGGACCGCAAGACTGATTTCGGGTCCACCGTGGCTTCCAGCACATCATCAGTTCCCGCGTCAGAAAAAGTTTCATTGTTGTGCTGGACATAATCGCCAAGCAGAGTATTGGCAAAGTCCAGCAAATGCTCCCAGTCAATCTCCTGCGAATCCACAGGATCAGAGGCAACCTGCGCATAGGAACGTTCCTGAGGACCCATTGGCTCGTCAGAAGTATGCTTGGAGCGCTTGCCCGCAGGCGGCAGTTCAGAACCCGGAGGCATCTCCTCCATGCAGGGCACCATATCCTCCGGCTCCTCTGTATCAGAATCAGGGCCAAGGGCTGCCACCGTCCGGTCTAGAAAATCCATATCCAGGCCAGCCATACTGCTTCCTTAGCTCTGCACGCGGACATAAAGCAGGGGACCACAGGCGAACAGGCGTGCACTCGTTCAGGCATCTCTCTCTCTCTCTCTCTGTGTACAGATCAGGGGGCACTTTGGTCGAGGCGTTGCTTCTCTGATGACTGTGGAGATTAGGGTTGACAACAGCTGTGCGCCGCTGCAGAGAAGAACAAACGCGAGCACGCGGACCCGCGGACAGGACAATCGTCGAACCAAAATGGGTGTCTGCAGGCGTGGCAGCGTGACAGGACAGGAGACAGGCACAACAGAAGCCGGGACGAGGCAACACGGCGCACAGGACCAGAACGCGAAGAACAAGGCCTGACGAAACTGCAGGGCGACGGCGGCAGGGACCCCGACCCCAGGAGTGGCGAAGCGGTGCAGGCGGCAGGTCACGACAGGGTGCAGGTAACATCACGACAGGGGGCAGGTGACGAAACGGGGCAGGCGCAGGCGGCAGGTCACGTCACGACAGGGCGCACGCTCTCTCTCGCGACAGGGCGCCTGCCATCGTACTCTCCCGTTCTCTCTCTCTCTCTCTCTCTCTCTCTCTCTCTCTCTCTCTCTCTACAGATCAGTGGGCATGCTGTCCGGGACGCTGCCTCTCTGACGACGGTCAGGTTTAGGGTTTACAGGAGCTGGATGCCGTTCTTCAGGCCCTATGTGAAAACTCTCTGCACAGGTGCAGTAGCTGTGAACCGTCTTCTGGCTCTCGCAGTCGTTCAGTGAAGACGCCACAGGAAGGAAGGAGGACAAACTGCAAGTCGACCAGTAGTATATTCAGGGACGGCAGGGGCAGGTAAAGTTTTACAGGCAGGGCAGGTGTGACCCTCTGCAGGACTGAAAAGAGGAAGGAAGACTGCGCACGACCCTCCTCAGGCACTGTTGCTCCTGATCTGTGACTGCCGCAGCCCTGTGGAAACGCAGATCCCACACAACTGCAGGACGACTAGGGTTGTTCAGCTCGATTACAGGCAGAACACGATTGCGCACTGGCGGGCACGGGCGTCGACGGCGAGTTCTGAGCCTCCACAGGTAGACGCCCGCGTGCAGGAGGACGCTCGCAGGCAGGACGCGACAATACAGGCGATTTAGGGCTTCGTCAGACGGCGCAGGGACAGCACGCTAACGACCGCCATCTCCACGTGCTTCTCTCTCTCTCTCTCTCTCTCTCTCTCTCTCTCTTCGTAAAAGGTAATTGTATTAATTACGAAAAAAAGGTACAAGTTTACATGATTACAAGATACACGATGGCTCTCTCTCTCTCTCTGTCTCTCTCTCTCTCTCTCTCTCTCTCTCTCTCCATTCTATATGCAAATCTTTGTTTAATTGCTCAAAGTAGAGATCCAGTTAATGTGTCAAATCTGACTCTCTGTATTTTTCATTTGATTAGGTCCCAGACTCATGGGCAAGTAAAGCTTATCCTTCCTTGAAGCCTCTCTCCGCCTGGGTGGCTGATCTACTGCAAAGGACAGATTTTATTCAAAAGTGGATTGACAATGGAGCCCCTGCTGTGTATTGGATATCTGGATTTTTCTTTCCCCAAGTAAGCTTCCATTAAGTTCATGAACTTATTAGTTTCTTTGTACACTATCTCCCAGGCAAAGGCCTGGTTCACTCCAGAATCAAAGTAGCATAGGTCATTTGTTTCTGCTTCTAGGTTGGAAGATCCCATTCATGCATCAAATACCAAAGCGATTTGCTTTTCCACTAATAATTTCAGAGGCATCTTTAGTATCACACAGAAAAGTAATATACAAGGTACCTGATAAAGCACCTCATTACTCCCAGGTTCTCTTTAATCTGCAAATACCATAGAAACTGTCATTGCAAAATGCATCTTGGATAAATGAAAATTGTTGTATTTGTGTTTCCTGGGCCAACTATGGTAACAGATTGGAAGTTGTGTGAAATCCTATATAGTTTTTAAGCCATCCAGCTGCCTTCACTGCCAGAGCGGCTCACAGAGTCAATTTACAATGCAGGCCTTCCTAACAGGAACACTGCAGAACTTTGCAAGAAAATACAAATATCCAATTGATACAGTTGGATTCAATTTTGTTATCAAGGACAATCAAACAGTTAAGATGCTCGCCAAGCCACCTGAAGATGGATGTTATATTCGAGGTTTGTATCTCGAAGGATGCCGCTGGGACTATGAAAAACATATGTTGACAGAATCAAGACCTAAGGAGCTGTACACAGAGCTTCCAATTGTTTGGCTGAAACCTGTACGGTTCAGGAAAGCTCCTGATTCTGGTATCTACGAGTGTCCTGTGTACAAGACATTGCTACGAGCAGGTCTCTCTCTCTCTCTCTCTCTCTCTCTGTCTGTGCGTGCGCATGTGCGCACAACGCCTCTCTCTCTTGCTATATCTTACAAAAATGGACTTCTGCAGGAACCTTGTCCACAACTGGTCACTCCACAAATTTTGTGATGCACATAGAGCTACCAAGTGACCAACCTCAGGCCCATTGGATCAATCGAGGAGTTGGACTCTTCACATCTCTTGCTTATTAAGTGAAAACAGTCCGGAGGATCGAAATCAACATTAAAATGATCACTCTCTCTATCTGTTTCTCCGGAGGAATAACAAACCAAGGCACCCACACTTCCTACGGCAGCTTCCGTGTATACAGTTGGTTTAGCTTTACATGGTAGATTCAACGAGCATTCGGCTGCAGGGCAAAATGCGAGATGTAAAGTAGGTCATTTGTGTACTGCCTCGCAGCACTAGCCAACTTATTTTCCTTCAGACAAATCACCATCTTGTAGTGGCCTAAACAAACAAGATGATGTCATCACGAGGCCGGTCAACATAACAGTGTAGCGAGAGAAAAGAGTTTTTTTTTTCCTGGTTAACAATGAGGTTTTCACATTAGCCAGTAGTAATGGTCAAAGAGTTACTTCAAGTGAGGGAATGATCTCACCATGGACAATAACAAGTTGAAATTTTGAAACGGCCTACCTTCAATGTGTTGCTGGTCATGCTTGCTATCGCACTTCACATGGTGTGAATCATTCCAAAGCTCACAAGGTTACGCCTCGCTCACTTCACTTTTTGTGAGGAAAAAGCTTTTTCTCAAAATAATTACTTTTCAAATATGTGTTCTTTATGGAACACCGACATTTGTAGGAGAATATTGTTAATGTGCATAGCATCCAAGTTGGAATGGGTGCCATTACTTTTTTATAGACAAGAAACCCTAATAACGAAGCTCTCTCTCTCACTTTAGGTTGTCTTAGTTCTCATTGAAGATGGCATAATGCATGGTTTTCTCCTTGCAAATGGCATAGCCCATATCACACCATATGGATTTGTGAGCCTTGAGAGTAACTCTAACAACCTATGATTGTGTGAGAAAGTCTTTATTATAAATGAGGGAGTACTCAAAGTATATGTGCCACTATTAGATTAATCTATTTCACCTAACATGAAGTCCCACTTCATGCATAACAATGTGGAAACATTGGATATAGATGGTACCCTTTGTACACTATATTATTATACTTTGTTCAATATAAAAGCAGCATCCTTTCCTTAGTTTATGAATATATGAGTACAGGGATACCCAATTAATAGGATTTACGCATGCATACATCTAGGCTCTCTCTCTCTCTCTCTCTCTCTCTCTCTCTCTCTCTCTCTCTCTCTCTCTCTCTCTCTCTCTCTCACATTTATCAACATGATTTTCACTTAAAAGTGGTAGGACTATTGTAGCGCAAGACAAAAGGGTACATGCTTCAATGAAATTTAGATACCCGCGTCAAGTACCCAAGTGGTCCAAGCTAGCATTCAAACCACTTGAATAAAACCAACATGTCTCAAGTAAACCTTAGCAATTGCATTGTGTGAAGATCAAATAGTAGAAACAATGATGAGCTACGATGAACATTGTCTACCCTCATGTATGTAGTTCTATTATTCAATTTATTCGTTTAGATTAGCTAGTTAATAAATGCATTGTCCAGTAATAATTGATCAATGATCAATGTTGAGGTGGATGAATGCATTGTCTAGCAATTGTAGGTGATGTCCCTAGCTTGAGCTGCATTAGAACCGACCTAGGAGCCAACACCCAACTATATACACATAATGGGATGTGTGGTGGGGTAGTACCTCTTTTTACATAATCGTCCACCCTTAACGAATAATCAAGGACACCCAAAAGGTTGCAATAGCAATGCTATAATTCCCCTAGCTATGGTCTATGTTGTTACTAGTGAGTATATATCTCAAGCTTGGTAGTTCCCTTCTTGTTCATGTGGATGATGTTGTTGTGGATCACTTTATTTATGGGGGCTAAAGTGAATTTTCTTAAAAGTGACTCAAATGTATACATTTTAAAGCATTTAGAAAAGTCCATAGATGACATAAATAAGAACAAAGACTCCAATAGCAATATATGATTTAAATATACTTTCAACTCACTAAGAGAGGTAGCCCATTAGTTAGATTAGAAACCACATTTTACAAAGTGCTAGCATACTCATCTTTTTTGGAGAGCTTATGGCCATAAAAGCCATGGTATCATTAGAGGAGAGTCATGCTTTGAGGTTGAGGAACTAAGACACAATAAGACGAAAATGTTCGAGGGGAGGAAGCTCTCAAAGTCATGAGGTGTAGTAGCTTGGTAGAGAGGCATGCTGTGTGAGCTTGTGGTTGAGGTGAATCTCTTCAAGCATGTGAGGTGGATTGAAGACTTGTTTGGGAGGGGGGAGGGGAAAAGAGAGAGAGAGGAGAGAGGGAGAGACACATTAACAATGCACATGTGGATGCCAAGTGGACAAAAAGAGAAACGCATTGATAAAACGCTCAAGGCATCTTTTGAATTCAAGCCTTTCTCACTGGAAAAAAAAACTCATGAGATATTGAATCTAGAGAAAAACGTGCCAGGTTTAGAATCATTCTACACTTGCCATGTAGGCTTGGTATTAGGTGTGGTAAATTTGTGAATTATAAGATAATGCGTGGGCAACCCAATCATGTGAGTGATTAAACCACTTACGTTTCTCTATCCTGAATCATGTGAGTAATTAATGGCACCTCGTCCGCTCACTCTCACTTTCACTTTCATGGGCACCAAGCAAGAGCAGGCAGCAGGCAGCAGGAGAGCGGAGCAGGCAGCAGTCAGGAGAGCAGAGCAGGCAGCAGTCAGGAGAGGAGGCAGCAAGCACGAGCAGGTCAGTCCTCTCTCTCTCTCTCTCACGCACACTGCCACACACACTCTCTCTCTCCAATTGACACGGTCTCCAGTCCTACTGCCATGCTCGCATGGTCTCCAATCGACAGGACCACGTGGCACGCAGCCGGGTGCGCCACGCAATCCGACAGCGCCACATAGTCCGCAGCAACAGTGCGGCGCTCAACGTGCGGCAGCCGGCGGTCAGGGCCCAGTCAGGGATAGCCGGTCAAGGGACAAGCAGACAGCAGTCAGGAGAGGAGGCAGCAAGCACGAGCAGGTCAGTCTTCTCTCTCTCTCTCTCTCTCTCACGCACACTGCCACACTCTCTCTCTCTCCAATTGGCACGGTCTCCAGTCCTACTGCCATGCTCGCATGGTCTCCAATCGACAGGACCACGTGGCACGCAGCCGGGTGCGCCACGCAATCCGACAGCGCCACATAGTCCGCAGCAACAGTGCGGCGCGCAACGTGCGGCAGCCGGCGGTCAGGGCCCAGTCAGGGATAGCCGGTCAAGGGACAAGCGGCACGAAGTCAACGCGAACTGGGGAGGGGACATGCGACACGGTCAGGGGACTGGCGAGTCGCGACGCACAACCTGCAGCAGCACGGCGCGAAGTCAACTCGAAGTCACAGGGTGGCAGGCTGCAGCACAGCGAAGTCAAAAGGCGGCGTGCCGCGACTGTCCCACACGGCACAGCGACTATCTCGCGGAGAGAGAGAGAGAGAGAGTGTGTGTGTGTGTGTGTGTGTGTGTCTGTGTGTGTGAGTAAGTTAGTTGTTAGTAACTTAGTTAGTTAGTGGTTAGGTAGGTTAGGTTAGTTTAGTTTAGTTGTTAGTATAGTTAGTTGTTTTTAGAGAGAGAGAGAGAGAGAGAGAGAGAGAGTAGGTTGTGAGTAGCTTAGTTAGTTAGTGGTTAGGTAGGTTAGGTTAGTTTAGTTGTTTTGGGTTTAGCTTAAATTGTTAATAGTTAGGTAGGTTAGTTTAGTTGTGTGTGTGTGTGTGTGTGTGAGAGAGAGTAGGTTAGTTTAATTTTTAATTGATTGTTGGTTAGTTCATTTTTAATTGTTAGTTAGTTAATTGTTTAATTAGTTAGTTGTTAGTAGCTTAGTAGGTTAGTGGTTAGGTAGGTTAGGTTAGTTTAGTTAGCTTAGTTAGTTAGTGATTAGGTAGGTTAGGTTAGTTAGTTGTAAGTAGTTAGAGAGAGAGAGAGAGAGAGAGAGAGAGAGAGAGAGTAAGTTAGTTGTTAGTAGCTTAGTTAGTTAGTGGTTAGGTAGGTTAGGTTAGTTTAGTTGTTTTGGGGTTAGCTTAAATTGTTAGTAGCTAGGTAAGTTAGTTTAGTTGAGAGAGAGAGAGAGAGAGAGAGAGAGAGAGTAGGTTGGTTTAATTTTTAATTGATTGTTGGTTGGTTAGTTTTTAATCGTTGGTTAGTTAATTGTTTAATTAGTTAGTTGTTAGTAGCTTAGTAGGTTAGTGGTTAGGTAGGTTAGGTTAGTTCAGTTAGTTTAGTTAGTTAGTTGTTAGGTAGGTTAGGTTAGTGGTTAGGTTAGGTAAGTTTGGTTAGTTGTAAGTGGTTAGAGAGAGAGAGAGAGAGTGTGTGTGTGTGTGTGTGTGTGTGTGTGTGTTTTTATTTAGTGGTTAGGTAGATTAGTTATTAGTTATTTAGTTGTAAATTAATTGGTAGCTTATTGTAACTTAGTTGTAAGTAGGTTAGTGAGTTAGTAGCTTACCTACTTAGTGGTTAGGTAGGATATGTTAGTTTAGTTTAGTTGTTAGCATAGTTAGTTGTTTTATGAGAGAGAGAGAGAGAGAGAGAGAGAGAGAGAGAGAGTAGGTTAGTTGTTAGTATATTAGTTAGTTAGTGGTTATGTAGGTTAGGTTAGAATTTTTGGGGTCAGCTAAAATTTTTAGTAGTTAGGTAGGTTAAGTTAGTGGTTTAAATGTGTGTTTACTTTAGTTGTTTAACGTTAGTTGTTAATTGTTTATTTTATGTTATTAGTTTGGTTGGTAGGTTAGTTGTTAGTAGCTTAGTTAGTTAATGGTTAGGTAGGTTTAGTTTAAATTGCTAGTTTGGCACCTTAAATTGTTTTCTTAGTGGTTTAGGGTTAGTTTAATTTTTAATTGATTGTTGGTTAGTTAATTTTTACTTTTTGGTTAGTTAGTTGTTTAATTAGTTAGTTGTTAGTAGCCTAGTTAGTTTTAGTTATTAGGTAGGTTAGTTAGAGTACATTGTTGTAACTTAGTTATGGGTTGGTGCGGCTTAATTTATTGGTTTCAGGCAGAGAACCTAACACAAGTCAATTCTTGTGCAACCTTGTCTCAAACACACTTTGTCGAGATACACATGCATATTAATACATTCATTTTGAGCCTCTAAGTGGTCTCAGGTAGAGTACCCTAATACCATGGGTGAGTACAATTGCATGTTTCTAAGCATATATGCTCAGATATGAATTCATTGTGGCTCTTGTTTATCATGTGGGAACGACTACTCACAAAAATATTCATTTTCATGAAAAACTAACAATAAGAGTTTATCCTTGTGAGACAAGTGGCACCGTATCATCTCTCATCTTCTTCCACATCATTTTCTTTCATTTCTCCTTTTGCTAATGTGTTGCTTGGGTTTTTTTGGGTGTTCTTCATAGATGATGGCATTGGGGAGGTTGGAGTTGAGATAGGTAATGAGGAGCTCGAGGACATTGTTAAGGTTGGAGAAGATCTAGTTGAGGTAGGTGGAGCACTCATTATTGATGCTTCACTGGCACACCAGATGCAACAAGATGTACCCTAGCTACGATGGGATGCACCCCACAGCTGCGATAGGATGTAGTGTGTACCCCAACAACCACATCTTTTGGTATTCTAATGCCTAGGACTATAGCTTTGGCATAAGGCATTTTGACCTGTAATAGTGGATCTGTGTGTTGCATGATCTTATGCGGCATCCATAGCCATATGATTGTTTTGCACAAACTCTTCTATAGAGTACCTCAACTACCTGAGCTCTTGTCCATAGATGTGATACTCTGATATTTTTGAAGTTGACCTATTATAGTAGCTGCTTTTGCACCTTTTGTTCTTCATCTAATACTGTTACTTGAATAGCATGATTTGTTGCCACTGCCTTAGTAGTCTCTACACAACACTGCCATCAGCTAGCCGCACCTGCAACATCCACCTGCTTTCATAGCTTGCACGTGACATTGCTATACATTGGAATATTCCTGCAGTTGACGTTGTCTCTGGAGCTACCCTATTACTACATGTAAATTTGTCAACGGACTGATTCTTCTTTGTCTACAAGCTACCACATCTGCTTACTCTCTCTCTCACTTCCATCAGGTCTCGTGGATTGTGGCTGCTCTCTATCATTACCATCAATCAGCAACATGGATATGGCAGCGATGCAATTGGGCCACAAGCTCAATTTAACATAGCATTGTCTTTCTCCCTGTAGTGTTGTCAACATTGCTTTCTACAATATTGATCATCAGAAAGCACCAAGTATTGCCAAGGAGGCCACATGGGAGTAGAGTGGACAATAGAGGAGGCATTTTACGGGCAAGGGTTGAGGGACATCATGGCCAAAACTCCAGGCTCGAGGAGGAATGCCACCTCATAGCCTTCCTCTTTGCTTGAAGCATATCTTCTTCCTCTCCACCTTCCTCTCTTTTTCCTTTTCAGCCACACAATATCTACATTCTCTTGGTGCAAGGCAAATTAGCACTATAAGTGCTCTTATGAACTCTTCTTTCAATGGTACCAAATGTATTT
Organism: Lygodium microphyllum; assembly: GCF_053477565.2. Lineage (NCBI taxonomy): Eukaryota > Viridiplantae > Streptophyta > Polypodiopsida > Schizaeales > Lygodiaceae > Lygodium > Lygodium microphyllum. The sequence continues at coordinate 128,362,057 of NC_141146.1, read as the reverse complement.
GTGTTGCCTCCTAAGCCTTGCTTAGAACTGTAAAAACTGCGTGCACTTTCAAGAGTGCTCTTCAAAAGCTTCTCTCCTTTTCAAGAAGCCTCTAAGGTACAAACTATGTGAAAGCCTTCCTTGCTTCCACTCCACATGCTCATCCTTGAGTATACACATGAGACATGCCTCAACCACCATGTTCCAACTTGGATTGCAGCCAACCCAACACCACTTGCCATTCCAATGATTAGCAAGCATGTGCATCTTTACATGCTCCTTGCAACAGCAACCTTTCTCTTATTTGAGCATTCTTCCATGCTCAAAATTAGTAACCGAAGAGAAAAAACGACCAAATACCTTTGCCTTCTATTAGCAGCTTCTTTGTTGACAATGGCTCCACGACTTGTGTTGAAAAACTCCATTTCCAGCTTCCATTATACCAAGATCCTTCATTTATGGCCTCTTCATTATTCTCAAAAGATTTTAGCTCCCTTGAAATCGTGAAACAACATAATAATGAGTGTGCAAGATTTTTAAGGAAAGAATGGCTAAAACATACTAGGGCTAAATTCGAGAAAACCACATACAATGATATCTACATATATAAGTACACCATGATCAAGAGCCCTAACCACGGCTCTGATACCATGTCAAGAATCCCAGTGCAGGGTTGATAATGGTGTGTACAACATGATTAACACATAATTATGGTGGATTGTAACAGACAAGGAACTCCATGGCTATGAAGAGAAGGCACACAATATGCACACTCAAATGCTCTCTTCTTGTTTTTCATTGCATGAACTAGTTACATATATAAAGGAGGAAATGCTCCATCAATGATCTCTCACACTTTCCATGTGTGTCCCCATGTGACACTATACAACCCACACTTTACATATGTGCCCTATGTGGCATACTTTTAGTCCACATCTCTCATCCATATTCATGCCCCATACAATCTTAAGCACATAAGAGTGCTTTCACATATACACACCCGCAAACACCGAAGCTTACATTCTCAACAAAACATAGTTGGATCTTGTCCACCCATGACATTCCTAGCTATAGGATTCCTTCAAGACTTCCAATCCATCAGGAGAATCCATTCACATCTCTCTTTTTTCTTTTTCATGCTATTGATTGCCTCAATTTTTTCATGTTGTATGTAACTCACTATCAATCATGGCGACTTTTGTTGATGCCTTCTTGGTGTCATTGCAGGACAAGAGGGAGGGGGAGTATGTGTGTGAAGGTCATGGCTACTTGGTTTATGTGAGAGCTTCACGCAAAAGTCGAGATAGTGGCTTTCCATTTCAGCAGGTGCATACATAGTGCATGAATGTAAAGGATAGACCAAAGTCTCTCAAAACATTGGCAACCCCTCTTCAATACACCACATGAGAGAGAGAAAGCATGCGCCATGGTAGGCCCTCAATACTATCTCACATAGGCATTTAAGAGGAAGAGTTGGGATCAATGGTTGGAAAGAAGGGGCACATTTTAGATCAATCTTGGCTGCTCATCGAAATGTCACATGGTGTAAGTAAACTAGGGCATGCAAGTAAACTAGGATGATCGGATATTTGACAAGATTATCGGAAAATTGGAGCCATGAGGATAGATAACTTGAAATTTGCCTCCAAAACATGTGCACGTGTGTACTCTAATAATTTAGAAACATGCAATGAATCTATAAGGGGGGTTTGAACCCCTGACCTTACTTCAAAATACAGAACACACAAAGAACATACCAATTTTCTTATTTTCAAAAAGTTAAACATGAAAACATAGTAATTCTATTGGTGAAAACTTTGTATACAAAAAAGGTGAAGTAGGATTATGCTAGGCTATCATTTTAAGAACTCTAACAAAAGCTCTTTTCTTAAATATTCCCATTTACAACAAGCGAATATCTCAAAACTATTTTGCTTTGCATGCTACGTCCTCCTAGTTGACCTCTACTTTTTTTTTCCAACAACCAATTTTGATCTTATCTCCCAATTTGCCTACAAATTTAAGGCCTTGAGAATTTGGTAACTTTGTTTCTTGTGTTGGTTCTGCACCTTCAAACCATCAAAATTGCAAATTTCCATTTTCTCTTGCTCATCTCCTTAGAAAAACTAGGTGAGGGAGAACTTTTTACCACTCTAACAACAATTTTGCCCAAGATATCCTTGAAAATGGCTAAAATTTGGTGGATGAGTTGCCATTTTAGCCCATTCACCTCTAAATTTGTCCAAAGCTCATGTGAGCCTTCAAATAGGCCTATCAACCACCTGTGGAAGTCTTGCTAGTCATTGCCAAGATCTATCATAGCTTATATCACTATACGAGAGAAGAAATAGATTTTCCTGAAGTTTTGTGGGTGAAAATGGACTTGGAAATTGATCAAAGATTGAAGCTCTAATACCACTTGTCAAAGAATGAACTTAGAGGTGAAATGGATACTAGAGGAGAGATGAAGACTACAGGAGAGAGAAAGACAGATAATGGTGAGAGAAAGTAGCCATGGAAGCTTAGACAAGCAGATGAAGGTGATAGATACTTATATTATTATTGGATGATGAGAAATTAAGTCTTTTACACCTTATAGTAAGTGTAGTTAGTATTTTCTTTATTTTTTCCAAGTAAATATATTAAAATATAATTTATCTTTCCATTCTTTACATACACACACATAGAGAACTATAAAAAAGAAAAATGAAATTAAACATATAATTAAAGTATTCAAAATGGATCAAACCATTATTCAAAAATATTTTCTAAAGAGATAGAGTATTAAAACATATCTATATATTTTATAGTATTATTTATAATCATGATTATATTGCAATGGTAAAACATAAATATTAATGTATATAATAATACCAACATAAAATAAAAAATAATATATATTTATATATTATGTATTATGCATATACGCACACACACACACATGAAATCACAATCTTAATCACCATGATAGAGAGTGAATAAGAGAGAGAGAGAGAGAGAGAGAGAGAGCTATGTAAGTGAACACTTGCGCAATCCTGCTCTGCGTCAGCACGCAGAGCTGAGGCAGCCACACGAGAGACGAATCGTGAAGAAATGGACCCGAGCGATGGCAACCTATCATGATTAGGCCTTATGCACCGACTTGAACGAACCCTAGCCTGTGCCACCTGCGCGCAGTTTGCATAAGGTATTGCAGGTCCCTGTCCCTATGCGCTCGACTGAGAGAGAGAGAGAGAGAGAGAGAGAACCAATCGCGCTTGCGAAGAGCCGGTTATTCATCGACTGGAAGGCCTCTCCAGCCTACAATATTATTGTGTATTGACGGCCTACTGATCATCTTCATAGCCAGCGGCCTTCTTCCTCTTGTTTTTCCGACCAATTTTCGTTCTTTCATCATCTTTCTACTCCCGCTGCGTTCGTTCTTGATCTGCTGTGGTTCTCTCCTTCCCAATCGTCATCATCGGGCTGCACCATTTCTGACACCACCTGCACCGCCCTGATACTGCCTACACCTTCGATTTGATCCTGTAAGGATGACTTCTCCTACCAGTGGTGAAATGGAAAGCGACACTCGGCCTCTAGAATCTAATGGCATCGATATGGCCTTGCTTGATCAACAGATTGGGCAAGGAATGACAAAGACTTCATCGATCTGGATGGTGATTCCTCGGCTGATGAACTCGGGCCATTGCAGGATAGTGAAGACTTGGGCAAATGTCGTAGGTTGTCAGTCAAAGAACCGGTCTTGGGCTCAAATTTGTCTCAACCAGAGGTTCATGTTTTGTGTTCACAACCCGATGGATCTTTACAGTTCATGTTGGCCATTGCCAACCATCTTATGTCAGATTATGTCCATTGTAATGAGGATAAAGCTAACACACTATCGGATGGGGATCAAGTAGTTACAGTCATGGGAACTAACTTGGTTTTACAATAAATAGCTGCTTTCCATGAGAGGGCAACCTTATTTTATTTTGCTGGAAGGACTCCTTTGATCACCACAATTCGTGCTTGGTTACAGTCTATGCTTGCTAGTTTTGATCAATGCTTCAAAGATGTTTCAGGGCATATGCAGGTCCCCCTAGTGGAAGAGATTTATGATGGCCCGAAGGGGTTCTTTGAGGTTCTTTTTCGTTCTGTAGAAGTATGGGCTCTTATTATGCAACACATTCCTTGGTTTATGGATGGGCAACTAGTTCATGTGGTCCCTTGGAGGCCCATGGCTGAGTTTCAAGAGGTGATGAGACAAGCATGCCCAATTTGGGTAGAGGTGGTGGATTTTCCTACACATCTCTAGAGACTCCTCCCTCTGGTTTTGAGAACCATTGGGGAGGTTTTGGTGGAATCTCGAATGGCTTCCCGCAATCAGAATAGGGCATGTATGCTTTGGAATACAAGGAACCTCGCTCGACGAAGATGCTTTTTGAGGTTCCAGGGTTACAAACGTTACTGTATGAGTTGAAATGGGGTACTTTTGTAGGACACTGCTTCAAATGTGGCTAATTGGGCCATTTCATTTCGGAATGCGACAAAAATATGGAGGTAGGGCAATGCCCTATGGACCCATATATGAAAATGTAATACCTCCCTCAGCAGATGTTTTAGAAGCCCGTGGTTGATCCTAAGTAGCTTTCCCAACATGGTCGTAATGAAACTAAGGACATTTCCCATGGTGATGGGGAGCGTGCTTCGCTTGCGGGTGGGCGAAATTTGTCTCTTCAGGAGAATTCCTGGGCTATAGTGAATTGTCGTAATGCAAGATAGGATTCTCACTCCACTCCTGCCCATCCTTCGTTGCCCCCTATCACTTAAACCTTTCAACGTAGAGGAAGGGGATTTTATATGAACCTCAATTTTCGTGTGCTTCGACGGTAGAAGATAAAAGGCTTCTGACATGATTACAATCCAAGGACATCGCAAGTATCGAGATTACCATATCCATGGTTCTCTAGATCTGTCATTTCCACAATGTAGGTTTCTAGACAGACAACAATCAGCCTACTTTCTTCTACATGAATGTAACTGGTATCCATCCTTGAAAAAGAAAGATATAATGATATCCTATTTTGGAAATTGTACATAGCATCCAACATATCCTATCAATGCTAATGTATCCTACTTGTAAACATTTGCCATTTGTAAATATCCCTTACTTGTAAAAATCATAGCTATATTTTAATGTGAAAAGTTTAAGCTCTAAAGTAATTCGTGAAATGTATGAGATAACCCAGGATAATACAACTATCGCAAGTCCGACTGAAATTCAGGAGAAGAAGTATCTCCTTAACTAGGTTAAGCCACCAATATTTGATGGCAAGGGCAAAGGCGTTGAAGCCAGGGCAGAGATTTGGATTGAGACCGTGGAGGACTACTTTACTGCCACGGAACTACCCTGCTAATCAAGCTATGATCAACAAGTTGAAATTGACATGTGAGACACACCTGTGGTGGAAACAATGGTGTAAAGACCAAGGACTTGCTAAGACAACTATTACTTGGGAAAAGTTGAAAGAAGCTATGCGGCGTAGTCGATATTTGCTACTAGCTTATTGCATGCTAAAAATGAATGCATTCTTTAACTAAAGACAACTAGGAATGAGCCTGGAGGCATATTACTCAAAGTTTATCCCACTACTTTAATATGCATCTTCCATGACTATTTCTCAGTAGGTGTCTAAGTTTTGTCACGGATTGAATGCTCCTCTGAACACACGCCTTGAATCTATGTGTCCAATTGATCTGCACGATGCTTTGATTTGTGCAATACCTCTTGTTCAAGAGATTCACGAGGCTATGTTAAGCGAGCCCAAGGCTAGCATCCGCCTAGTCAAAGAAAGAGAGCCAAAACAAATGCAGTCAAAAACTTCACACCTACAAGAAGTAATTCCGGAGTACCTAGGTATTTTCACTGTAATGAGCCAAGACACTTTAAAAGACAGTGCCCAAATCTTGGCAAAATGTGGGAGCTTTCGCTCAACCGCCAAGACCCACGGACCGCTTATTGTTTCAAGCGTTCTAAGCGAGCTCTAATGACTACCTCTCACATAGCCAACGCGCCATCGATCCTACGAGTATAGTGAGCTTACCTTGATGTTGATACAAGTTGCCTTCTCTCTCGCAAACACTGGTAGCTCCACGATCCTAAATGCTAGCTCAAGCATCCTCAAGCCTCCTCCATCTCCAAGCTCCGTCCACCATAGCCGCATGTGCAAGAGAAGAGAAGAGAAGAGAGGAGAAGAAGAGAAGAGATGGTGAAGAGCTTCACCCTCTTGATCCCTCACTCTCACACACTCACTCCCTGTCTCAAGAGTACATACAAGCAAGAAGAGGAGAAGAAGAGAAGAGCTCTTGTTAGCCATACACCAAAGAATGAGCTTCCATTCACTTTTTGAACTTTATATATATTTAAACCCTAAAATCCCATGGGCGCCCATCCCTTTTTATATGACCGGCCATTATGGCAAGGTTTCTTTTTCTAATTCCCTCTTCTTGCTTCATGCCCTAAGCCTATACCCAACTATTCTTTTACAAGTGGTACAGGAGGAAGCCTGGCGCTCTTTTATAAGAGTTTTTGGAGTTTTTGAGACGCGTTTTATTTAAAACTACGCTTTTGGCCTCGGCTTAGCTTTAGAGGCTGTCTGCGTGTCTTTGCTCCTTTTCCATCTTCTTTTTGCTTTTTCATTCATTCTTCCGCTTTCTCGGCTTGGGCATTCTTCCGCTTTCTTGGCTTGGGGTTAACATTACCCCCCTCCGAGAGATAGGTGCTAGTTCCATGGCATTCTTGTCGACTGTTGATGTTTAAGAGGCAGTTGGTGAAGTAGTCGTGTAAGGGCAAGGCTACGTGTAAACTCGCATACTCGTGGAAGCTTGGTAATAAGGTTTGTTGGAGAAGTCAAATGGATAGCAAAAGTGGTTGATGGGGGCCTCCGAAGCTGGTGATTGGTCGCCTTTGTGATGCTTGAAAGGAAAGGATACGATGCTCTACCTAAGGGAGGGTGTCTATCTTATTGTGTAGTGCATTGTGCCTGTGCTGGTGGAATGGGGAGTTGGGTCTAACCACAGGGTAGCCTGGGTGATATCCCGCGCTTGGGGTTCCCATTCATGCAAGAGGTGCAGTGCGAGTAGCTTAGGGTGACAGGTCTAACCATAGGCAAGTGTGACCTCCCTAGGTATGTCCTGCCCTTGATGGGCCCTAAGTGTGAAGTGGGGGAGCAAAAAGGGCTAGGGGGTTAGGGGCGGAGCCAATCGACCGAAGCCACCAGGCACGCCTAACTTGAGAATCCCTAGGTGTAGTGATCGTGCTTTTTGTGGTGCTAAGTGCTTCTGTAAGTGAGTTGTTTTGTTTATTCCATGTGTAATGTTCCGCTTACTCTTTCTTGGATGCTTTTTCTTTTTCTTTTCTCCGTTCTTTTTTTTTTTAGTACTATTACACTAGTAGAACGACAGCCTGTACCTAATCTTCCTCGTCTGATTTAGGCGGAGAAGGGGGGTCGGATGGATTTGCTCAAAAATTGATGCCTTTGCATGTATCCTTTGAGATTCATGCGTACGTGGAGAGAGGTGGTGGAGAGGAAGGGATGGTTGCACCTAGTGAATTGGCTGTGTCGTTCATATCCTCTAGGAGAGCTAGACAAAAAGAGGGGAGAAGGCTACCTCTCATCATTAAACATGCCATGGCACAGCTGTCAATGGCGTTAGGGTCAAAAAAGAGGGGAGGCAAGCCACGCTCTTGTGGGGTCGGGTCCTGCTTGAGTAGTAGCTTAAGTAGCCTAAGATAATTACATGTAGTTATAAAGGCTGGATCGGGGCATGAAGAGAAGTCCACGAGAAAATGCATCATGGAATCATTTAGGCTTCCCGAGTCAAAAAGGAGGGCATGTTCGAAGGAGGTGGCATTGGAGTTGTAGATTATGGGGAAATCATGACGCCCATGGAGGGTGGCAACAAAATCCACACCTACCCTACGAGGATACGCCATGAATGTGGGGTCATTCCTCTCATAGGGCAAGGTGTTACAAAAAGCCATCCAGGCAAGCATACTAATATCATACACTCGCCTCCTCCATAGGGGTTGGCAATTGTAGCCTTGTACAGTATGTGGTATTTCGAACACCTTGTCTTGCCAAAACTCTGCTTCTTCCCTTCCCCACAGAGTGGGGGTCCTCTCCCTTTCTTGCAGTCATTTCTGTCCTAGTCGACCGCCAGTCGCGACCACCTCCTCCATCACCTTGATCGATAGGACCCTCCGCAGGCTGTTAGGCATGAGGAAGCTGAAGGTGAAAGGGTCTTTTTTTTTTCTTGCCATTCCTAAATCACCAGCTCCGTGTGGAATCCAGTAGGAAGGTCATCGAGGCACGGTGGGAGGGGTGCGGATGGCTGCACGACCGGTTTGGCTCTTAACTGCTTCTTGGTTTCTTCAACTAATTTCTCGGTCTCTTCCTTAATGCGGCTTGTCTTTCCGTGGGTGGATCAATCTGTTGCTGTTCTTAAACATGCAGCGAGGGGGGTTGCGGGATTATCTCTTCTCTAATTCTCCCCATAACGAATTCAAGGTCAGTCTCCTCCCCCTGTCGGTCTTCTAGTTACGCTCCTTCTTCAAAGCCCAATGCATCCAATTCCTAGGGAGTTAGGCCGACCAGTAGTAGGTACTTCCGTTGCTCTTCTAAGCTCAGCCTAACCTCCGCAAGTTGGAGTGGTATCTGTAGCCCCGTATGCAGGGCTCTGCGTGCGATGCTCAGTTTCCCTTTAGGAGGGTCATGTCTAGTAATGTGTTGAGGAAGGCCTATTATTGGGCACTAAAGGCTGTCTTGGTGGCGTCTGCTTTACTTTCTGCAATGATTTTTTCTTTCTCCACCAAAGCGAGGCATCGTGCCAATGTCTTCACCCGTTTCTCGTTCTATGCTGCCCATTCCTCCACTCTTTTGTTCATTCCTTCCATGCTTTCTCCCTGCTTTTGTGCCAGGGTTACGAGCTTTTGCTCTTGGACTTTGAGTTCTCTGCTCATATTCTCGTGCTCTTTCCTTCCCAAGTATAGTTGATCGGTCATAGACTCGTCGATCTCCTTTTGCTGCTGCTCTCTCTCTTGCTTTCTCTCCTCCTCTTTGGCATTTAATTCCTCCATCATTTGCTCGATGTTGACGGTTTTCACTTTCAATTTTCCATGTTGCATCAGGAGGAGCTTATATTCCCACTGCATCTACACCAGTTCTTGATTCTCATCCTCGAGCCGCTACTTGTAGCTTTCTTCCATGTCTTCCTTGGCCTTTAATTCTTGCTTGAGGTCAAAGATTTGTCGTTGTTGCATGGCTATTGTGCAGGTTTTTTCAAGCTAAAAGGCAGCTACTGACTCCTTTTCCACCACCAACTCAACCACAGTCATCCTCTTTTTCTCCTTCGTCCTCTCCAATTGGGAGAGCAACTCAGCGACGTACTCGTCGTAACTGGCTGGTGGCATTATTGTTGTGTGGGTTGGGGTGGTCGAGGCTTCTACTCTCGAACGCTTTTGGTCCTGTCTCAACTCAGCATCTGCGGCTGGTCTCTTTTGCCCCGTGGCCATGGTTTCTGTTTTCTTTCCATGGGCCATTTCTTTATTGATAAAATATTGCATCCATGCCACGAAGTTGGAAACCTCCATGCTGGTGCGGATGCTAGGGGTGAGGGTGGTTGGTTCGGTGGAGGGTACAATGAGGGTGGGGATAGGATGGAGGAGGGTCTTGCCTTTGCCTTCAAGAACAGCGGGCGGCGCGACTTCTAGTACCTGCGTGCTAGAGCTAGGCCCTTCTTCCCTCAGCAGGCTCCAGGCTCCCGGATCATCAACCCTACACTGCTACTCAATGGACTGTCATGTGGCTTCGGCCAAGTCCTCCTCCTTCCTTCTTAGTTCCTCTTCTTCCTCCATAGCTCTTCTTTGCCTTTCTTCTTCAGCTTTCCTATACTCTTTCTCCAGTTTCTCCTTTTCTTCTTGCTTTTCTCTTTTTCTCTTCTCGGCCTCCTATTTTGACACCTTTTTAGCCCTCTTGACTTCTTTTTTTGTTTTTTCTTGTTTCTTCTTCTTCTCCCTCTCCTCGGTCTCCTTGAGGGATTGTCTTTTTGCCTTTTCCAAATCCTCTTTCTCCTTCTTGCGGCCTTCATCCGACTTCTTTTTCTTTTGTGATGCTTCTTCTTGGGTTCCTTGGCCTGCTTTTTGCCCGATTGTTCTTCTTGTCCCTGCCCTTCCTTATCAATGTCGATTTTGTCGCTGGGCCTCTCTTGGTCCTGGTGAGGGGCTGACCTGTCGGGCATTTCTTCTTCCCCTTCTTCTGCATCCTGTGTCTCTTTCACTGCCTCCTGGATGAGCACAATCAAAATGCTTCCATAGGCAATAAACAAGGCCTTGGACGAGGCCTTGTTTCTTTCCGTGGCCTTGAAAGCTAGGGACTCTCCTCCTACGGGTGTGCTTCCTAAAGCCAGTGCTTTAGCTGCCTAGTCGATAGTTTTGCGCACATAACCGTTCCAATCGACTTCATGCAGGGTGTGAGCCGCTACGTTCTCCAGCACAAGCATGCTGATTCGATGCATTAAGGTATTGTAGCGCTGGCTGGAGAAGAGTGCGTGTACTAGTTTTGCTTGCAATCTGGCTTCCGCATCAAGGATGTCCTGGATGCTGATGCCGTCGTTTGTTAGCACATCCTCCTTTCTCATTTTCAACATGGCGTACACATCCCTCTTCTGCTTCTTCTCTATCTTTGACTCTAGTCCCAATGCCTTCTCCACCAAGGTAGGGGTTAAGTGAACATGTACCTATTTGGTGTTTTCTTCCCTTCCTACCATGACGGTGCCGCACTCATTGTCAAGGTCGTAAGACCTGAGAAACTCCACACACTTTGTGTGGTCAATGCAAATTTTTCGAGATACTTGGTGAAGTTGCATTGTTCAATGACTCTCCTGGCCGCTTTCTCCTTGGCCACCACATCCTCTACGTTGTGAATGGTTCGGAACTTAAGCTGGTTGTAGGCGCGGCTCTCAAGAGTGATGATGTACTGCGCTCTTTCCTCTTCCGTGAACGAAAGTCGGTGGGCACGGTCTTGCTGCGACATCTTTTGTTCCTGTCATAATCCCAAGTTTGCATTAGTGCTTCCACATTAACAATTCACAAGAAAAGTCATAGTCTAAAAAGAAAGACTCTATATGTTTATTGAATGAAAGCATTAAAATCCTATCCAATGTGGAGTCTTCCCTTCCGGCTTTAACTTTTTGCCATTTATTTCAAAGTTTTCTTGACATTTTCCTACCTCGCTCGTTATTTATGTGCTTATGCATTTTGCTTGATTTTCATTGGTTTTAATTGATTCACCTCACTCCCCTTCCCCTCTCAACTCGAGAAGAATCCTTCCTAGGATTGAAGCTTTTGGAGGTTGAGGACGTTTTGCAATGGGCCTAGGAGTTACCAGCTTAGAAACCAAGTGTAGAAATCGGGGTTGTACTCTAACTGAGCTACGCGGTCGAGATCAAAAGGGCGAGTGCCAACATGTGTAATGTAAGTGAGAACATATGTTAAAAAGTCACCGAAGGCACCGTGGTTAGCAATATGTAGCTCTTCCTCAGTTAGTAGGCGATCGAGGTAAGGGTATCCTTTGATGTGCTCTTCCAGGGGGCGGTCGCGAAGAGTGGTTAACACTCTACGAGGTTGGCGCAATATAAGTGGGGTCGTACTCCACTGTTTTGATTGCGTGGCGTTGCTTAGCATTTGTCATGACTCGGCATCACTCTACTTTCCATTGCAACCTAAGAGTGTACCAATGCTACAAGAATGGGAATTCGGTCTGAGCAAGTTTGGATAATTCTGCAATTTCTTGGTCGGTGATTGTAGAAGTGGTTTACTGATCGTATGACATGATGAGGTGCTGTTTGAGGGCTTGCTCTTTAGAGATCTCATTGTCGAGCAATACAGCAGCGGAGTTTGCTGCCTTTGCAAAGGCAAGTTCAAACATCTCCTAAGAACAAGGCATTGTACGAACTTCGGTTGCAAAGGGCTCGGGCAACAAGCCTAAGTACAAGCGGTCGTAGCTTAGAGCTAGCTCTCTAAAGGTGGCATCGAGCCGTCTAATGCAATCAACCACGTCATCCCTTGTATCTTCGGCTAGATCTGAGGCCAGTGTCAAAAATGATTTCTGCTCGTAGGAGGATTTAAGACGTGCTGGTGGTTGGGGTTTGATAGCACTAGAGCCTTTGACAATGGATAGTTGTGGTTGCGGGTGCTTTTGAGGTTTCGGTTAGGCTTTCTAGCTTAGGGCTGGGGAAGTAGCAGCTACTTATGATGGACTGCTGCCTTCAGAGTGGATCATTGTAGTCGGATGGGCTCTAGCGGGTGATGGCTCATGTGACGATGTTTGCTGTTTGGGCCGATAGGCTTGTTCAACTCTCTTGGGCTTGTGTATGGATGAGCTTGATGGATGTGGGCCTGGGGAGCACTGCGGTTTATGGTTTTGAGGTTCTATGGGGCTGGGGGTGATCAGGCTTGGGGGTAGCATACAAGTGGTGTTCTTTGCCATATAAGCTTTAGGGATCCATATCCAGGCATTTCCCTCATAGTAGCCTTGCGCGTGTAAGAGGGCTTTAGGGACCCACCTTTGCCTGATTATGCGCCAATTTCTGTAACTGCACCTTGGTGTCCTAGGTTTAGAGCTTTGGGTCTTATGAGGTTGTGTGCAATGACTCCTAGGCGGCGGTTGCGGCTGTTTAGGCCTCCATTGGAAACTAGGCTGTTGAGCCTTAACTTTTGCTACCATGAGTAGTGGTTCTTGAGAGGTGGTGGATGGTGGCCGGAGCACTACCCTTCTCCTTAGATTTGGCTGCTAATAGTTCTATCGGTGGCCGTGCAGACTGTTCCATCGCGCAATCCTTGTTGAAAGGTGTATCAATGCGGGTGTTGCCTATGGGAGGTGAATACGGTGCAACTCATAATCAATGTTACAGCGAGTTTTCTTCTTGAAGGTTTGCCCTAGTAGTGCCTCTGTGCCTGCATCCTTGGCGTCTGGCAGCACGTAGAAGATCATTGGTACAGTCTCAGACTCAATAGAAACGGCGGTCCTACACTTGTCGAGAAGTGTGTAGGAGCGGCCCCCATATGGGTTTAATTTGGCGTTAGTGGGTTGTAGTGGTGGTTTGCCAAGTTGGGTCCAATGATCGTGAGTCAAGACATTGAAGTCCGCTCCCTTGTCAATTAAGGCATTGAAGACGCATGTCACTTGGCACTGACCGTGATGTGCAGGTATGCAGGCTCCACGGTTTCCTCATCCTCGTCATCGATTTTGGTGATGGTGGCTACTCGTACCTTGATAGGTGGTTCCAACATCGGTGGCTCATGCAAAGGATGCGTGGGGGGATAGTATTTCTTGACACAACTGCCATTGGAGAAGCCTATTCCCTCACCGGCTAGAGTCTCGAGTTTGATGTTGCCCGTTCGGCTGATCGCACGGACTCTGAAAGGTCCAAGACCCCTAAACTTCATTTTTTGCTTGTGCTCCTTAACTGAGTATAGGAGCACTAAGTTGCCTTGTTCGAAGTTGCGTTGCTTGACATGCTTGTCAAACCAGCTCTTGTGTCGTACCTTCTCACATATGAGTGCATGAGTGGCTAGAAGGCGAGTCTCGGAGAGGCGTTCGAGCTCAACTAGGCATTGCGTCCATGTCTCCTTTCCTTCCCATTGCTCCTAAAGTGCAATTCGCAAGCTAGGCACAAAGAATTCTACGAGAAGAATTGCTTCAGTTCCGTAGGTCAACCTAAAGGGGGTCTGTCCGCCGACAGCCATTTTATAAGCTGTGCGGTAAACCCACAAGGCTGCCATCAGCTTGTTATCCCAGTCACTGTGTGAGGCCGAGACTACCTTGGTTAGGATGTTGACAAGAATCTTATATGTGGATTCTGTCTGGCCGTTTGCTTGAGGGTAGTATGGAGAGGATTTCCGATGGATAATTAGGAATGTGGATAGGAGATGAGCTATCACTTCATTGATGAAGTGTGTCCCTTGGTCACTGACTAGTTCGATGGGGCATCCGAATCGTGAGATCACCTGCTCCCACAAGAACTTGGCAGTCATTCGAGCATCATTCTTTCGTGTTGCTCTCGCCTCTGCCCACTTCCTTAGGTAATCTATGGCCACAATGATGTATTTGGCCTGAGAATACTGTGCAACGAGGCTGATGGGTTCTATGAAGTTGATTCTCCATTTTTCAAAGGATTGTCATGCAATGATTAGGGTCAATTCCATTTGGTCCTTGCGAATCCGAACCTTCATCCGCTGGCATTCATTGCAATGCTTAACAAATCGTGCGACATGACGGAACATCGTTGGCCACCATAGTTGAGACTGCAACACCTTGCGGACCATTGTGTCTCCACTAAAGTGTCCACCAGCAATCCCACTGTGTGCCTCCGAGAGAATTGCTTCGGTTCCGTAGGTCAACCTAAAGGCTAGGCACAAAGAATTCTACGGGGAAAATTGCTTCGGTTCTGTAGGCTAACCTAAAGGGGGTTTGTCTGACAGCCATTTTATAAGTTGTGCGGTAAGCCCACAAGGCTGCCATCAACTTGTTATCCCAGTCACTGTGTGAGGCCGAGACTACCTTGGTTAGGACGTTGACAAGAATCTTATTTGTGGATTCTGCCTGGCCGTTTGCTTGAGGGTAGTATGGAGAGGATTTCTGATGGATAATTAGGAAGGTGGATATGAGATGAGCTATCACTTCATTGATGAAGTGTGTCCCCTAGTCACTGACTAGTTCGATGGGGCATCCAAATCGTGAGATCACCTACTCCCACAAAAACTTGACAGTCGTTCGAGCATCATTCTTTCATGTTGCTCTCGCCATCCAAATCGTGAGATCACCTACTCCCACAAGAACTTGACAATCGTTCGAGCATAATTCTTTCATGTTGCTCTCGCCTTTGTCCACTTCCTTAGGTAGTCTATGGCCACAATGATGTATTTGGCCTGAGAATACTGTGCAGCGGGGCTGATGGGTCCTATGAAGTTGATTCTCCATTTTTTGAAGGATTGTCATGCAATGATTAGGGTCAACTCCATTTGATCCTTGCAAATCTAGACCTTCATCCGCTAACATTCATCACGATGCTTAACAAATCGTGCGGCATCACAGAACAACGTTGGCCACCATAGTTGAGACTGTAACACCTTGCGGGCCGTTGTGTATCCGCTAAAGTGTCCACTAGCAATCCCACTGTGTGCCTCCGAGAGAATTGCTTCGGTTTCGTAGGTCAACCTAAAGGCTAGGCACAAAGAATTCTACGGGGAGAATTGCTTCAGTTCCGTAGGTCAACCTAAAGGGGGTCTGCCCGAAAGCCATTTTATAAGCTATACGGTAAGCCCACAAGGCTGCCATCAGCTTGTTATCCCAGTCACTGTGTGAGGCCGAGACTACCTTGGTTAGGACATTGACAAGAATCTTATTTGTGGATTCTGCCTGGCCATTTGCTTGAGGATAGTATGGAAAGGATTTCTGATGGATACGAATCGTGAGATCACCTACTCCCACAAGAACTTGGCAGTCGTTCAAGCATCATTCTTTCGTGTTGCTCTCGCCTCTGCCCACTTCCTTAGGTAGTCTATGGCCACAATGATGTATTTGGCCTGAGAATACTGTGCAGTGGGGCTGATGGGTCCTATAAAGTCGATTCTCCATTTTTTGAAGGGTTGTCGTGCAATGATTAGGATCAACTCCATTTGATCCTTGCGAATCCGGACCTTCATCTGATGACATTCATCACGATGCTTAACAAATCATGCGGCATCACGGAACATTGTTGGCCACCATAGTTGAGACTGCAACACCTTGCGGGCCGTTGTGTCTCCACTAAAGTGTCCACCAGCAATCCCACTGTGTGCCTCCGAGAGCATGTTGTGCATCTCATATTCGCACATGCATCTGCGCAACAATCCATCTTGCCCTAAGAGATACAGCTAGCCTGCTATCAACTGGTAGGGTTGGATTTTGAGAATAAGTCGCCTCAGCCTTGCCTTCTCTATTGGTCGTTCAGGCAGTCCGTGCTCAAGCACTTGGACTATGTCATCTGCCCAATATGGCATTAAATCGGCCTTGAATAAATCTCTCCCGCTGGAGAGGTTAAAGAGGTGGACATCTAGCAATTCATCGGTAATGCCTTCTCTAGCGGATTCTCCTGTGGGGATGCGTGACATATGATCAACCATGTAGTGTTGTTTTCCCTTCCGTGAACCACAGAGAAGTCAATCTCCAAAAGTAAAAGGAGCCACCAGGCTATGCGTCCTATAGCGCAGGGTTTATTCACTAGGTATAGCAAGGCTTGATGGTCCGCAAAGAAGGTAAAGGGTGTAGCCAATAGATAATGCCGGAACTTCTTTACAGCAAACACCATGGCCAAGCCCTCTCTTTCTGTCGTCGAGTAGTTCATTTTTATCTCCATGAGTTGTCTGCTAGCAAAGCTCACTGGATAGTCTAGGTTGTGCTTGCCAGGTTGGCACAGCACTGTCCCCACAGCAAATTTAAAAGCATCGATATGCACGTGGAAGGTTATGGTCCAATTCAGGGCTCGTAGAATTGGTGCTATGGTTAGAGCCTTCTTCAACTCTTCATATGCTCGTTGGCTTTCTTCAGCCCATTCAAAGACAATCAACAGCTTGTATAAAGGTCTAGCTATCAATGTGTAATTCAACACAAAATTCCAATAGTATCCCGTATGGCCTAAGAAGCATTGAACTCCCTTGTAGTTGGTTGGGGGTGGAAGGTCGACAATAACCTTAACTTTCGAGAAGTCAGTGGCAATGCCGTTCTTCAACACCACGTGCCGAGGATGCTTCCATGCTTCACCCAAAACTGGCATTTCAAGGGGTTCAAGGAGAGACGATATAGGCGACACCGCTCAAAGACTACTTGGAGTTTGTTTAAGTGTTTCATCCAGGTCGAGTGAACATAGAGGTCATCGACAAAGACTTTCATCTCCTTGCGAAGCATGTCTTTAAATATGGTGCACATGAGGCGTTGGAAGGTGGCAGGGGCATTAGTCAACCCGAAAGGCATGACTATGTAAGCAAAGATGCCCCACTCGGTGGCGAAGGCAGTCTTGTGCCTGTCGGCAGGATGCACTTGCACCTGATTGTATCCTAAGAAGCCATCCAGAAAACTGTAGGCCTCCTTGCTTGCCACTCTTTCAAGCATGTGCTCGGTGTATGGCAATGAATAATTGTCCCTTTTAGTAGCAGCGTTCACCTTCTTGTAATTGACGCACACTCTAATTTTTCCATTTTTCTTCATCATGATGACTATAGGTGATACCCATTCCATGTGCTCAATTTTGTAAATGAATCCTGCTCTCATAAGCTTATCAATCACTTCCTTGACAGCATGAGCATGCTTTGGATTCATTGGGTATGGTCACTACTTCACCAGTTCTGCATCTGGTGTCATAGGTATATTATGAGTCACTACACTCTTGTCTACCCCTTTAAGCTCTTCCAGGGACCATGCAAATACGTCTACGTACTCTCGCAAGAGAGGGACAAGACTCATTTCTTCTTTCTCAGTCAAGTTATCGGCAATGAAGACTGGTCAAAGTGTCTCCCCTTCCCGAGCTAAGTTCACCTCCTTGACCCTAGCTAGTCCCTCGATGGGTTTGCTCATTTGCCCTTGCCGTTTGGCACCCAACAAGATCACCACCCTATCTCCTTTCTTGAATTGTATAAATCGTTTAGGGAGGTCCCGTGGTTTTCGTTGTTCGTCTGTTCGTGTGTCCCTGGGTTGGTTCGCCCTTTCCTACTTCAATCGTCTATGCCTCAGGTGGACGGGTAGGTCCCCGTTGGTGCGTCGGGTCTTGGGCAGCCTAGGTATTTCTGGGTCACTATTCGAGCTTACCTCCAACTCAAAGTCGAACTCGCCGTCTTCGCTAAAAGAGGGGGTCTCCCCTGGTGGTCACAGTTCAAATGGTGATTGTGCCCTAAGCACCGGTGTCGCTCTTGGTTGAGCTAGACCTGCTTGCTCAAGGTCTATGGCTCCTACATGTTCTAACCAAGCTCGATCACAATCCATGTGCATGATTCCTCACTCCATCATATAGACACTTCTCTTTTGTGGCTTGGAGTCCGCTCGTATTTGTTCTATTTCATGTCTCTCAGTGTCGTATTCTACCGTGTCTATCTCACCCTCAGTTCCATCACTGAAGGATTGGCAGTCTTCGTACTCGTTATCAGAGTCCTCTACGTCAGAATGCTCATCGTCTTCTAGGGCTTGGTATATCTCTTGTCGTTGATCAGGGACTAGGGCCCAATTGTACATAAGGTTCAAGTCATGCACCCTGGTCCATTGCCACTTGGATTCGCCTAAGAGATCTTGGAGTGGTTTGAAGTTTGATGTTGAATTATCAACCAACTTGTCTATTAAGTACTCCAGAGCCTCTTGGATTTCTTCCTTGTTGCTTGGCACTTGGAAGGTGACGGGCTTAGGTCTCCCAAGAAGGGTTCCTTCCATCATGCAAACTGGTACAGAGGGCGTGCCGTCAGTTGTGCCCATCATCTTGATGGCTTGCTCATACCTCTCTTAATCCGAGAATGACAGGTCGACTGTAGCAAGGACATGCATGCAATCTCACTCATCCTCTGGGCATGGGATATACTTGGTCAAGGACCCATAGGGCTTCTTGACTTGAGCATCACCCTTGAGCGTCGTAGAGATGGCATCCAAGTCGACTAGTGAGGTCTTCCAAGTGTCCATCTCTACCCTCACAGCTTCCCTTGCCTAAGAAGATCAAGCCGTTACCCCAATCTTCGATAACTCTGGCATTGCGCATCCAGGGTCGGCCTAATAGAATGTCATAGTCCATCCCCTTCATGACTATAAAGTCGATAGAGAACTGGACACTTGCAATTTTCACTGGCCAGTTTTTAAGTACCTCGAATGGCTTCACTCTCATGCCGTTTGCTAATGTGACATTAAACCGAGTGCTCTCAACAGGTGGGTTTCCCCAGGTCTGTAGTACTGCGTGGCTAAGCACACTAATCCTAGCTCCCGTGTCTATGATCCCTCTTCTCGTTGTATCGCCTAAGGTTAGGACTAGTAACACTACATGCATCTCGGTGCCTTCCTAGAAAGCATTAACATGCAAGTATTTCGACACAGAGTGCAACGTTAGACTCGGTATTTGTGTTTCTACATCCTGATCATACAGATTCGTAGCTTGTTCTTGTGACCCCTCAACCCACTGCTTGAGGTCTTGCCATAGGGTGGGATGCTGCTTAAGTAAGTCTCCTAGGCTTAATGTCATAGGGGTGGTCACTAGCATAGTAAGGAGGCTGTCAACTGCTTGTCTTTCTCCTGCACTGGATTGTTGTGGCCAGCGGCCGTGACTGATTTGTGGGCCTATAGCATCAAGGCTTGGCCTAAGGGTTCTGCCTGCGGTCCGATTGCATCTCTTGACTTTGGTCGAGGGGGTGAGACTGCCGTGTTCATGCTAGTGAGATCATCGATCTCATCCTCTAGGATGGGCTCAGCATCCCTTAAGTGCTCTTGGGCCTCTTTCACCCAGTCCTTCACTTTCTCTATGGCCTCGAGTTGGCGCTTTGGATGTGGGTACTCGTCTACCTTGGCACTTCCCTTTTTGGCCATCTTGGGGGATGAAGTTTCTGCCTCTGCGTCCATGACTCTTTTTCCAACATGCAGAGTTGTAGCACTCTCAGTTTTCAGTGCGATCTTAGCCTCCGACCTCTTCTTCCTTCGCCTGTGGCTCTTCTTCCCTATCGAGGCTGCATCGAGGTTGCTGGGTCCCGGTAGTGATATGCCGGCCTGCTTTGTCTATGCATGGGTCATGACCCGCAACGGGATGGGTATGGCCTCCCCATCAAGGTTCTTGACACCAAACAGTCCCAATGGAACATATGGTACATTGGCTGAACTTACAGAAGGTTCCCGCTTTGGGCAATCGACGAAGAAATGGGTGATTCCACACTCAACGCACCTTAGGTCAGCTTTGTCTCTGTTCTGCTGCTCCCTCTCGGAGCAACGTGATGAGACATGACCCGGGTGACCACAAGTTCAACAGATCATTGGATCTTGCATCTGCCCTCCTAGGCCTCTACCTCGTCCTCTCCCTAACACCATCACTGGTACTAGTCGATAGTCCATAAGGACTGCGTTGCCCTCGTCGTCGTGACATACGTAAGGGTATAAGTAAGTCTCTTCCTCATTTGGCTCTTCCACGTAGTGGATTGGAGGGCCACTCAAGGGATGGGTCACATAGGGACCGGGCGGCCTAGATATACCTGTAGGGTTTATGTCCACCCTAGGGATAGCTGGCTTAATGTCGTTAGGCGTAGGAAGGGCCAATGGGGCTCCCCTTCCAAAAAGTGGCTGCGGTCTGTTCGCCAGGTAAGACTGACCATATGGTTGGGAGTATGGAAGTCTCCTAGGCAATCTGCAATGAGCAATGTTGTGACCGAACCTGCCGCAGAGCGCAAGGTCTCGACTGAGGGCCTTGACACTCGGCCGGAAAATGGTTTCTGCCACAGTACACACATTGGACATGTGGCCGTGTTGGTCGTCTCCACAGGTCTTGCAGCTTGACTATCTCCATCTTGACATCAGCCAAGTCTTGGTTCATCTCGGTGGCCTTCCCCTTATCTTGGGATGATGGGGATGGTTGCTCACCAGAGGCTGATGCTCTTTCTAAACTTCGCGAGATGGCTTCTTCTGAGTTGGAGCTCTTGGAGCTCCTCTCTTTCAGTTGATCATCAACTCTGATAGCTTCCTCAAAATCCCTAGCTAGCGTGTCTCGTTGCAGGCTTGAGTTGGCTGCCAAACCGTTATACAGTTCCTCGTTTCAAATTCCGTTGATAAACACAATTGAAACTGCTCTTTCAGTCAATCGTTCACCTGTAGGGATTCTCTTGAAGAGGCTCCTCACGTGAATTAAGTATTCAAGAATGTCCTCTTTCTACTTGACATTCATCAGTCGTACTAGCAGATTATCGGAGTATCCAGGCTCAGCAAATCTCTTATTGAAGAGATTCTTAAGGCTAGTGAAGTTTGCCCGCTCTGCGGCGTCTAAGCTTGTATACCAAGCCCTGTCCTTGTCACCTAAGCAGATCCCGAATGCTTGAGAGTGCTGAGTCAAGTCACTGAGACCGTTAGCTTCGCAGACTTGCTCAAACTGCTCTACAAAGCTGTATGGGTCGTTGTGGGGTTGGTACTTATCGAGCTGCTTTGCAACTATTGGAATTTTAGACTAGCTCTTAGAGCCTTGGGTTGCTCCTAACCCTGCCAGCAGTGACATCGCCAATGTTGCAGCACTTTGCTCTACTGCGGTGTGTCTAACAATCGCTTCATAAGAAGCTCGCTCAGCGTTAAGTCTCCTTCTAGGCTCTCTCTGATCCGTTTGGTTTCTACTGGCTAAGTTCAGCACTCACTGCACCTCACGCAACTCCGTGCTTTGCCTTTGACTCCTGGCCTACTGGTCTCTATTGTATGCAGCTATGCTTTGCAATGCCTTGTGGGCTAGCTTCCTCTCTTCTTCTAAGTCTGCGATGATAGCATCCGTTGTCCGACCGCGGTGCTCATACCGAGCGTGCGCATCGTAGCTGCTGACCAGCTACTGAATAGCCTTTGGAAAGACACCTAAGTTGAGTTCCTTGTTAGACCTGTGGTCTGAGCTTTCCTCTGCCATAGTTGAGTTCTCGTGCTTTTCCAAGCTATCGATCAGGTTGAGGGGGTTTGTCAAATCCCCTTCGCTCGCGTCGCTTGCTTGGTCCTACTTTGTGTGTTGATGGTTGTCTCTGTCTGTGGATTCTCTCCTATTTGTGGATTCCTTGAGTGGCTTATCTGAGTGAGTTCCTTGACTTATTAAATATAGTTCTAAATTTATCTCCACTCAGTGCGTGTGTTCTTTCTGGTGCACTTGTATTCAATCAGGCTTTCAGTTTTTCTTAAGTGCACTTCAAGTGCGGAAATTCAATGTGAGTGTAGCAAACTGCCTCTAAGCGTCTTACGCACCCTCGCTTCGTTTCGGGCCTGATAGGCTTTTTCGATCAATTCTCTGGCCGTCTAGACGAGATTTAGGGCTTTTCAGTTACGTTGCCTTATCGTTTTTGGATTCAATCAAGGTTTTATGGCTCAGCAAGTTGCCTCTAGGTCCCTGGGTTTCTAGGTATCGCGACAATCCACTCAAACTGCTAAGCGACTGCGCCTTATAATTTTGTCTACTCCATGCGCCAGAATCAGTATCTAAACGTCTGGAGGGCTTACGATAGTTTGTGCTGTTGAGCTCCAACTCGATCAGGTCAAATTTCTAAGAAATTGAGTCAAATACACACTCGGCCCAAATGGTCAGAATTGCAGGGGCCGAGTGGGTGACTCGGACGGGCCGAATCGCACTGGTCCAAGTACAAAAAGTTTTTCACGGGCTGGAGGTCCGAGTGGTGTGACTCGAACGGGCCGAGTCAAATGTTGGGCCGAGGGCCGAGTCGGGTCCTTGGCCGAGGGCTGAACTGGTGAATGGGGCGGAGTGGACTTCAGGCCGAGTGTCAAGTTGGTCAAAAGGTCGAGTGCCGCCACTCGGACGGGCTGAGTGGACAAAGGGCCGAGGGCTGATTAGGGTTTTTGGGTCGAGGTCTGAATGGCAGGTCCAAGGGCTAAGTCTGGGACTCGGCCTAACAAAGGCCGCTCGGACGGGCCGAACGCGAAACGACGAATGCCACGTGACAACAATTTCAATCAAATCTCATGAGTCAGGCAATCATTCCAAGCACAAACTTCTAGATCCTGGCTAAGGCACCAAGGGAAGTGATTGGTATTCTTGGGGTGAGTGATAGACTCTCCGATGATGAGATTGAATCGAATATTTTCGGGGCTCTCTCTCTCTGCAATGGTTGCAAAGGAGCTCTCCCTTGGCCTCTTGGCTCTTAAACCCCCTCCCGGGTAAAGCCCCGACATTAAGCATCCCAAGCAAGCTTTTTGCCATTTTTTGCATGATTTATGCCCTGTTTTGCAACAGTAAACCCTACCCTTGCCCGATTCGATTTCCTAATCCTATCCTACACTAAATGCAACAACAATCAAAAGCAACAAACTGAAATGATTCCTCCCTGTTTTCCAATCATCAAACAGACAAACTAACCCAAAATACTTACTTGTTTCGAAGATCAAAACACCCAACCTTCCTACCTATCTCAAGCTCCGTTTCGGGGATGAATCCCTTACTTCAATGCTCGATATGGGGCGCGCAAGCGCTCAAGCTTAAATCTATTGGCCCCAGTAGCAGAACCAAAATATGGAAGCTTTCGCTCAACCGCCAAGACCCACGGACCACTTATTGTTTCAAGCGTTCGAAGTGAGCTTTAATGGCTACCTCTCATATAGCCAACGCGCCGTCGATCCTACGAGTGTAGTGAGCTTACCTTGATGCCAATAGGAGTTGCCTTATCTCTCACACACACTAGTAGCTCCATGATCCTAGATGCTAGCTCAAGCATCCTCAAGCCTCCTCCATCTCCAAGCTCCATCCACCATAGTCGCGAGCGCAAGAGAAGAGAAGAGAAGAGAGGAGAAGAAGAGAATAGGAGATGGTGAAGAGCTTCACCCTCTTGATCTCTCACTCTCACATACTCACTCCCTCACACTCTCACACTCCCTCTCTCAAGAGCACACACAAGCAAGAAGAGGAAAAGAAGAGAAGAGCTCTTGTTAGCCACACACCAAAGAATGAGCTTCCATTCACTTTTTGAACTTTATATATACAAACCCTAAAACCCCATGGATATCCATCCCTTTTTACATGACCAGCCATTGTGGCAAGGTCCCTTTTTCCAATTCCCTCTTCTTGCTTCGTGCCCTAAGCCTATATCCGACTATGCTTTTACAAGTAGCACAGGAGGGAGCCTGGCGCTCTTTTACAAGAGTTTTTGGAGTTTTTGGAGTTTTTGAGGTGCCTTTTATTTAAAACTACGCTTTTGGCCCCAACTTAACTTTAGAGACCGCCTGCGTGTCTTTGCTCCTTTTCCATCTTCTTTCTACTTTTTCATTCATTCTTGCGCCTTCTCAACTTAGGCATTCTTCCGCCTTCTTGGCTTGGGGTTAACACAAAATTCCTTGCCAAGGATAGTACAGAGGTCAAAACCAAGCTTCAATTGCAAAAGAAAAAGAATTTGCTATAATTCTTAAAGAGCTTGAAGAAGAGAGAAACCCAACTATGAAAATTGGTATGGAGAGGGCATCAGTTCATGCCATCCTCCATAAGAAAGGTCCAAATCGCCAGTTTTTTGTGATTCAAACACCAACAGAATATTAGGGTAAGTCCTTTAAATTTTTGATTGATTGTGGAAGCACACATTCGTTCATGTCACCAAAGTGGGCCAAGAAATTAGGTGTAGATACAATACCTATATCTAGGTTGCTTGTGAAACTTGCCAATGGAAAAGAAATCATATCTACTTGCAAACTTGCATGATAAAAGGGTTAAGAAAAGGATTACATGTGTATCTCATAAAATTAAATAAGGTTAAGCAAAATAATCAAGACGAGGGAGAGCCATATTGGCTGAAGGAATATGATGGCCTCTTCTTAGAAGAGCTGAATGAATTACCACCTCGAAGAGAAGTCAATCACGAGATCAGACTTGAACCAAGAGCTGCTCCAATTGCCAAGAGTCCATATAAAATATCTATCTCTAAAACAATTGACCTAAAAGAGTACCTCAAGCAGTTATTGGATCAAGGATACATCAAACCCAATAATTCGCCATGGGGAGCCTGAGTATTGTTTCAAAAGAAAAATGATGGATACTCTCCCCCTTTGCATAGATTATCAAGGACTAAACCAGATAAAAATCAAGAATAAGTATCTGATCCCAAGAATAGACGAGCTACTTGATAGGCTGCAAGGGGCAAAAATCCTTTCCAAGATTGATCTCTGATCTGGTTATTACCAAATAAGGATCAAGAAAGAAGATATCCCCAAAACTGCCTTCAATACTACATATGGTCATTTTGAATTTATTGTAATATCTTTCTATCTAACTAATGCCTCTGCTACATTTAACAAATTAATACATGTCATTTTTTTATCTTATCTTGATGAGTTTATCCTAGTCTTCTTTGATGACATCCTAACATACTCCAAGAGAGATGAAGACCATGAGCTACAATTGTGCATTATGTTGGACATAATGAGGACGCACAAGCTCTAAGCGAAGAAAGAGAAGTGTCTTTTTCAAAAGACAGATGGAATATATCGGATTCATAGTATCTGCTAAAGGAATCTTTGTAGACCCATCCAAAGTTAGAGATGTCCAAGAGAGGCAATCACCAATGACAGTTAAGGAAGTGAGAAGTTTTTTAGGACTGACTGGATGGTACATAATTTTCATTAAAAAAAATTATGCCCAAATAGCTGCACCTCTCACTAATTTGCTGAAAATGCAAACTGCTATTGTATGGACGCCCATTGAGCAAGCTAGTTTTGAGCAGCTCAAGAAAAGTTTAGTAACAATACCCATTTTAAAACTACCTGACCTAAGTCAAGAGTTTGAGGTCGTAACAGATGCAAGTTCTCTTACACTAGGTTGTGTGTTTATGTAACAGGTCATCCCGATAGTCTATTCCTCAAGGAAGCTAAAAATCCATGAGAGGAATTACGCCACCCATGTTCTTCAGGTGTTAGCTGTGATACATACTCTCAAATTGTGGCGACACTATCTTCTTGGAAGCAAGTTTACTTTGGTCACTCCACTGACTACAAAAGTCTCAAATGGATCTTTATTCAACCAAACCTCAACATGAGGCAATGTCGGTGGATCGAAGTCTTGCAAGAATTTGATTTTGAAATCAAGTTCAAACTTGGAAAAGAGAATGTGATTGCTAATGCATTAAGTCATAAAGCTTTTGAAATCAAGTTCAGACTTGGAAAAGAGAATGTGATTGCTAACACATTAAGTCATAAAGCTTTTTTGAATGCATCTATCATGGAAGAGCCAATGCATTAAGTCATAAAGCTTTTCTGAATGCACCTATCATGGAAGAGCCATCTAAAGGAGAGACTTTAGCTACCATGATATTGATGCCTAGCAATCCAGTCATTGAGCTAGCCAAAGAAGAGGCAGACAAGGATCCTAAGTATTAGCTAATGCTTAGAGAAATCCTAGTTAAGGACATTGATCCTAAGCTCAAAGTCAAATACCAAAATCCCACTGTGGATAATGGACTTGTCTATTTCAGGACAAGGCTCTGCATTCCTCTCAATCAAGTGTGCTGAAAAAGAAGATATTATGGAAAGCCCATGACTCCCTGTTCTCAGGACACCCTGGCTATGCAAAGACTTTTAATGCGGTCATAAAAAGTTACTACTGGGAAATACTGAAGCATGATGTACTCAAATATGTTATTAAATGCCTAAGTTGTCAATGAGTCGTGTCAAAATGTCAAGCAAGCTTCAGCCACTTGGCATTCCACAGATGAAATGGGAGTTCATCAGTATGGATTTCCTAGTTGGCTTACCTTCTGTTCAAGGAGGATATAATTCAATCATGGTGATTGTGGATATGCTGACAAAGGTCACTTATCTTATTCCAATCAAGACCAACTACAAAGCTTCAAATATTGCATGGTTGCTTGTGAAAGAAATCTTTAGGCTTCATGGATTGCCTAAACTGATTGTTAGTGATCGCAACTCTCTGTTTACGTCACATTTCTTGAGAAGCCTATTTGAAGTATTTGGAACCTAGTTTTGCTTTAGCACATCTTGTAAAATATTACACGGCGCAGCGAACAGAATCTGAGAAAGAGATAGAGAGTACACAACAGATAAGAGGAGAATCAGTAAAATTCTTTAACTCCAAACAACTGATACAAAGATGGCTCTGTCCACCCGTGCGCTTCCACTAAATGAAGCTTAGATGGCGATCTAGACAGAAGATAGGTGAAGAGCTTAAGGCTAGCTGGAACAACAACTCTGACTGGGTGAAAGATGAGTGTAAGATGGCTGCGAAGGGGTTTAGCTTTTATAGCCCGCGAAGGTCGTTAGGTCGGCCTGCTGACCGACCTACCATATGAGCCTCCACTAGTCGGCCAGGGAATATTCCCTTTACCATCGGGCCGGGGGCGCTGCCCCCGGACCCCCGCCAGGGGGGCCGGCCCCCCTGGGACCCCCCAGCCAGGGGCCGCTTCCGCGGCCCCCGGACCCCACAATAGGGGCCCCTTTTAACTCCCTTACTATGCAACTCAATGCAATGTGCCTCGAGTTGCTACCAGCTTAACCACTCTATCTAACCCAAAGATTAGACCCACAATGGTCACCTTTTTGCCATCCGGTCACATAGACCTCATCTGATATACAAGTCAGGACTCCACCAATGTCCGGGCTCACACTTGGCTTCTCCTCATAATGGGGGCCTTACAACTTTGAGCACCATGGATCATTGGTAGTACCTAATGAGGGTGGGGCATTGATCATATCTAACACCCCCCCTCAATGTCCACCCATAGGTGAACTATCTCCTCGACCCAATGCCGAGTCGCTGAAGATGAACTTGAAGCAGATCCTTCGTAAGTGCTTTGGTGAAGATATCTGCTCCATTCTCCTCTGTTGGACAGTAGACCAATTCCACTATCCCATCCTCCATCAAATCACGCACATAGTGATACTGGATCTCTATATGTTTGGTGCGTGCATGAAACACTGGATTTTTGGCAATGGCGATGCAACTCTGATTGTCACATCTCAGCACAATTGGTTCTTCATCCTGCACTCCCATATGCCATAGAATCCTTCTCAACCATACGGCCTCACATGCAGCAAAACAAGCTGCCTTGTACTCTGCTTCGGTAGAAGACAATGCCACTGTTGGTTGCTTCTTACTAATCCAAGAGAAAATTCCTGAACCCAAAGAGAAACAATAACCAGAAACTGACTTCCTGGAATCAATGTCTCCTGCCCAATCTGAGTCACAGTTCCCCACAAGAGAAGTTCCGAAACTGTATGTGATACCATAGTCAAGAGTTTTCTTCAAGTATCTGAGCACCCGCATCCCAGCCTTCCAATGACTCTCATGAGGTTTGTTTGAGAACCTGCTCAAAACACCAACAGCAAAACTGATATCTGGTTTGGTGTTACACAAGTAGATTAGACTGCCGACCAACCTCCTATACCTCCCAATGTCTGCTAGTGCTGATGTATCCTCAACGGATAACTTTACATTCACCTCCATAGGTGTAGCTATCTCCTTGCACTCGGTCATGCCAAATGCCTTCAAGATCTCCCATGCATACTTCTTCTGAGAGATGAAGATCTTTCCTAGCTCTTGCCAGACTTCAATCCCCAAACAATAGTGCAGCAAGCCCAAGTCTGTCATTTCAAACTCAAAACTCAAAGCCTTTCGAGTTTGGTTAATCATATCTTCATAGTCACCTGTAATAAGAAGGTCGTCCACATATAGGACAATCACTACAGACTTTTTACCATCCCTGTAAACATACAAGTTAGCATCTGAGGCACATCTTTTGAAGTTTAGGTTTAAAAAGAACCTATCTATCCGCTAGTACCATGCTCTGGGGGCTTGTTTCAGCCCATACAATGCCTTCTTCAGTTTACACACTTTGTTCTCAGAATGGGGGGCCTCAAACCCTGGTGGCTGAGCCACGTACACCTCCTCCTTGAGGTCACCATTTAAGAACGCTGACTTAACATCCATTTGGTACACTGGCCACTTCTTGTGGGCAGCCACTGCAAGTACCGTGCGAATAGTGGTCATTCTGGCAGTTGGGGCAAATGACTCTTGAAAATCAAACCCTTCAACTTGTGAAAATCCTTGGGCAACCAGTCTAGCTTTGTACTTTTCTAAGGTACCATCAGCCTTGTACTTTACCTTCCAGATCCACTTGGTGCCAATAATCTTCCGCTTTGCTGGCCGATCCACTAGCTCCCAAGTGTCATTCTTCATTATGCTGTCATACTCTGCCTGCATAGCAGCCTTCCATGATGGATCTGCAAGTGCTTCTTCTAAGTCAGTTGGCTCCTTTACTTCTCTCATAATCTCAACCATCAAGGCCATGTTGACTATGTGAGTAGAAGCCCTCCTTTGCTCCTCTATTCTCTGAGACCTCCTTGGTCCATCTGCCTTCTCCTCAACAGATGCAGGCATAGGATTATTGTGGTCATAGAACTGCTTCACCTAGCGCGGCAATGGCTTTTCCGGTGGGGTGATGTCAGGTTGGTGAACTTTTTCCTCATCATCTGAAGATGATGCTTCCTCCTCCTTAAGGATAGGGATAGCTCTCGGGACAGGTTCATAGTGGACTACTTCTTCGCTTGATGATAAAGTGGAAGACCTTGCCTTCTCCTCCTCCACTGTATGCGGCTCCTCCTTGAACACCACATCACGGCTTGCGATGATCTTCTTTGCCTCTTGGTCATATAACTTGTAAGCCTTCTGCTCATCACTATAACCCAAGAAGATACATTTTCTGCTTTTTGGTTGTAACTTGTTTCTCTTCTCATCTGGAACATGTGCATAACATTCACATCCAAAAATTCTGAAATGTGAAACAGATGGTTTCTTACCAGTGTAAGCCTCATGAGGTGTTTTTCCCTTGAGAGCCTTTGTGTAGCTCCGATTTAGAATGTAGACTGCAGTATTAACAGCTTCAGCCCAAAAATGGTTAGGCAATCCCTTACCCTTTAGCATGCATCTTGCCATCTCCACAATGGTACGATTCCTGCGTTCCACAACACCATTCTGCTGAGGTGTGTGAGGCGTCGTCAATTGACGCTTGATCCCTTTGCTCTTGCAAAAGCCTTCAAACTCCTTTGAGTTGAACTCACCACCACCATCTGTTCTAAATTTCTTCACACTTTTCCCTGTTTCATTCTCAACAAGTATTAGCCATTCTTTAAACTTACCAAAAGCTTGAGCCTTATCACGAAGGAAGTACACCCACATCTTCCTACTGTAGTCGTCGACAATCAACATAAAATAAGAAGATCCCCCCAAGGCCTGTGTAGGCATCTTACCACACAAGTCAGCATACACCAACTCTAGAGGAGCATGTGCTCTATTCTTGCTTTCTTGTGGAAATGCCTTTCTCTGTTGCTTGCCCATCATACAAGCTTCACATGGTTCCTTCAATTCAGTTATTGTAGGTAGGTGAGCAACCATACCTTGCTTTTGCATCTCCTTCAATACTGCAAATCCGATGTGTCCAAACCTTTCATGCCAAAGCTTACTTGTGCCCACTCCAGCGGTGGCTGTAAGAGCACTTAGCTCATACAGGTTGTTCCTTCTTTCTCCTTTGCCAACAATTGTGCCAGCACTATCAATAATTTCTGCACCTGTCTTCTTGAACCTCACTTCATGACCAAGATCAGTTATGGCAGCAACTGATAAGAGATTTCTCCTGATTTCGGGAACATACAACACATTTGAAAGCTTTTTGACTTCACCATTTGCAGCAACAAAAGAAATAGTACCTGTGCCCGCAGCAGGGCATTTAGCATCATTTCCAACCGTCACAGTGATGGATTCTTGTAGAGGCTGCATAGAACTGTATAGACCTTTCTTGTTGGTCATGTGACGGGAGGCCCCACTATCCAACACCCAAGAGTCAGTGGTAGATTCTTCTTGCGCCGAGGAGCACACTTCCTCAATGGTCGCCATGAATAATTCCAACTCTGCTTCAGCCGTATTGGCTGTCTCTTTCCCTTTAGTTTTAAGGGTACCATTCTTTTCATCTGCCTTCTTGACACGACAATCTGCAATTGCATGTCCTTTCTTCTTACAGTAGAAGCACTCTCCTTGAAACTTCTTCTTGCCGCCCTTTTTCTTTTTGTCACCATCATTTTTGGTGGAGGAAACACCTTTGCCTTTTGCATTGGCAGAGAATGCAGCATCTCCATTGTTGCTTCCTTCTCGGGCTTTCAGCCTCAACTCCTCCTCCATTAATAATGCACAAAACTCCTCAAAAGTCAAAGCTTGAGGTCTCACCTGAGTATTAAGGGCAGTTACTAGTCCATCAAACTTTTGTGGACAAATCCGAAGACACCTCCGAGCTAGCTCTTCGCTAGTCTTTTGTATCCCAGCGCCAGCCATTTGGTCGCGCAGATTCTTAATCCGAGTGATGAATGCTTCAACCGTCTCTCCTTCAGCAAACTTCTCCGCTGCTAGTTGATTCTCCAAGTTTTGAATCCTTGTTTGGTTTCGTGTTTCATACTGACTCCTTAGTACATTCCAAGCCTCTGACGCTTTGGTTGTATGCTGAATCAGAGTCAAAACACTGTCAGAACAGCTTGTAACTAAGGCACACAATGCATCTGCATTCCTTCGTTTCCAAGCTCGTAGAAGATCTGCATTCGGAGGAATCATCACACTAGGATTTGATGGGTCGTGGATAGGCTGTGGTTCTGCGTCAGTCCCTAGCACAGTCTCCAGAAGCTCATAAGAATCAAGGATAGTTGTAATTTTGAACTTCCACAAGGTGTAGTTTGTACCATCTAACTTGCCTTCGCTGAAGGTTGGTGGACGAATCCTCAGTGTTTGAATAGCCGGTACAGCAGCACCACCTCCTGCACCGCTTCCTGATGCGCCAGAACTGCTTCCCGGAGTCGACATCGTTTCTCTTTGCTGTTGAAGCCTTTGCCTCTTGCACGCTCTCCGATCTCTAGAGCCCCCTGGGCTCTGATACCATGTAAAATATTACACGGCGCAGCGAACAGAATCTGAGAAAGAGATAGAGAGTACACAACAGATAAGAGGAGAATCAGTAAAATTCTTTAACTCCAAACAACTGATACAAAGATGGCTCTGTCCACCCGTGCGCTTCAACTAAATGAAGCTTAGATGGCGATCTAGACAGAAGATAGGTGAAGAGCTTAAGGCTAGCTGGAACAACAACTCTGACTGGGTGAAAGATGAGTGTAAGATGGCTGCGAAGGGGTTTAGCTTTTATAGCCCGCGAAGGTCGTTAGGTCGGCCTGCTGACCGACCTACCATATGAGCCTCCACTAGTTGGCCAGGGAATATTCCAGGGAATATTCCCTTTACCATCGGGCCGGGGGCGCTGCCCCCGGACCCCCGCCAGGGGGGCCGGCCCCCCTGGGACCCCCCAGCCAGGGGCCGCTTCCGCGGCCCCCGGACCCCACAATAGGGGCCCCTTTTAACTCCCTTACTACGCAACTCAATGCAATGTGCCTCGAGTTGCTACCAGCTTAACCACTCTATCTAACCCAAAGATTAGACCCACAATGGTCACCTTTTTGCCATCCGGTCACATAGACCTCATCTGATATACAAGTCAGGACTCCACCAATGTCCGGGCTCACACTTGGCTTCTCCTCATAATGGGGGCCTTACAACTTTGAGCACCATGGATCATTGGTAGTACCTAATGAGGGTGGGGCATTGATCATATCTAACACATCTTACCATCCCCAAAATGATGGTCAAACAAAGTGGGTTAATTAAGTCATTGAAGACATACTGAGAGCTTACTATTCCAGAGAATCAATAAGGTGGATACAGTATTTGCCCTTAGTGGAATTTTCCTACAATGCATCATATCACTAGAGTATTCAAATGACTCCATTTCAAGAAAGGAAGTCACTAGAGTTGATTCTGCTGGCAATGTGTAGTTGTTCCTTAGTAAGGATGTGATCTAAACAGGAGTGGGTCATGGCATGCTCTTTGTGAGGTCAGGTTGCGAGTAATGGCCAATACCCTATAGGAGGTGGGAGCTACATAAGATGGGTCATA
The DNA here is from genome assembly GCF_053477565.2 of Lygodium microphyllum. NCBI lineage: Eukaryota > Viridiplantae > Streptophyta > Polypodiopsida > Schizaeales > Lygodiaceae > Lygodium > Lygodium microphyllum. The sequence continues at coordinate 128,329,327 of NC_141146.1, read as the reverse complement.
CTCAGAGGTTTTGATTGCGCATCTCTACTAAGGGTTGGTCATAATTTGGCAGCCCTCTTACTCCCATTGAATCTAGAGGGACCATACCATTTTTGCAAGAAAGAGGAGTCGTTGTTGGCTAGTTTTTTAACTCTTCGATTTCTTGGTTTATGGCAAAGATCGTGCTCTTGTCATAAGATATAATGAGTCGTTGTTTGCATGCTTGCTCGCAAGAAATTTTGTTGGCAATTAACTCTTCAAATATCATGGGGGCCTTAATGAACACAAATTCTGATTCCTCCTAGGTGCAAGGTAGTGTACACACTTTTATTGCTAAAGGCTCTTCTAAAAGACCTAAGTCTAATCACTTATAGCTTTTAGCAAGCATGGTAAATGTGGCATCCAAACGTCAAATGTGAGTGATCAAGTCATCCCTTGTATTTTCAGTTAAGTCAAAGGCCAAGTTAAGGATGGATTGCCACTCATAAGAGGCTTTAAGGCCTACAGAAGGTTGGGGTTTGACTGGACTAGACAGCTCAGCAAACTGGTGTTTGTGACTTCGGTTGATCCTAAGGGCGTGGTTTAGCCTCTTGTGCAATAGGTGTGGTTTGTGATGTTGATGTTGTGCCATTAGATGCTTGTGATGTCCTTGGGACACTAACAATGCTAGGTTCAGGTGATTTGGATGCAGAGAGCTGCAGTGTCTAACAATGGACTTGTTGAGGCTCTACAGGCTTAGTGACTTTGGGCTCTATAGGCTTTGTAGCTTGAGTCTCCTATGGTTTCAGTTCCTTAACTATTATGCAGTCTTAAGTAGACAAGTTTGAGGGTGGCACTTGAGTGGTGCCCTTGGCAATCGTGGCTTTTGGTACCCATATCTAGATATTGTCCTCATAATAGCATTGTGCTTGCAATAGGGTTTTGGGGACCCATCATCGCTTGACCATTCGTCTATGTCTATAATGTCTTCTTTGCTTCCTAGATCTCGAGCATGAGTTTCTAGCAGCACAAGGCGGTGCCTACTTATTTCTAGGTGGCGGTCCTTGGTGCTTAGACACCCATTTGAACTTGGGCTCATTGGCCTTGGTTACACTCTCAGCGGTTTGTTGGCATTGAGGCTTGGGGGGGTTGTGATAAGTCACAATTCCCATCCTTAAACTTGGTTGTAGGTTTATCTATCGGTTGGCTTTATGGGCTTTGATGGAGCTATGCTATCCGTGTTGAAAGCTGTCAATATGCGTATGTTGCCCATGGAAAGGTGAATGTGGCAACACATAAAAGACCATTGGTATGCTCTTAGACGACTCAATAGTGTTGAAACATGGACCTAGGACATGGCAATGTAGAAGCTATGGAGGTTGAAAGATGAAGACCAAACTCATGAAGACATTGAACAAACAAGACTAACTATCACACAAGTGAATTAGGTTCCAAGATTGAGACTTAGACTCATAAACACAATCTTGTGTGTGGAAAATGACATAGACACTTTGCTGAAATGAAAAGAGTACTATCATATCATTAAAGAAAAGGAAGCAAGTACAATGCTTTATAGAAAAGTCTAGGTAGCACATCCTCCTATTGTGCTTATGGGATTCTTGTCCAGAGCCCTCACTGATCCTTCTAAAGAGATTGAAGTAGGTGTGATTGCAAACATCTCAACACTCCTTAATCACAACCAGAAGTACAAAGTGTGTAGAGGCTTTAGTGAGCAACCACATGAAAAGTGTGGGCATACCACAAACTTAGTAAACACCAAAGGTTGTCGTAGAAAAGGTTGTGTGGGTACCAAAGACATGATGAACAATCAGAGGTTGTAACAAGGGATTCACAAAGTGTACAGAGGCTATAGTACAAGGTTACATGAGGAGTTTACAAGCTTATATCACAAGCATTAGGGCTAGGCAATACAAGGCTAAAAAAGTCTATTAGAATAGAAGGACTGATGAAGTTTGTCCTTCTCCTAGTGGTCTTTTTCTTCTTGTTTTGCTCCATGGTCTTCTTCTTCTTTAACAACAACTAGATAGGCCTTTTGGGACATCTTCCTAGCATGACAAAACTTCTCAGTGTGTCCCGTCCTTTTGCAGAAGTCACAAAATAGCTGGTCCTTTCTTCCTTTGTTCCTGTTACTGACATACGACATTTGTTCATCTTTAGAGGTGCTTGGTTCTTCCTTTGAATTTATCTTCTTTTCCTCCTCTAGCAAAGAAGCTTTAATATCAACCAATTTAGGGTTTGTCATGTTAATTAAGGTGGTTGAAACATTATCATACTCAGAAGGCAAACTTTTTAACAAAACACCCATACAAATATCTTCATCCATCTTGCGATTTATTCCTGCAAGTTGGGTTAGGAGACTTTCCATGTAGTTTAGATGAGATGCCAGGGATGTATTAGATTTCATATCAAGTCGAAAGAATTCAATCAGTAAACCATACTTTGAGGACTTGTATTGTGCACCAAACAATGTATCTAATCTATCCCAAGTGTCATGGGACGTGTTACAAGCATCTACATGATGGATGTAGCTGTCATCCAACTCCAATTTGATGATGGCATGTGCTTTGTCATCATTTTTTTGCCAAGTAACTACAAGATTTGCATCCCAAGGCTTCTTTTCTTGTCCAATGGTAATGGCCCATAGGCCCTTCTTCATCAAGATAAGTTTGATGTGGGTTTGCAAGGTGTGAAACCCAACTCCTTTGAAGTGAGCTATTGGAGAGTCTTTTCCCATGTTGGGTGGCTGGAGCAGCAATAAATTAGCACAAAAATTCTCAGATCAGATTAGCAAATGAGCTAATTGTGTCAAAGGACACAAGTTGTCAAAAGTCACTGAATGAGTGTCAATAGACACTATGCTTGCATCTTCTTGGATCTTCCAAAAAAACTTCAAGATCTTCTAAATCCAAATCTTCCCCTCCTTGGTTTGATGCTGGGAACTTTAGATTTAGTAGGTTGGAACTTAAGTTGACTGGAACAGTGATTAAAATAAAGAGCTTGACATGAAAATGGCTATGGTTGCCATAGTTAGGGTTTGGACAACAGATCCTGGTTTTTTTGCTTACAGTAGCTCATATAGTGAGCCATCTTGCAAAAGATTTGAGCTGAGAGTGGCTTATGTAGTGCCCTTCCATTGCCCTATGGTTGTGGGAAGAATCGTTGAGCATAAGCGTAGCATTCATTGCGCAACATGCTACTGATGAAAATTGTGCCAGATCTGAGGAAAAATCCAATGTCGGTTTTAGCGCACATGGATCTTGTCGATTTTTAGGACAAAAGGGAGTGCCTTGACCTAGAAAAGATATCCATAGAAGAAAGCACGGGAGATGTGCCTTGATTGAAGAGATCTCATCCCTCCAAGTTAGGTAGGTCTTGCAGGCTATGGTAGCCATTGAAACTTCACTAAAGGTAGAGTGAGAATAGAGCTGGAAGTAAAGTCATGAGCTAACCATAAGTGAAGTTGAGCTGAGCTGAGCTAGGCCATGCCTAACTGGGCTTTGATACCATGTTGAAACGTGGATCTAGGACATGGCAATGTGGAAGCTATGGAGGTTGAAAGATGAAGACCAAACTCATGAAGACATAGACACAGACAATACTAACTGTCACACAAGTGAATTAGGTTCCAAAATTGAGACTTGGACTCATAAACACAATCTATGTGTGGACAATGACATAGCCACTTTATTGAAAAGAAAATAGTACTATCATATCATTAAAGAAAAGGAAACAAGTGCAATGCTCTATAGGAAAGTTTAGGTAGCACATCCTCCTACTGTGCTTATGGGATTTTTGCCCTGAGCCATCACTGCTCCTTTCAAAGAGACTGAAGTAGATGTGATTGCAAACATCTCAACAAATAGAGACTACAACTTTGCACTTTTCCAAAAGTGCATATGATTGACCCCCAAATGGGCTGAGTTTAGCGTTCGTGGGTTGTCGTTGCGGTCGACCAATGAAAGTCCAATGATCGTGCCTTCGGCCCGTGAATCGAGCAGTGCCCTTCTCGGGTTGAAGCACGGTGTGACCTTGGAGATGATCCACCTGCGCAAAATATCCTTTCCTTAATTAATCTAGTTAAGAATCAGGCACAATCAAGGCAATTAGCCTAATATCATCTTCCAAGAAAACATTCCTTTATCCCCATGGCAACTTGTCATCACAGACCCCTACCAATTTACCATCAGTTGAATGTCAAAGCATTTAGGATGTTGTTTAATTAACCAACAAAACCAATTGCATTTTTCCAAACAATGCAAGAATCGACACAATAACATTTCCGTCACATATTTGCTCTCCCCCTTGGGATCTAAGCGATTCCATGCAAAATTTACTTAACACTCCCTTTCTTCGGCTAAGGCATATGTTAAGGTTTCAAATACTGTACAAGACGTAAGGTTTATAGATCACTTACATTGATCGATAACCCAACCCTAAATTGGATTGGTGGAAGTCGTAGTTATCAGACAGATCTCAAGACATCTTATTTTTAATCCTTATGATTAATTTCTTATACTAGCTCTTAATCAAGCCATGAAGCAAACATGAAATTATTCCCATATATCAAGCATGTTATAGTAATAACGTGTAAATACTTGATCATTTAAGTGCTAGATGATCTCAAGTAACTAGACTCATTGAGCTAGAATCTAGGTTTTCTTAATATTTGGGCTCTTAGGGTAAGTACTTTTGAAGTATCTAAACTTTAGACTAGGACTTCCTATTCTTGGTTCTTTATGTGATATTTATTTAGCAATTATGCTATTGGTAATCCTTGACTATGCTTTAGCCTAGCACTTATATGCACAATTCTTAATGGCATTCTTCTAACCATTATGCCATTCATAACCCTTGACCGATTCTTCCTTGTAATTGCTCTATCAACAAATAAGCCATATGCAACTAGGCACAATTAACTTCCCTTGATACATGCACTTCACAAACTCCATTTTTTGAATATTTGTGATGAATTTATCATTTTCAATAACCCATTCTCGTGCGCATAGTGTGGGCCTGATGTATCTCATGCAAAACCAAGGCAAGCAGCTAACAACTTAGTAAATGTATTATTTACAACCAGTACCGTAATTGTATTGGCGGTGATGCCCTAGCCTGGGGCCTCATTGTGAATTGTGGGATTTTTTACATGCACTCGACATTCTACGCTTGGGGACCATTCTCAATCTTCCTCGCTGCTAGGCGCAATCCCCATAGGTTCTTCAGCAACCACTTGCTTGAGAAGAGGGGGGGCAACTTGGGGGAAATCGGCTTGCGGGGTAGGGGATAAGCTCGGGAAAAAGGAAAAGGAGAATATATGTGTGACCATCCTCTAAGGAGGGGAAAAGAGGAAGAACCTTCGAGAACGTTCTTCTCTCTCTCTCTCTCTCTCTCTCTCTCTCTCTCTCTCTCTCTCTCTCTCTCTCTCTCTCTCTCTCTCTCTCTCTCTCTCTCTCTCTCTCTCTCTCTCTCTCTCTCTCTCTCTCTCTCTCTCTCTCTCTCTCTCAGCGTGCCGTATCAAGGCCTCCTTCTCCCCATTACCACCGAGGGGGTGGTGATGGAGCCTTGAACCTATATTTGGGTGGCCTAAGTCTAGGCCATTGCCATGGAGCTTAGAGGGGAGAAAAGAGATAGTGGGGGAGAAAAGAGGTGGTACACATGTGCCCCTCCCCCCCATCGACTACATCTTGCCTTCTTCTCCTTCTTCATTGATGTCGTCCTTTGCCTCCTTGGCACCGTCATCATCTCCTCCGCGTCATCACCCTCGCCTATTTCCTTCCCGTCATCCTCCACATCATGGCCTCCTTCTTCCACTTTGCCATCGTCTTCTTCCTTTCCCCCACATCATCGGCAACTATCTCATCTTCCCCCCGCCACCTGTCGGCGACGACACGGGGGGAAATGTAAAAAAATTTCAATTATTTTCAATGAAAATTTAGGGGGGTTTTCCTATGCCCCGTGGGGATATTACAACTAAACCAGCATCAAGAAGATGATGAGGGCACTAATGCTATCAATGCTCAACAAAGTCATCTTGAAAATGCAGAGTTTCTTATATCTCAATGTAGCAACAAGTACCAACTACTATATAAGGAGTTGAGTAGCATGAATGATGGGATTCTAAGGGGTATATACATGCTTAACAAGTCAATGGACAATAAATTTGATGAGTTGATCGTTGTTATTATAAGAACTTGGGAAGAAGCAAAATGGAGGAGACACAACCTACAGTTGGTGGTGGTGTTCCACCCCCAAAAAATCCATATCCACTCCACTTTTTGATCTTGAAATTTTTGAGAAAGGAGAACCTTCTAAAATTGAATATACATATCAACTTAGTCCATGCCAATCCATATCCACTCCACTTTTTGATCCTGGAATTTTTGAGAAAGGGGAACCTTCTAAAATTGAATATACATATCAACCTAGTCCATATCAGCCCAAGAACAAATCAAGATCTCAATTCAACCAAAGGAATGATAGGCATGAAGAGGATGTATGTGTGGATGATGAAAAGCATTGATGTGATCCCTTCTACAAGTCACTCCATCCTTAGCCCCCTACCATGCCAAGATGAGTAAAGGTTATTCATGATGATAGACAAGAGGGTGCAAGAGGATCTATGAATGATCAACCTCCAAGAGAATGATACCCATTTAAAAGATCCTCGAATCAAGAAAATAGTTAGTCGTTTCACCAAGGTTTTAGTAGTAATAAAAAAGAATAGTCCTATCAAAAGCAACATTCATGGAATAAAGACTCTTGGAGACAACAATCTTTTGGACAACCGAGTCCCCATACAATGGTCCTGAGTATAAAGAGAAGATTGGTATTACCAACTTCAAGGGAGATAATTATTTGCATACAAAATGAGAAGAATGGATCAACAAGCTTGAAATTTACTTTATCCTTTACCCCCAAGGAGTGATAAAGCCAAAATTTATTACGTAACTCTTCACCTTGAAGATTATGCCCACACTTGGTAGAGGTATATGCAAAAGATTGAGGAATAGTTTGATACATGGGTTGAATTCAAGCGGGTAATGTTTGATGTATTTGTATCTCCAATGGAAAAGAAAAAGTTATGAAGAAAATGATATGACTTGAAGTAAAGGGGGATGTTCGTGTAGGATTACTCCAATATGTTCTTAAATTTTTCCACGTATGTAGAAGGTATCACGAATGTAGCCAAGCTGAATAAATACATCTATAGACTTAATTTATATCTCTCTTTAAAGGTGGGTCAATGCAACCCAAGAATATCCATGAAGCAATTCAACTTGTTGAATAGTACATCTAAAAGTATTGTAGAGACATGTCATCATTTCAACCCAAAATTGTAGAAAATCCAATTTCAAATTTATCTTCTAGATTGAGACAGCAATTTAGTCCAATAAAGGGAGCCATTTAGACAAGAGGGTAGGTTCCAAAGTTCTTATAACAAGGTTCCAACTTTTCCTACAGTTTATGGTACGAAATAGGGAATGTATTTAAGGCATAATGCTAATTTTAAATCAAAGTTTAAAATGATAGATTTTGGGGGGAAACCTGTAGCCAATACTTCACAAGTAAGGCATATGTCTAATGACAAATTGAAGCAGATATATACCAAAGGTTTATGTTTTAAATGTGGGGAGAAATGAACACCTGACCATAAGTCAAACTGCAAGTTAAAAGGAGAAAAAATCAACATAATCATAGAAGAAGGATTGGATGAGGAAGTGAACGAGAGTGAACTCTTTCAAGTTTCAGCTTTATCTATACCCAAGGAGAGACATGAAGATGAAGAACTTGGAAATGAAGAGTTCATGATCCGATGGTCAAGTTTCCTTTTGATTTGGGTGTTCCTTCTATGATTTGTTTGATATCTCATGATGCTTGGGATGAATAGTAGAGGTGAAAGTGCTTTTCAGTTCAAAGGGCTTATCAATGGCAAGGTAGTCTATATTCTTGTGGATAGGGGCAACACACATAGTTTTGTGAATACTAAATCTTTGAAAGCGATGAAGCTACTACCTATAGATATGGATCCACTATTGAGAGTATAGGTTGCTAATGGGGTTTTTAAAGAAGCCAGCCATAAAGTGTGTCCATGCACTCCTATATCAAGCTTTCATCATTATGCATTGTACAAGTTGATTTGATAGCCTTGGAAATGGGACATGTTAACAGAGTACTTGGATGTGATTGGTTGAAAAAAATGGGTAGATTTACCATGGATTTAAATGTTATGCAATTGGAATTTTCTTGGAATGGACAGCCATTTACCTTGCATAGAGTGGATCACAAGCATATGGAGCTCATTCCCATAAAGAAATTAAAGAGAGAAATCAATGCTAAGTCTTGTATATTCACCATTCTTCTTTCTAAAGAGAATGAAGATTAGCCTACACCTAGATGGAAGAAAAAAGAATTTAGCATTGAATAAATTTTTGGAAGAATACAAAGACATATTTCAGCCCCCGTCTTCATTGCCACCTAAGAGAGAGGTTTATCACCCAATTAACTTAGTTCCTAATACCAAGCCCATAAATAAACATCCTTATAGATTGTCAAAGTTTGAGAGTAAAGAGGTGGAAAGTAAAGATAGGTTAAAGAGTTGCTGCAAATGGGTTTGATACATCTTGGTCAGGTCACCTTTTTCCTCTCCAATGCTTTTAGTGAAAAAGAAAGATAGTACCTTTCACATGTACATTGCAAAGAGCTAAATAAGTATACCATAAAGAATAGGTATCCTATTCCATGCATTGATGATTGCTTGGATGAGTTTAAGGGTGCTAAGGTATTTACAAAGATTGATTCATGATCAAGATACCATAGGATTTGCATGAAAGAGGAGGATGAGTATAAGATCTCATTTAAGATTGAGAGGGGATTATATCAGTTTCTTGTTATGCCTTTTGGTCTATTCAAAGCTTTGGCCACTTTTCAAGCTCTCATGAATGAGATTTTACAACCATTCTTGTTCAAGACAGTTCTTGTTTTTTTCGATGATATCCTCATATATAGTAAATCTAGGGAAGAGAATTTATAGTATGTGAGGGAGGTGTTTGACACATTGAGGAAGCACAAATTCTTTGCCAAAGAATCCAAGTGTTCTTTTATGCAAGATGAGTTGAAATAGCTAGGCCACATTGTTGGTGAGAGTGAGATTAGAGTGGACCCAAAGAAGATGCAATATGTCAAAAATTAGCCCCCCTACAACTTCTATATCTTTGAGAGGTTTCCTTGGATTACCTTCTTTCTATTGATGGTCCATAAGAAATTATGCTCATATTGTAGTTCCATTAATTGGTAGGCTGAAAAAAGAATATTTTTTTTTAGATTCCATAATGGACAAAAGCTTCAATGAGATGAAGTCTATGTTAGTTTCAGCATCCATTCTAGTGTGTCCAAATTTCTCCAAAAACTTCACTATATATGTGAATACTAGTGAAAGAGGTATTGGGGGTATTCTCTATTAAGATCATGGAGTAATTATATTTGAGAGCAAAAAACTAGATGAAAACGAATGTCAACTCCATGTTTATGAGCAGAAAATGTTGGCCATTCTACATGCAAACAAAAAGTGATATCATTGTATCTATGGTAGCCATTTTAAGGTTAAGGGCGATCATAGAGTGTTAAAATATTTTCTATCTCAGCTCATTTTATCTCCTAAACAAAAGTGATGGTTGTCTACACTTCAAGGCTATGACTTTGATATCTCTTACATGGCAGGTAAAGACAATGTTGTTTTTTATGCTTTGTAAAGAATATGGGCATGTTCACTTTCTTTTATTTCTACTTTATATAAAGAGTGGGTTCGTGATATACAATAAGAATATTTGCTTAATGAGAATGCAATCACTATGATGAGAGAATTTTAGCAAAGAGGAGGTGAAAAGTATTCAAATTTTAACATGGCATAATGGTTTATTGTGGTACAAAGGTTAGGTTTATTTGATGCCTCAAACATCTTTCAAGCATTGCATTTTGCAAGAAATGCATTCATCATCTTTGCCAAGTCACCATGGGCTGTTTGAGACATTTGACACTATTCTTAAGAGTTTTTATTGGAAGGGAATTTGGTAGAATGTTAAGGATTATGTCATGTAATGTCAACTGTGTCAACAAAATAAAGATTACATGCTTCTACTTGGAGAATAACTTTAGCCATTACCTGTTCCTCAAGGCAAATAGACTAATATTAGTAGGGATTTCATCATGGGATTGCTAGCAATGAAGCATGGTTGGAATAGCATTTATGTGGTTATTGATTGGTTAACAGATTTCGCCCATTTGATCCCTACTAAAGTCCAACTTATAACTAAACAAGTGATTGATCAATTTATGGAGTGTGTGTTCAAGCTTCATAGAATGCCACTAAAGTTGGTATCCACTTGTGATACTAAAATAATGGGCAATTTTTGGTGGAGTCTCTTTTCTTCTATGGGCACTAAGTTGACTCCTAGTACGGCCTACCCCCAAATGGATAAACAAATAGAGTGCATCAATAAATGTATGGAAGCCTAACTTTGCTATTTTTGCCATGATACTTAAACTTCTTGGGGGGGCCAATGGATATATTTGGTTGAATTTTGTTAAAATTACACTCATAATATGAGTATTGGCATGTCACTTTTTGAAGTGCTTTACAAGTACAAATTGCAAATATCTCATACTCTTTTCCGTGATGATGTTAACCCAGAACTTGAGAAGATGGAAGCTTTGATGAGCCAATGCAAGGAAAATATCGTAAAGCTCAAGACCTCATGAAGGATTATGCTGATGAGAAACAAAGGCCATTGAAATTTGATGAGAAGAATTGGGTTTTTCTCAAAGTTTTCAAGTCAAAGTATGCTTCTTTGAAGGGAGGCAACAATAAGCTTGCTCATTGATTTTATGATCCTTACCAAATCCTCAAGCAAGTGGGAGAACTTGATTATAAGCTTGAATTTCCTTCTTCAACGTGCATTCATGATGCCTTTCATGTCTCTCAATTGAAGAAGTATGTGGGTCCAGCCATTACAATTTTGGAAGAGTTACGTCCAATGGTATTCTTATCATTTATGAGACAGAAAAAGTAGTTAGTAAGCAATGAGAGAAAGTTTTGAGAAATTAAACATTGTTGGAATATCTTATTAATGGCAGGGTTTTCCAAGAAATTCTAATCCATTCTCCCATTCTTCATTTAAATGTGTGTTGATCGAGCAATAGATCGTAGTCTATTCATTGACTACAAAGTTTCTCAAGAATATGCCTCCTATAATTTTAACTAGCTATTCTTTAAGCAATCCCATTGGATAAACCTTGGAATCATCACCTAGAGTTAAATTGAAGTACATAATCTCCATGGATGGCTTTTCCCAAGCTTGAAGCACATCATGACATATAATACTAACTCTTGTAGCTATTTTTATGATTTCATATGTTACTTAGGGCTTTCACATGTAAGATAACATGTCACTTAGCCCCTTTCTAGAAGCCTGAAGGTCAAAGTTCATAAGTTTTAGGTTGAATTTTAGTTCGGATCAACTTAGTTAAGGCTTTGGAAACATTGATTTATCTACTTCCACTTCAATTCCCTCGATCCATGCCTTGAAGGTTCTCCAAAGAATTGGATTCCTTAGTACAATAAAATTGGTTGAGACTAGGGTTTCAATAATGCTTGAATCACTTTCTTTGAATTGAAAAATCTTCAATTGGATCTATGGATTTTGACATAGGTGCAATTCTAGTCATGTTAACTCCTTTTGCCTCTTGATTTTGAAGCTGTAATTGACCTTGCCCTTGACCTTATCAATCACTTTAAGTTAATATAATGGATCATAGCATTTTTCATTTTTTATTGTGATAGCACTTTTGACACTTAAAATGGTTGATTTATTAGATAGCATGGTAGCACTATGGCTCTTCAAAGCAACTTTAATAGTTGTGTGCTTCTTTATCTTATTTGAGTTTTTCTTCCTTATCATCAATCCATCATTCATAAAAGGACTAGGAATACTAATGCCTTCTTTTCTTCTTTGCACAACCCTAGTTATTGCATTGATTGGAATCAGGGTTGTCTCCTCATTATTAATCATTTCTATCTCCAATAAGTGCAAAGGTACATACGAAATGTTTGCCTTATTAGTGCTAACTTTACACCTCAAGAAATCTTCATATATATGGGTGATTATTCTACATTCATCACATCTTTGATTTGTTTTGTTCTCTTACATTAGTTCATATTTCAATGTTCACTTAGATGACACATGTTTTTGTTAGCTACAATTCCCAACACTCAATCGTCTTGGTTAGCCACAATGCCAATGCTCAATAGTCTCTTGGGGTTGGATCATTTCTCACCCTTAGCCACGAGATCATTTCTCATCCTTAGCCACACCTTGACATCACCACTCAAATGGATCTAAAATCCTTAAGGAATACTTTTCCCTCTTCATCGTAGAAGAAGTAAGGACTCATGATTTCATCCTCCTTCAATATTTCCTGTTGGGGGTAAAGGCGCCTCTGCCTAGCCGCCCGTGTATTACTACACTGATAGTACCCACCACTGCACACTACAGGTGACGGACGCCCGTCATAGTCACTTATTCTTTATTCTTTTAGTGACAGTTTGAATAAAGGAAGGCCCTACCACACATTGTGGTTGTTGGAGTTTCCACTTTTGAGTCTCTCTCCCTCTCTATTGGCTCTTGCTCTCCATCCGCCATAGCTCTCACTGCCAAGCTTCTTCCTCCTAGGTTCTACTTCCCTTTCAATTGGTATCAGAGCGAAGGCATTGGAGCTTGCGTGGCATTCTCTTCAGCCCGGATTTGAAGAGCTTCAACTCGAGCTTCAATGGCAGTCATGGCATCTTCATTTGCAGGTATGTTTTGATCTCATGTCTCCTCCCCAAGCTTCTGGACCTTCAATGGCTTCTTCTTGGGCTGCATCGAAGCCCCCTCGTCATTGCCAAGTGCCCCTGAGGGTTGTAGGAGATCCCCCAGCCCCCAAAAGTAGCTAGCGCAAAATGCGACGCATTTTTAGGGGGCTGGGCTGATTCCCTCCTGGCATAGACATAATGGTCTAGACTTATCTGCCGACCATTGGTAATCATAGGATTACCTTCAGTACCTTGCCATAGACATAATGAGACTTATCTCCCGACCATCGGTAATCATAAGTGGATTCCTTCTGGATGCGAATAAAATATAAAGGTCTTAACTACTTTTAAAATTTTCATCCATTCAAAGTGTTTCAGATTAGTCTCCATTTTGAAGAATCGATCGGCCTTGATGTAACATTAACGCTTATCCCAGAACCATCTTCTTTCAAGATTCATAGGGGATGGATCGTATAGGTGATCGAGTATCCTCTTCAATTCTCTTCTCCACTCGTCATTCGTGGAGTTCAGCACAGATGTGTAGATTGCTCGAAAAACAAGGAACTGGTTCTAGGCTTCATTATTTTGTCAAAGTTTGTCACTTAAACAATTAGCAGACTGATTATTACTTAGAACACTTGCTCTCAAAAACCATAGATATTTTTAATTTCAATTACACTATGATACCACATGTCACATGCATGCCTATAGCAATTCTCTCGTAGCACATTTTAGTGGTTCATCGAGAAACTATCCTAGATGGCTTCACACGGCACTTAGGAGAATACACACGGTCTATCGTCTAGGTTTCCCAGAGTTTATCCCATAAAACAGAAGGTACCAGTCGTCCCTACGAGGATCAACCTAAAAGCTTGGGGTACTAGCTCTATCGGAGGTGTCTCACAAGGGCTTCTCATCCCGGCTGGAGTGATCATAGTTACCCTTGGTTCATGGAGTGCAACACTTTTCTCTAGTAGAGCTGATTAGGATTCAAGGAACCCTAATGGAGTTCTGGCAGCACAGCCGTCACACCTTTTCCCTAAGATAATTTCTAATCAAGGTTTTAAGGCATGACCCTAGGTAAGTCAACACTCGGCTCTGCCTTAATTTTTTCTAACTAACGTTTCATTCAATCTCTTGAGAGAAGCTCCCAGCTTACATGGACCACCCATCCGTAGGATGGATGTCAGGGATCTTGCCCACTCACTTCCCTGAAATGGTTTTCTTTAATTTTATAATTACTTATCACATTTAGTTATGACATATAAAAGCAGCTTCATTAATTAACCTGTTATCACAGGGTCCTTTGCGTAATTTTACCGCACAACACAAAGACAAAGAAAACAATCTTTTGGCAAAACATGTTTATTTATTATTTCGAAAAGTTATTAACAATGATTTTCTCCTTCTTCCTACGCAAAAGATAAAACCTCAATTCACCAAAAAATCCATTCTATCTACATAGAAGAAAAGAAACCCTCCAAGTTTCCATCTCTTCACTAGTACATCGGGGACTCCATGATTCCTTCTTGATTCGTGGGAGGGTCATGTAGTTCTTAGGAGCGATCAAGAGATTTACAGCCAGAGCCCCCTGGCACTCTCGCCTCCCCTGCCTATCTAATGGGTTCCTCATCGAGTGACCTCTCACCATTGGGGCCAGTCCAAAGCTCCTTGCAGTGGTACAAAATAATCCCACTTGGAGTAGGATTCTGTGTCTAGCTGTGAGGGAGGCATAGCACGATCTTCCTTTTATTATCCTCTTGATTATATATTTACAATTAGATCTAATTGCTGCAAGAACAACAATCTTTCGTGTGCAACCATTAATGCGTGCATAAATAAAAAAGAAACAACAGCAAGTGTTTTTAGCATGGGAAGCAGCCCTACCCAAATCTAAGGTTTCTCTTTTAATGTCCCACCTTATTCTTAGGGTTTCGCTTCCTACTTGCAACTCCTTTTCAGGATCTGCAAGTTATTTCACAAATCTGATTAATTAGGAGAAGTCTATTTTATCCTTATGAAAAATTTGGTATTTTCACCTTAAAAGATAATTTGGGCATTTATGCCTATGGCAAGCAATTCATGCGCTACCCTGTCGCCCTAACCCACACTTAGTAGGATTTCAAATGCTTTTCCAAGTCTGTTTAGACTTTAGAATTTGTATTGACAAATTCTTATCAATGTCCAACAAGTCCTACAAACTTCTGATAGTTTAGGGTTGTCGAGTATTTCATAGTTGTTTTTGCTTCAACATTATTGATATTTTAGGTTAGATTTTCTCATTGATTCATACGTCGGTCAACTCATGGTATTGATGCTCTCGCTAATATAATCATTAATATTAACAATACATGTGTTTTCAACAAAAAAATAATTTTTATTTTATTCTACTCATATTCTATGGTTTAATCTATGATGGCTAAGAACTTTCAACGTTATCTAGAAAGATCAATTTTCATTTAGCTAACATGTCCTAAGTGTAATGTTGATTGTTTTTTTGAATATTTTATTCCAAGCAATGCAAAAATCATAAGTGTAATTTTTCTTTCATATTTTAGATATCAAATTATATTTACACTCACCTAATTTATGCACCTCTAGTATATAATTTTTTGTTGATTTAGTGCATTGATTATTTCATGATATTATCTAAACGTTTTTCCATAAATTATTATAAAATTCATATGTGTCTATTTATCATTAGAAAAATAAAATAGAGATAGGCACTTTCAAGAAAAAATTATAAAATATTTCCTTCCCTAACAATGTCTACCATTTTTCTATTATTATGATCACATGTGTCTTTAATTAAATAACAATAAATATTACAAAATAAATCATAGTTAAAATATTTTCTTAATGACATACATATAATCTTTTTTCAAGTGAAAGAGTCTTTTCACTTAATTATTATATTACTTATGTTATTTTTCTAAGTAATAGTTTATATACATTTTCATTGGAATGCGTTTATAATCGTTAAAAGCCAAATAAAGTGACAAGCTTATAAAATATTATTTTTTTCCAAACCGATGAGATGTTATCTCTTTCGGGTTTGCTGTGATAGGGGTATCGCCAATTCCTATTGCATCATTTTCTCCATCGGTTGCACTCCTTGCTTCCCTTGCTTCAAATGTGCTTTTTGAATTTCTAGGACCTCGTAGAGCCATCGGATGTCAAGCAAAATTGACATGGTATTTCAGGGAGAGTTGATAGTTATCCATAAAAATTTTCTAGGCATTTCACCTAGCAATATGGTTGTATGGGATGAAGGCATAGGAGGGGATAGAGAAAAATAAAAATGAGGTAGAAGTTTAACAAAAGGGGATCAAAATGGCCTCTGCCCCTGACATTTGAGAAGGCCTATCTCTCTCCCACACTCTCTCACTCTCCAATTTCCACAATGTGATGACATATGAATCTCTCTCTCTCTCTCTCTCTCTCTCTCTCTCTCTCTCTCTCTCTCTCTCTCTCTCTCTCTCTCTCTCTCTCTCTCTCTCTCTCTCTCTCTCTCTCTCTCTCTCTCTCTCTCTCTCTCTCTCTCTCTCTCAGCCGACATGAAGAGGGAGGGAGGGTATTTTTCTCTTTCAAGGCTCAAAGCTTCAATGGATAAGAGAAGTACATAAATTTTACCAACATCGGGAGGTGTTCATTTTTGCTTTTTTTGTGAAGAAAATGAGGTGTATTTATAGACATGAGGGGGAGTATGCAATCAACTAATTCATTTGGCTACTTGTCAAGAACCAATTGAGCTTTATTAAATGTTTATTTTGATTGCTTAGTTGTTGGAAAGCGTCATGTAGTTTGGTCTATTTTTTCAAAAACCATTTTTTCTTTTCAAAACCACTTCGTCTAGTGGTTTTTGGCCTAGTTACTTCATGACTTATCTAGTATATAAAGTCATGTCATACTCTTTGATACTTAACTTACTCAATATCATGCTCGTTCTTGCACGTTCTTCGTCTACCGATTGAGGCTTTAGTAAATTGTCTTGCGATTACGAAATCAATGCGATCCTCGACTCATTAAATGTAATCGGGAATGCCAAGTCAAATATAATATGGAAAATTTATATGATCAAGTCGTCGTAATATTATTTATGAGGCATCTTTGCTTTTTGTTGGTTGCAAACATTGAGGCGTCTTCTCATGTTGGATTGTGAAATTGATTTAATGCGAGACTCAATATCAAGAAAATTACGTGCGATCACTTATGTGACAGCTCAACGAGTAAATTTTAAAACGCCTCAAGCCCGAATACGTTTCTTGATATGAAGCGTTGTGGCAGAAATATTACACCTGGCATGCACCTCTTCTAGGCCAACTCCCCCCTTTAGACTTAGTGGTTTTTACTTACACCCACACCATCACATGCTACTCGAAAGGCCACTATTGGTTACCTCCATAGGAACAAAGAAAAGATTGAAGAACTTTGCTAATTTTATTCCAAGATGGACCTAAGAAAGGCAACACAACAGCTATGTAACTAGCTCCATATTAGCTTTCCTTACCATAGAGCTTGATACAAAAGCAAAATGATCATAAAGAGCCATAGGGAATCCACCCACCCTTTGTCTTCCTGGAGCACGTTTGAGCCCTTATGGCTTGTTGCCTCACTAATGTATCTATGTTTACAAGTAAAGGGCTGGTTATTAGAACAAAAATAAGGGGTGCAATCAAGCAACCCTATCGTATTGATTTGCAAAGCTTGAATCCATTTGATGCAACCCTGTTTTTCAAGATATGTGCAAAAGCATTCCTAAAAGGGGTTTGAATCATGCTATAGAATCCCACCTTGAAATTGAGAAATGACTTGGCATTGGATATTATTGGTATTAAGGATGTAAGGCTATATTTCCTTCAAGCAACTCTTTTACTTTGTATAATACTAGCTTTGACTAAGAGCCTTCTATGTATGGGGTAGATGTGATACAGGTAATAATATATCTTTTGGTGATTCCACATGGAAGATTATTGTGGGAATCTTGTCTTCGCTTGAGGTCCCAAGGATTTCAAGCTCTATATTTTATTCATATCTAGGTCCCTTGATCATGTTTTGGTTGTGGTTGATATACCTCATATATGTTTATGGCATGTTGCCTTGGGCCTCTTACTCTTGTGCATTTTGATATATGTGGTCCCATGCCCTATCAATCATTGGGTGGCACAAAGTACTTTTTCACATTCATTGATGATTATTTGCATAATGTCTGCGCATATCCTATTAAGTAGAAATCAAATTCTTATCTATCTTTCAGCATTGGCTTACTCTTGTTGTTTGAGAACTAGTCTGGGTATCAGCTGAAATGCCTAAGGTCTCATAATGGGGGTGAGTATGTTTCTAAAGCATTTGAGAAGTTTTGTGATGAGAGGGATGTAAGCGTTAGCTAACTGCATCATACATCCCACCCTAGAATGGTGTTGCAAGCACATGAACAAGACAATTCTAGAAAGAGTTTGAAGAAGTATGCTTATTTAGTAGGCTTACTATAATATTTTTAGGATAAGGCAATTACTACCACTGTACATTTGATAAACTGATCCACATGCATTGCTATTGGTAGTCAAGTTGTAGAGGATATATTCTTTGGGAAACCTCCCTCAAATGTTCATCTTAGAATCTTTGGATGTGAGACTTTCTGCCATGGACCCAAGAATAAACGCAATAAGCTAGATTGTAAGTCAGTGAAATGCATGTTTCTTGGTTATGAAGATGCATATGAGATGTGCTATTACCTATGGAATCCACAGGCTGAAAAGGTTATCCATTGCCATAATGTTGTTTTCCATGTGAAGATGCATAAGTAGACTGAGCAGGTAGTTAAGGTATGTAGGGTGATCTTTCAAGAGGAGCCTCCTATTACTATACAACCAGCCCAGCTAGAGGGCCTACCATTGATATTCCAATGGCCCATGATCATGATGTTGAATAAGATGTACAAACCCCACAACTTATTTTGAGATGGTCTACTAGAGATAAACATCAACCTAATCAGTTGGCTCCCTTTCATCTGGCTTTCTACATCGTCCTCCATGGACTATGTTATTGTGATGAATTTCGATGAGCCATTTACTTATGAGGGGGCCATGCAAAGAGGTAATAGTTACTACTAGGAGAGGGCCATGTAATCTAAGTGTGACTCACTACATAAAAATCATAAATGGGTTTTAGTCCTTTTTCCATTGGAAAATATGCATTGCCATGTAAGTGGGAGTACAATGGATGCCCCAAGCTAGCAAATAAGGCCAAATTAATTGCTATATGGGTTTTAAGTAAGAGTGTGGTGTTGACTTTGATGATGCATTTTCTTCTATAGTCAAGATGACTACCCTACTCTTGGTTCTAGCCTTGGTTGTGCATTTAGATCTAGATCTTTATTAAATAGATGTGAAAATAAATTTCTTCCATGGGGACTTGCATGGGAATATCTATATGCAACAGCTTAAGGGTTTCATGGAAAAGGGAATAGAACACGTAGTGTGTAAGTTGAGGAAGAGTCTTTAAAGCCTTAAGTAAACACCTAGTGAATGGTACCATAAGTTTGATGCTTTCATGCATTCACAAGGATCCACTCACAATGATATGGATACGTGACTTTACACAAAGAAGGCTCATGTTGGCAGTCTTATTATCTTAGTACTTTATTTCGATGATATATTGATTACTAGGAGAGCTCATGATGAGCTAGATGCTTTTAAGACTTAGCTTAACAAGAGCTTTAAGATGAAGGACATGGGATATGCCTCACATATTCGTGGTATGTGTATCACACCCAATCATTCTAAGGGACTCCTTTACCTACCATAGTAGGCATATATATAGAAGGTCCTTTACATAGAGAAGGGACTCCTTCTATGCACTATGTCATGGTGGTGACAGATTCTAGTGAGCCCCTCACTTATGAGGAGGCTATGTGTAAAGGTAATAGTCACTCTTGAGAGAGGGTGATGTAGTCTGAGTTTGACTCACTATAGAAAAATTGTATATAGGATTTGGTTTCCTTGCTAGATGCTAAACATTCATTACCATGCAAATGGGTGTAAAAGTCAAAGAACAATCATGGTTTCCTTGAGCCAACATATAAGGCACATTTGGTTGCTAAGGTTTTTAAATAAGAAAAGTGACCTAAACATTCTCCCTTGTAGTCAAGATGATAACCCTTTGCTTGGTATTGGCCTTGGCTATATAGATGGATATAGACTTGTACTAGATGGATATTAAAATGACTTTTTTACGTCGTGGCTTGCATGAGAATATCTATACGTAGTAGCCTAAGGGCTTTGAGGAAAAGGATAGGAAACACCTAGCATCCAAGTTTAGGAAGAGTCATTGTGAACTTAAGTAGGCAACTAGAGAATGGTATCATAAGTTTGATGCCTATGTATTCAAAGGGTCATTGCCACAGTAATAGGCATCCATATCTTTACATGAAGAAGGATTGTGATGGTAGCATGATCATTTTGGTGCTATATGTTAGTGACATACTAATTGTTAAGAGTGCTTATGAGATGACTGGATGCTTTGAAGACTCAACTCAAGAAGAGCTTTTAGATTAGAGATATAGAATATGCCTCTCACATGTTGATGCACAAATCGGATGCCGTATGCATATGTAGCGAGCGCGGAAGGTCCCCAAGAACAAAGAACTCTACTTTTTGTTCAAAAATCAAGAGAGAAGACTTACATGACATGAAGCAAAAAGACCAATTGGATACAATCTCTCCCCATGCCTTGTGTGAGCACTCCACAAAGCATATATTTAATATATTATTCATCTCCAAGCTCAAAAATAGCCCAAATTTATAATTAGCACGCTTTAGCTTTTGTGTTTGCTTTTGTCCAAATAAAGAATAAAGCAGTTGGGTGTCCCAAGAGTCAGGCTGTGCCCAAATACAATGTCCAATGATGAATATTTAAATCGTACACCCATGTGCATACAAAATAATAAATATATGTCAAGCAATAAATAAGTGCGTCAAAATAAATATTGGTGCTACGCTTAAGACACGCGTCCATAAAAATTTATAATTTCTTCTAAATAACTTAAATGCATGATATTGCCTAGTGCTTCCTAGTGCCACCGCCACCTGCTCTACACATCAACTGAAGCATTCACAATTGTTAGAAAGTAATAAAATTAAACCGACAAAAGTGAATATCTAGTAGTCTTCAACTACAAAATAAATAAATAGGTTGAAACTCTATCCTAACCTTAATTTAATACGAATGCGCACTCTAAACTCATAAACGTCCATTAATTTAAATATGTATTTTACGAAATCACCCACTTGTACATCAAATTAACGAGATGCCCAAAAAGGACAGGCGTCCCCATCGGCTTTTCGCACAAGGAATCCACCTTGTGTACGAGCCCCGGCAATAAATATAATTTTATGGAATCCACCATAAAACCTCATGGAATCCACCGTGGAATATGCCTCATGGCATCATACCCCCGGGGTGGGATAGCAATTGTCCTCAATTGGTATTAGCTCAATGTGGAGCAAGCAGTGAGGGATAAGCACTTAGATCACAAGCATGCATCCATTGGGCCTCTTCAACATGATGATTTTTAAATTTCACCAAATATCTAGAATACCTACGACCAGTTCTAGTGATCATAAAGTCGGTATCTAAAATAGTCTCAGGTTCAAGGATTTTAGTTTCTTCTTCTAACAAAGGAGGATTTTCATAAACAGGGTGAATAGGTAATTGGCCTTTGAAAGGTCGTAACAAACTGTTATGAAAAGTGTTGGGGTAATTCTAATTTAAAGGCATTGTCATTGGTTTTGTGAATGATTTTGAAAGGACCATAAAATCTTGGAGCTAACTTAACAACAGTGTGTTTCTCAACACTTTGTAATCTTCGCTTTCCAATTCGTAACCAGACATAATCATCAACTATGAAATTCATAGCTTTTCTTTTCTTGTTTGCTTGTTTAGTATATGATTGCTTGGCTTTCGCAATCATATCTTTAACTTCATCGAAAATAGTAGCATGTATGTGGGCAATATCATCAACAGCTTTAACTTTGTTTGATAATGAAGTAAGAGGTGTAGGCAATCTATATCCATAAATGATTTCAATATGTGCTTTTTGTGTAGCTGTATGTGGTGTGTTATTGTATGTAAACTGAAGTAAATGCAAGTGTGTATCCCAAGTGCTTTTCATGTAGTTGTATATGGTGTGTTATTGTATGCAAACTTAAGTAAATGCAAGTGTGTATCCCAGGTTTGTGGTTTTGAAATTGTGTATGCACGTAAAATATCTAAGATTGTGCTATTTATAGCTTCTGTTTATCCATTTGTTTCAGAATGAAATGTAGATGAAAAAACAATCTTTGTTCCTAAGTTAACAAACAAAGTAGTCCAAAAATTATTGCAAAATCTAGAATCACAATCAGAAATAATAACTGTTGGTAAACCATGGTTAGT
The DNA here is from genome assembly GCF_053477565.2 of Lygodium microphyllum. Taxonomy (NCBI): domain Eukaryota; kingdom Viridiplantae; phylum Streptophyta; class Polypodiopsida; order Schizaeales; family Lygodiaceae; genus Lygodium; species Lygodium microphyllum. The sequence goes on along the minus strand of NC_141146.1, from coordinate 128,307,066 downwards.
TAAAATAATTTTCAGAAACAATTGAGCAGCTTGAGATGCAATTAATGTTTTCTTACATGGAATGAAATATGCATGTTTGCTAGATCGATCTATAATAGTTCATATCATATCGTGATTAGCTTGAGTATTAGGCAAACCAGTAATAAAATCCATTGAGATATGCTCCCATTGTCTTTCAAGAATTGGTAAAGGCATTAACAAACCATACTGCTTACCATGGTGTTGCTTAACTCTTTGACAAATTAAACACTCAGATACAAAGTTAGAAACATCAGATTCCATTTATGGCCAATAAAAATCTTCAATCAAAGTACATAAAGTGGAAATAATGCCTCTATGGCCTTGATATGGAGGACAATGAATTTCATGCAACACAAATTATCTAAATGGAACAGTTACACATAACTTTTTCTCATAAAACATAAATCTATCAATATAAGACAATGAATCAATTGGAATCTAGTTATTGACAATTAATTTATTCCAATCAGCTTGAAAACTAGGGTCTTGGTCATAGGTATCTTTTATAGGGATAAGAGAATCAAATGATATCACAAAGATATTATGAATAGTTGGTCTTCTACTCAATGCATCAGCAACAACATTTTCTTTTCCAGGTTGATATTGAATAAGTGGATGAAAACTTTGAATAAAAGAAACCCATTTAATGTGTCTGTTAGATATTTGTGGCTGACTAAGAAGATGTTTAATACTTTGTTGGTTAGTTTTAATCATGAATTCAGATCCCATTAAATAGTGTTTCCGTTGACATAAAGCTTGTACTACAACTAGTAATTCTTTATCATATATAGACTACTTAAGTTCAAAGGGTTTAAGCTTGCAGCTATAGTAGGCTACGGGATAGGAATCTTGCATAAGGAAAGCTCCTATTCCAGATCCACTAGCATCAGTGACTACTAGGAAAAATGGTCTAGTAAAGTCAGGAAGTTGCAATATAGGAGCATGAGTTAAAGCATGTTTCAATAAATCAAAGGACTTTTACTGGTTTTCAGACTAATGATACACAATACCTTTCTTTAATAATTTTATCAAAGGTGATGCAAGCAATGAAAATTTTTCACAAGTTTTATATAAAAGCTAGCAAGACCTAAGAAAGAACGTAATTCATGCACATTTTTAGGTATCGGCCAATTCAAAATTGCTTTTATCTTTAGGATCAACTTTAATATCTTCATATGAAACAATATGTCCTAAGTATTCAATTTGTGTTTGGAAAAATTCACTCTTTTCAGGATTAGCATATAATTGATTCTCTTTCAGTAATTTGAAAACCAAAGATAAATGTTCATAATGCTCGTTCTCATTCTTACTGAAAACCAATATGTCATCAAAGAAAACAATGACACAATGTTGATGCTTCAAAAATGTGTGATTCATCATATGACTGAATGTAGCTAGTGCATTAGTTAATCCAAAATGCATAACAAGGAATTCATAATGTTCAAATTGAGTTCTAAATGCAATTTTAAAAATATCATATGTGTCCAGTCGTACTTGATGGTATTCAAATTTAAGATCTATTTTGCTAAATATTACAGACTCTTGTAGTTTGTCCATAAGATCGTCTACCCTAGGGATCAGATATCTATTTTTTATAGTGATTTTATTTAGGGCACGATAATCAATGCACATTCTATAAGTGTTATTTTTCTTTTCAACTAATAGAACATGTACACCAAATGGAGAACTACTGGGTCTAATGAGTCCTCGGGTTAACAATTCTTCAACTTGAGTTTGAATTTCTTTCTGTTCAATTTGATTATGTCGATAAGGTGCTTTAAATGGTGGTTGAGAACTTGGAATTAAGTCTATCTTATGATCTTCAAGACATGTGGGTGGTAAACCAGGTGGTAAGTCAACAGCAAAACAGTCTTTAAATTGTGAAAGAAATTGTGTGTGCCTAGGATGCATCTTATTTTTCTTAACTTCAATTTCATTCACCCAGATTAAAAAGGATTTGCAATCTTTTCTTAATGCACATTTAGCTTGTGTATGACTAAGTAATGGAAAATTATCAAAAGTATACATACCATGCAATGTGATTTGTTTCCCATGAGAATGAATCTTCATTGAATACGTGGAATTATCTATATCGGGATTATACTAATGACGCCAAGGCATTCCTAAAATAATGTCACTAGATTACAGAGGCACAACTAGGAAATTTCTATGTTCAACATAATCACCAATTTTAATTTCTAAGTCATGGACTTCTTGTGTTCCATTGTATCTAGTGCCTAAGAATCCAGCCTTGATGCAATAATAAGTGAAAACAGTACGTAATTTCAATTCTTTAACCAATTTTGCAGAAATGAAGTCGTGTGTACTCCCATCATCATGTAAAACAGTATTTTCTTTACCATGCACAAGACATTTAATCTTTAATAAAGAATGGGAATTATGTATACCTCGTAAAGTATCTGAAGTAGTGTCATTATCATCCTCGTCTTCCGTAAAATCTGACATTTCTTCATGGTCTTCATCTTTAGTCACTCCCAAATAGTTGATGTAAACAGTTGGCTTTTTTTATTGACAATTCGCCGCTAGATGTCCAGGTTGATGGCATTTATAACAAACTATGGATTTGGCTTTAGACACATTATTGGTAATAGCAGAAAGTTTAGGAATATTAGGATTTGGCTGAAGAGATGGCTTAGGATTTGGATTTGTGTTTGATGGTAAAGCAGGGGGTCGTGTCCAAGATTTACGGAATGAAGATGGAAGAAAATGATTTTGATTGAATCTTCCAAAATTAGAATTGAATTGTTTTGTACCGAAGTTACCATTGTTTGAGAATTGTTGTGGACGCTTCTCTCGTCCTCAAATTTTGTCTTTAGCATCATAGGCCAAGGCAATTGCATCTTCGAGAGTCATTGGCTTGAACATGTTCACTTCCACATAGAAGTGACCAAGTAATCTAGACATAAACTTGCACTTATGGGTCGCCTCAAGTACATCGTCGAGCATTCATAGTTGCAATAAAGCATTCCAAAAACACTCGGTATATTGAGAAATAGGCTCGCGATCTCTTTATTGCAGAAGATCCCACTGTTTAATTGTTTTTTTGTGGAATTGAGGTGGAAGAAAATTCTGCAAAAATTTCTTTTGGAAAGTCTCCCAAGTAGTAGAACAATCAATGCTTTTGCGGACAACAATCTACCATAAGGATGCTCTATCCACTAAATGATTAGTAACACACTTAATTTTGTCTTTTTCAGCATACTGTTCTTCATGGAAATAATCATCAAACTGACTGATAAAAGCAAGTACAATCTTTCCATCGCATGACCCATTGAAAGTACGAAATTTGAAATTTCTTTTACTTATCTTTCTTTCTTTCTGAATAGATTGTGCTTCAAGTGTCGCATCGATTGTATAAGGCTTGCTTTTTTTTAAAAAAAAGTGGCTTTTTATGATCTTTCTTCTTTATAGCTATAGAAATTAATGTCGGCCTTCTTCCAAGAAGATACTTCATCTGTGTAAACTGCGTATAGCAATCTGTGTACTGGAATTTAGGTCTCTCAGAACGCAGGTGCGAACAAGAGCTTGCAGAGAAGTTAAAAACCGGCTCAGGACTTGTTGTGTGCGAACTCCAACTATGGGAGAATTTAGAACTTTGGGAATTTAAAGCTTTAAAGCTTAGAAAGCTTTAGGCTTTAACTCTTAAACCTTTTTAAAAAAACATCGTCTGCCTAATTTGAAACGACCAGGACGTCAATATGTGTCGGATGGTGCCATCGAACGGTAGTGTCCTGCTGCCATAGCATCGTGAAATTCCAAGTGTTAAGCTTTTTTTAAAAGCTTAAGTATTAAGCTTAAACACTAAACAAACTAGAATTCTCTGAGAAGAAGTAGACTTAGCACTAGAACTTCCTGGGTGGTCCTCCGCCTGTGGAGACTGGTCCTTCACGATCCGACTGCGTAATAGGGGGTTCTTCACCGCCAGGAACGCACTGGTATTGATGGATTGTCATGAGATTGACTGTAGAGCTCGATCGTTCCAGGAGCTTCGCCTTCGCACGAGATGGTAAGCGATTGGAAACCCTTGATCTCAACTTCGCTTTGATACCACTGATGTGCAAATCGGATGTTGTATGCATACGTAGCGAGCACCTGAAGGTCCCCAAGAACAAAGAACTCTACTTTTTGCTCAAAAATCAAGAGAGAAGACTAGCACGACATAAAGCAAAAAGACCAATTGGGTACAATCTCCCCCCATGCCTTGTGTGAGCGCTCCACAAAGCATGTATTTAATATATTATTCATCTCTAAGCTCAAAAATAGCCCAAATTTACAATTAGCACACTTTAACTTTTGTGTTTGCTTTTTTCCAAATAAAGAATAAAGCGGTTGGGTATCCCAAGGGTTAAGTTGTGCCCAAATACAGTGTCCAATAATGAATATTTAAATCGTGTGTCCATGTGCATACAAAATAATAAATATATGTCAAGCGCTTTAATAAATAAGCGCGCCAAAATAAATATTGACGCCACACCTAAGATGCACGCCCATCAAAAATGATAATTCTAAATAACTTGAATACACGCTATTGCCCAGTGCTTCCTAGTGCCACCGCCACGTGCTCTACACATCAACTGAAGCATTCACAATTGTTAAAAAATAATAAAATTAAACCGACAAAAGTGAATACCTAGCAGTCTTCAGCTACAAAATAAATAAATAGGTTGAAACTCTGTCCTAACCTTAATTTAATACAAGTGCGCACTCTAAACTCATAAACATCCATTAATTTAAATATGTATTTTGCAAAATCACTCGCTATGGAATCACCCACTTGCACATTAAATTAACGAGACATCGAAAAAGGACAAGCGTCCCCATCGACTTTTCGCATAAGGAATCCACCTTGTGTACGAGCCCCATAAATAAATATAATTTTACGAAATCCACCGCAAAACCTCACGGAATCCACCGTGAAATATGCCTCCTGGCATTACGTGCTTGGAAAGCATATTATGTGCAATCACTCCAAGGGACTCCTCTACTTGTCATAGGAGTACATTCATAAAGTCCTTGAGCAATTCCATATACATAATGGTAAGCCTATTGACTACCTGTTACCTTCTCATGTAGATTATCCCCAATTAGATATGATGAAAGGGCCAAGATGGCCAAGATCTTGTATGTATCTATGGTGGGAAGCTTGATGTATGCCATGATAGCCACTACATATGGCATATCAGTTGTAGTGAAAATTATGGCTTGTTATATAGTGACACCTGGTAAGCGACATTGGAATGTTATGAAGGGTATCATGAGATATCTTAGGGAGACTATAGATATGCATATTTGTTATGGTAGCTAGGATATTGGAGTTATCAACTATCCAAACTTTGATTATGTAGGATATGCAGATAGTAGATAAAGTCTATCTTTGGCTACATCTTCACCCTTATTGGAGGTGTTGTTTCTTAGATAGCCAAGGTGCAAAGATATAGGACCTTGTCTACTACTAAGGCTGAATATATTGTAGCTAACCACACTAAGGCTTGCAAAAGGAGGCAATGACTATGACTCCTACATTGCATTTAAACTCTATGAGTGTCATTCAATTGGCATGTAATTTGATATTTTGTGCAAAGACCGATCACATTGAGGTCTATTATCAGTTCATCAAAGAGATGGTTGAGGATAAGCAAATAGAGCTTGTCAAGATCTCAATAACAAGAAATCTACATATATACTCATTGAAGTCTCTTTGTGAACTATTATACCTTTCTTAAGAAGATGATGGGTGTAGGATAAGATAATATCTATTCCTCATCTTGTTGTACTTACATGTACACTTTATACTTTGTTTTCTTTTTCTCTCCACATTCATGCATATTTACCTTTAAGTGGGAGGTTATTAGGGGTTAAAGGCTACATGTGCCTAGTTGTTTATATTTATCTATACTTACTACCCATACACTTGTACACTCGGCCACCACTCATCATCATTGTCATTTTATTATTTATTCTTTACATGACAATAAAATGAGAGAAGGCAAGTCACACATTGTGAATATTGGAGTGCCTACACATAATCTTATTCTCTCTTGCTTGAATCTCCATAGCTCTTGCTTTTGTTTATGCTTCCACTCTTGCTCCATCCTTTCAAAGAGGAGTACTAGAGTTAGCTTATCCCAAGCAAGAATTCGATATAATAGATAAGGTAGGAAGTTAGGTAAATAAGGCTTAAGCACTTCTCTAAGATGTTAACTAATAGCATAAGAGGAGATGGACAATGTGCCAAGATTGAGCTTGCTCAATTCTCCTGCTTATATGGAACTAGAGAAGAACGTGTCTTCTTTAGAGGCAACTTGTGCTACAATTTAACATTAGCCAATGCATGACCACTAGAAACAGAATATTGAGGGATACGAGCAGTAGAAACTGAGTGCAAGCTTGTCGACTACTTTGACCTCAATGTCAATCTCCTTGTTGTAGGACAATTACTAAGGAAAAGGCCTTCACTCTAGAGCCTCCTCAGGTGCAACAGCATGTGCTTCCCCTAGAGCACAAAGACCACCATAGAAGAAGAGGAGATGGAGACCAAGCACTATTACCCCACAAAAAATAAGGCATATCCAATGTGGCTACAAGCTTCTTATCTCGAAAACATCCTTTTAGAAGGTGGTTTGGAAAATCATATATAGGACTTAAAGTTAACTGAGTTGGGAAAGTATTGGGTAAGAATTGATGATTGCCCATTGCCACATAAGTGGACTATTAGAGTGGCCATCCATGCAAAGCAAGTTACAATAATCAACAAAGATATGAACTTTATTATTCAACTTCAACACAACAAGGGAACCCCTCCATAGGCTTATGGCACTAGTGATGCAAGGTCTTTCCATGAGCACTATAGCATGATAGCTTGGAAAGCCAAAACTTTTGTATACTCCATAATAATTGTACATACATACATACATACATACATACACACATACATATATAATCTTATGCTATGTGTACTCACTTCTTTTAATTTAAGTTTTTTTTTTTTCAATTTCTTGAAATGCACAACTATTAGTTTATATTTAACATATGCAAGCATTAAAAGTACTAATAGTTATGGATAGAAGTTACATTATTATCTATACATGATCATAAATGTATGCACCATGTGTTTACAAAAGGGAGGTTAGAAACTAGTCCAGACATAACTTTGAGGGTTAAAATGGACCAATTAGTATCCAAAAACTACGTTTTGGCATTCTTTTACACAAGTCTGGTCGGATGTAGACACAAAATCCAACATGGAATGCAAGCTCTCATTCGATCATACCACAATTCAAGGTGGGCATGGATCGATGCGTAAACATCTCGTCTATGAGACCAACTAATAAGAAGGCTATCTTCCTCAAAATTAGAATCGACATATGGAACCTTTGACCTTATTATATAATCTGTATAACCACTAGTCCATCGGAACTAATTTGAAACTAACTTAGACATCTAGATAATTAACAAGGCAGATAGAGAGCCTTGGAGATAAACTAGTTAGTGTCTTGTTGTGAAACCAACCGTAAATTGATTAGGCCAATGTATAGAAATGTGACATTCATGTGCCACACGTTATTGCCACATTTCAACACACAAATTTCTCCAATATGTTTATATTTATTGGGATAAATTTTGCAAAATGTCTTACATTCATTAAGAAACATATATGTAGTAGTTGACTACAATGATTGATATAAAGAGCCAATAGCCAATAAGGAATTTCATTCGTTCCTTGGATTTTTTGACGTTGAAGAGCCCTCGAGGGGCCAAGTTCAGATGAAAATAGAAGTTCCTTCTTTGCTTCGAAAATGACACACTTTCCCTTCAACTCTTCCTCCAATAGAAGAAAGTCTAACACATTCTCAAGCTCCCCTAACATAATGAGCACATATATTGCTCCACCATGTGCTTGATCAAAAAAGCAAAGAAGCTTTGACCACTTGACTAGCACCATGTTCTCCAAGCTAGATGTTACAGGTATTGCTCAAAAAGGTCCAAACAAGTCTCAAATTTTCACGATTGTTTTTTCCCTAATGCTGAGCATTTCTTGTGGAAAACTACCACATCGATAATAAGCTTGCCAATGTACTCCTTCAAAGATGAATCCTTCCATCAATCCGCATGCTGAGATTCTTCTTTCCTCAATGCAAACTCATCTATATATAGTATACCCTAAATAACTTGGTCAAATCAACACCATGATTAGTAACTAACCTACAGTTATCAAAATGTGCTAAAACTTAATCCTAGTGTGCATCAAGTCCCTAGGAGTCCATGTGTTAAAAGTTGGATAAAAAATATGCCTATAACTACGCCCTATCTAAAGTATGGCTTGTGGGGCCATATTTTTGGTAGAAAAGTGGCCCCAAACATTGAATAGGGCAACTACATGCATCATTTGGACCCAATATTTGTATGGTGGACTCCAAGGACCTAATGCACTCTACAATCAAGTTTCATTGCACGCAAATGTATAGTAATTAGAAATTTCACATTTTCTAACTCACATTATATATTTATTTTCTCGTGCGTCAAAGGAGTCACCCCTCTGAGCAAAAAAATCCACAAATTTCTTGGTAGGAAGTTGGGGTCTTTATCCAAATAGGTTAAATTGTAGTGCTTCAAACTCAATATCTAGTACAAGGTAATCTTTCTCGGTCATGGTAATCTACTCTTATGCTACTATGATAGCACTCACTATATCTAAGCTTTTGCCATCATATCTTCTGGTCTCTGCCCCATCATTGGATGTGCATCCATATAACTATAACAAATCAAGCCTTCCATTGAGACCCTGATTAGGACAAAAAACAACTCTTCTTCCTTCATTTCCAAGTACTATAACACATCTAATAGAAGCAAGCATTGTGATCCATCTGTTTCAATTGGTGTCAAGGAGGCAAGGTTTGGATTTGTCAACTTGTGGCTCTTCTAAATAGGATGGCGCCATGAGAGCCAACCCTTACTCTCCCACCACGTGATGTTCCTCTTGATTATTTATTAGCTCTTCTCCCCTATATGTGATAGCCACAACCTTTGGAGTTGTGTCTTTTTTCCTCCTCCTCTATGGGTGTATTCATTGCAAGGAGGTAGATCACTAATGCAAAATCATGCTTTATGAATTCCAAATGTGTTATACCTACTGATGCACTCCTCATGGGAATAATGTATGCTCTATGCAAAGGATCCACATGTGCCAAACACCTATTCACTACTTTTTGGTGATTATTTTCAACTTGAAATACCATGAGTTGTTCCAAAGGCCCCAAAGTCATGTTGGATTCCCCAATGGAGTATGTGTAGGTGGTGATGGTACTCACAAAGTCTTCTAAGACCTAAAGGGGGGGTCCAGTGATGAGAGTATATGTTTAAGGTTGAAGATCTTTGAGAAAACTTATAAAGCAAGTCTCATGGATCCGCTCGTCAAAAGAGTGTTGATACTTCTTAATTTTTCTGAGACATTGTACCTGATAAGAAACTATCCTTTAGAATGGTGAGATCAAAAGATCACCAATACTTCTTCTAGGGCCATTTTACTTGATCTCCACTTGTATTGCTTGTGGAGATGTTGAGGAGGACCCCTCTTAGGGTGAGTTGAGGAAAGTAGGTTAGGTTGAGAAGGGGTGGTCCGTTGGCAAGAGGCTGTGAAGTGACATTGTCTAAGACAACATCTGAGCCAATAGATACTCCATTGAGCTTAAAACGATATGGGGCTCTAAGAGCAAGCTCCTTTACAACCACCTTAGGCCTAGCCATCTTTCCTACATATCAAGAGATCTGCAAACTCAATGAACAAGATAGAGTGAAACCCTAGTATATAGTCCTTAAACTTTAAGACTCGTTCACATAAATACACTCTCTCTCTTTCTCTGTCAAATAATGAAATGCGTTCACATTGAATGCATTCTTTATCTTACTATCAATTTTGCTACCTTCTCAATCCTTGTTTCTAGCAACTTGGCATGGTTTTATTTGGCATTAGAGGCATCATAGTGAGATCTTTTAGTGACATGATGTAATTGAATTATGTTTGTAGATGATTCATCAACACTTTCCTTTGCTTTCTTCTATGAGAGTTGAGCTTTATCTGCTAACAATGATCCTACACTACTAAGATAGCAATTGGATCATTGGATTGTTGCCATTCACCCTCTATCACGATCGATTTTCCTTTAATATGCACTACATTCTATCAAATGTAAATTTTCATCCCTTGTGTGGACCAAAATATGTGCTTCCTTTTTTTGCAAACTATGGCCCATGTGCCTCAAGGATATGCTACAAAGACACACAATATACATGAATAAAAGTATGCTTAATAATTTATATAATTCATATACTTCTAAAATCTTAACTTAGGACACCATGTAATGTGTGATTGAATTTTTATCCTATGCTTGCACCATGTTTTCATAGAAGTTATGTACAACATCAATAAATTCTTGTTTTTTCATTATCACATAAACATAATCTTTCAAAGGAAGGGATCCACCTTATTTAAGACTAATCCAAACCTTGGCTTTTGCCAACCTTTTTTTTCCTCCATTACTTTGATCCTAGAACCACAACATGTAGCTTTTTCCACCCACCATAGTCTTGCACCCTATAAGCTGCAACATTCCTTTTTTCATTGATATGTGCTAAAAAAAACTTCCTCGCCTTTACTCCTCCAAAGCAAGTCTTTTTGGAAAGTTAACATATTTTCTTTTCCAGCAGCACCCTCCAAAGGAACAAGTTCATTCTAAATGAAGAAGTTGCCTTCCATGCCTCCCTTTCTCATCTCCTCCATGGCAAGGGAATCAAGAGGCTCGCTTGTCTTTGATCTTGACGAAGGGCCTTCCCAATATGAAACATGTGGCCAATGAAAGGATTCTTTATGCAAGTAACATGTGAAGTGGCCACTCCTTCCTCAATTTGTCTAAGCCCTAACTAATACAGCTTGCCTCGCCATTTGAAAGTTGGAAGCACCTATTGATTCTTGATTTCTTTAGAGCACAAAAAGAAAAGGCTATCATCATTCCAAATGCCAATTCATTTTTAGAGGCCTTTTCTCTAGTATGCTAGAGAGAGTGATGTGTTCTTTGGCATCTACACATAAGGGGAGAAGCCATCCAAAAGGTCATCTTTAGACAGCATGAGGATGAGTTGAATTGAATCGTCCCCTTTTAGACTTGTGCATCCAATCCATCCACGTTCTTTTAGAACAACCCTCTAGAGTCTTGTACCAACCCATGTGTAGTTCCAAAGCTAGGGACTTAATCTTATGCTTAGCCTAGCATGATTCCTCCATTATGGAAAATGGCTTGAGACATCAACCTATGGTTAATACCTCTGTAATCCAACACTGTATGAGGACAATCTAGGGTTTTCCATCAAACACATTTAGCAATAAGGCAAACAACCAATGCACCCTGGTGTCACATGCCTACCTAACAATTCACAGGCAGGGGGTCTATCGTCTAGGTTTCCCAAAGTCCACCCCATAATGGATGGTACCGACCATCCCCGTGAGGATCAACCTGCAAGCTCGGGGTCCTAATTTGATAACTAAGGTCTCTATACATCAACTAGCTCCATTGAAGGTGTCCCACAAGGGCTTTTCATCCGATTGGAGCGATCGTAGTTACCCTTGGTTCATGGAGTGCAATGCTTTTTTCCAGTAGTTGGTTAGGATTCAGGGAACCCTAACGCAATTATGGCACAACCTCCACACCTTTCCCCTATGATAATTTTAAGACCTGACCCTAGGTAAGTCAATGCTTGGCTCTGCCTTAATTTTTCCTAACTAACATTTCATTCAATCTCTTGAGAGAAGCTCCCAGCTTACCGGGACCACCCATCCGTAGGATGAATCTGTCAGGGATCTCGCCCACCCATTTTCCACAAATGGTTTTCTTTAGTTTTCTAATTACCTATCACATTAAGTTATGACATATAAAAGCAACTTCGTTAATTAACCCATCATCACAGATTCTATTTTACGGCATAAGACAAAGACAGAGAAAACAGTCTTTTGGAAAAACATATTTATTTTTTATTTCACAAAGTTATTTACAATGATTTTTTCCTTCTTCCTACGCAAAAGATAAAACCTAAATTCATGGGAAAATCCCTTCTTTCTACGCAAAAGAAAAGAAACCCTCCAAGATCTCCATCTCTTCACTAATACCGGGGACTCTAGGATCCCTTCCTGATTCGTGTGAGGGTCAGGCAGTTCCTAGGAGCGATCGAGAGATTTACAGCAAGAGGCCCCTAGCACTGTCGCCTCCTCCTGCTTAACGGATTTCTCACCGAGTAACCTCTCATTGTTGGGGCCGGTCCAAAGCTCCTCACAGCAGTACAAATAATCCCCCTTGGAGCAAGGTTTTGCATCTAGTCGTGGGGGAGGCATAGCACAATCTTCATTTTATTATTCTCCTGGTTATATATTTACAATCAAATCTAACAATTGCAAGCACAACCAATCTTTCATGTGCAACCATCAATGCAGGCATCAATAAAAAAGAAACAATAACAAGTGTTTTTAGCATGGGAAGCAACCCCACCCAAATCTAGGGTTTCTCTTTTAAGGCCCCACCTTATTCTTAGGGTTTCGCTTACTACTTGCAACTCTTTTTCAGGATTTGCAAATTATTTCGCAAATCTAATTAAATATGAGTAGTCTATTTTATCCTTATGAAAAATTTGGTATTTCCACCCTAAAAGATAATATGGGCAGACAATTCATGCGCTGCCCTGCCCTAACCCGCGCTTAGCAAGATTTCAAATGCTTTTCCAAGTCTGTTTAGACTTTAGAATTTGTATCGACAAAATCTTATCAATGTCCAACAAGTCCTATAGACTTGTGATATTTATTTCATTTCTTAATACCGATAGTTTCAAGGTTGTCAAGTATTTTATAGTTGTTTTCGCTTCAACATTCTTGATATTTTAGGTTAGGTTTTCTTACTGATTCATACGTGGGTCAACTCGTGCTATTAACGTCTCACTAATATAATCATTAATATTAACATTGTGTATGTTTTTAGCAAGAAAATAATTTTTATTTTATTCTACTCATATTCTATGGTTTAATCTTAGATGCTGACCATTTGCCGAACTTTCAACGTTATCTAAAAAGATCACTTTTCATTTAACTATGTCTTAAGTGCAATGTTGAACGTTATTTTATTCTACTCATATTCTGTTGCTTAATCTACGATGGCTGACCATTCCCGAACTTTCAACGTTATTTAGAAACATCACTTTTCATTTAGTTATGTCCTAACTGCAATGCTGATTGTTTTTTTGAATATTTTATTCCAAGCAATGCAAAAATCATAAGTGCAATTTTTCTTTCATCTTTTAGACATTGAGTTATATTTTCATACACCTAATTTATGCACTTCTAGTATATATTTTCCTATATAATTTTTTGTTGATTTAATGCCTTGATTATTCATGATATTATCTAAATGATTTTTCATAAATTATTAGAAAACTTATATGCATTTTTTATCATTAGAAAAATAAAATAAAGATAGTCACTTTCAAGGAAAATTTATAAAATATTCACTTTCCTAATAATGTTTACCATTTTTCTGTTATTATGATCACATGCCTCTTTAATTAGATAACAATAAATATCACAAAATAAATCATAATTAAAATATTTTCTTAATGACATCATATAACTATTTTCCAAGTGAAAGAGTCTTTTCATTGAATATTCAATTATTATATTACTTAGGTTATTTTCCTAAGCGGTAGTGTATATGCATTTTCATTAAAATGTGTTTATAATCGTTTAAAGCCAAATAAAGCAATAAGCTTATAAAATATTTATTTTTTTCCAAACGATGAGATGTTACCTCTCTTTGATTTGTTGTGATGGGAGTCTCGCCAATTCCTACAGCGTCATTTTCTCCATCGATCACATTCCTTGCTTCCCTTGCTTCAAATGTGCTTTTTGCATTTCTGCAACCTCGCGGAGCCATCGGAGATCGGATGTCAAGTGAAATCGACATGGTAGTTCAGGGGGAGTTGGTGGTTGTCCAAAAAAAATTTGTTTCACCTAGCGATATGGTTGTATGGGATGAAGGCGTAGTAGGGAGTAGAGAAAAATGAAAATGAGGTAGAAGTCTAGCAAGAGGGAATCAAAATGGCCTCTACCCATACGTTTGAGAAGGTTTATCTCTCTCCCACACTCTCTCACTCTCCAATTTCCACTATGTGATGACCTATGAATCTCTCTCTCTCTCTCTCTCTCTCTCTCTCTCTCTCTCTCTCTCTCTCTCTACATGAAGAGAAAGGGGGGGTATTTTTCTCTTTCAAGGCAGCTCAAAGCTTCAATGGATAAGAGAAGTAGAGAAATTTTGCATGCATCAAGAGGTGTTCATTCTTACTTTTCTTGTGAAGGAGAGGAGGTGTATTTATAGGCATGAGCGGGAGTGTATAGTCAACTGATTCATTTGGCTACTTGTCAAGAGCTAATTGAGCTTTATTAAATATTTATTTTGATTGCTTACCTGTTGGATGGTGGCATGGGATGATTATTTAATGCTTTCTCTCTCTCCGGCATAAAAAATGTCATATATTTTGGCATGTTTTTCCAAAAACGTCTTTTTCTTTGGCCTAGTTACTTCATGACTTATCTAGTATATAAAGTCATGTCATACTCTTTGATACTTAACTTACTCAATAGTATGCTCATTCTTGCACGTTCTTCATTTACCAATTAAAGCTTTTGCAAAGTGGTTATGAAATCAATACGATCCTCGACGCATTATATGGAATCAAGAATACCAAATCAAATATAATGTGAAAAATTTTATATGACCAAGACATCGTAATATTATTTGCAATGCATCTTTGCTTTTTGTTGGCTGGGAACATTGAGGCATCTTCTTATGTCGGATTGTGGAATTGATTTAATGCGAGACTTAATATCAAGAAAATTACGTGCGATTACTTATGTGATAGCTCGACGAGTAATTTTTAACACACCTCAAGTCCGAATTCATTTCTTAATATGAAGTGTTGTGGCAGTGGGAATATTATATCCTCTCCTCCTTAGAGGAATCAAGATGTTCTCATCTCGAAAAGAACTGGGAAAACTGTTTTTCTAGAGTTGTCCCTTCTATCCAGGTGGCATGCTCCTCAAGTTAGTCTTTCCAATGGATAAGATACTCTCTAATGGTTCTGTTTCTTAGAGGTTTCTCTTTTACATCTAGAATCTTATCAGGGTAGAGTTCAAGGACTCCTTGACTAGGCATTACAATTTGTTGGTCATCAAGAATATGATATTGATTTGCCACATAAGCTTTCAAAAGAGTAACGTAAAATACATTGTGGACTTTCACATGATTAGGAAGTTGCAACTTGTAGGCATCAGCTCCTAGGCATTTGAGAACCTTGTATGGTCCACAATACCTTGGACTCAACTTTTTGAACTTCCCTAATGACAGAGAACTCTTCTTTGGGCGTACATGGATGAAATCCATGTCTCCCTCTTGGAAGATACACTATTGTCATCCTAGATCAGCATAAGGTTTCTAACGGTCTTTGGCAACTTGGATGTCTTGTCTGATAGTTTTGACTTGATCATCCATGTCTTCTAGGATTTTCTTAGAAGCCTCAACCTTTAGGATTGGATCAAAGAGATTCAATGGTGCCAAACAATCTTGCCCATACAATGATTGAAATGGAGTCATTTGAATACTCTGGTGATATGATGCATTGTAGGAAAATTCTACTAAGGGAAAATCCTATATCCACCTTATCAATTCTCTCGAATAGTAAGTTCTCACTATATCTTCAATGACCTGATTAACCCACTTTGTTTGACCATCATTTTGGGGATGGTAAATTGAGCTAATGGAAAGCTGGGTTCCAATTACTTCAAATAGGCTTCTCGAGAAATGTGACGTAAACAGAGAGTTGTGATCACTAATGATCCGTTTAGGCAATCCATGAAGCCTAAATATTTCTTTCACAAACGATCGTGCAATATCTAAAGCTTTATAGTTGGTCTTGGCTAGGATAAGATGAGTGACCTTTGTTAGCATATCCACAATCACCATGATTGAATTATACCCTCCTTGAATAGAAGGTAAGCCAACTATGAAATCCATACTAATGAACTCCCATTTCATATGTGGAATGTCAAGTGGCCGAAGCTTGCCTGACATTTTAACACGCTTAGCTTTCACCCATTGGCAACTTAGGCATTCAATAACGTATCTGAGTACATCATGCTTTAATCTTTTCCAGTAGTAACTTTTCC
This sequence comes from Lygodium microphyllum, assembly GCF_053477565.2. Classification (NCBI taxonomy): domain Eukaryota; kingdom Viridiplantae; phylum Streptophyta; class Polypodiopsida; order Schizaeales; family Lygodiaceae; genus Lygodium; species Lygodium microphyllum. The sequence continues at coordinate 128,290,772 of NC_141146.1, read as the reverse complement.
TGACCGCATTAAGAGTCTTTGCATAGCCAAGCTATCCTTCTTGGGGGTAAAGGCGCATGCGGCTAGCCGCCCATGTATTACTACATTCATATTACTCACCATTGTACACTGCAGGTGGCGAGCACCCGTCACTGTCACTTATTCTTTATTCTTTTAGTGACAATTTGAATAAAGGAAGGCCCGGCCACACATTGTGGTTGTTGGAGTTCCCATTTCTTGTCTCTCTCTTTCTTGCTCTTGCTCTCCCACCATAGCTCTCGCATGCAAGCTTCGATCCTTCTCACCTTTCAACTGGTATCAGAGCTTGGATTCCCAACTCTTGAGCTTGGCTCATGGCATTCTCAACTTCCCATCAACTCCCTACTCGCATTGGATCTCCATCTCGACAGCCATAGCCGACTCCCTTGAGCTCCCATCACTCCCTGGCTTCCTGAGCTTCCTCCCGGCCTATTGAGGCACCCTCAGGGCATTCACACAAAGGTATTGCTTCATTCTTTACTGCGTTTTATTCAATCCACAGGGTGCAGGCAATAGGGCAGCCATATCCAAGGTTCAAGGAGCTCATATCTTGCTCACCCTTCATGGTGGCTTGTTGAGGCCTCTTCCTAGGATTCATTGGTGCCTACCCTACCCCCCACACTTGCCATTTAGGCCACGTGGCATTGCAGTAACCCCATATCAAGTTGTGCGAGCTTTTCAGCCTCTTTCTAATAGCTACAGTTTGGTCTTCCTCATCTCCAGCTTCCCAGGCATTGGGCACTTGCAAAGGCTCCATTTCGGGCATATGAGCATGCTTTGATGCTTGGCATTGAAGGTTTGAGCACTGACATTGATTCAAGACTGATTTGGCAAAGTTTTGGGACTGCCATAACAGTCCATAGGTAGTTTATAATAGTGCTATAGTGACATTTGATGTTTATGCTTGCACAGCATTGCTATTTGATGCCCGGTTGGTCCCGGTTGATGCCTATTGATTCCGGGATGCATTCCTATTGATTTGCTACCATTTTGGAGCTGATTTTGATGCTGAAATATTCAGTTTTTCACAGTGAATTACTGTTGTAATAAAGTGGGCTAAAGCTATTTAACTCATGCTTGGTTATGCCTATGCTATTCGGGCTATGTTTTGGGCATACATAGTGATGTATTGACATTTGGGGACCAACTTTGAGCTTGGCTTACACTCCGGATCATTGATTGAGCTTGAGCTCAGCTTTGGAAATCATTTGGATGCTCCATCTTTGATGCAATTATGGTATGCTTTGGTCTATGCATGACCGCCATTATAAGTTATGTCACCTATGCATGCTAGTTACATTGTTTGGAGCCCCTTGCTACTGGAGCTTTGTCTTGGCTTAACTTTGGATTCCCAGAGCTTACTTGGGCTATTTATTGGATTGCCAGAGTTTATTTTGGGATGTACTTGATGTCTATGGATGCTCTACCGCCTACATGTTCGGGATGTATCATTGATGCTTGATCTTGGACACTTGTCACTGGTGCTTGTACATGCTTTTTTCGAGCTTTGTTGCTTGATATTTACGGCTTTTGTGCCAGTGGGAGCATCTTTGGATGCTTGACAGACATTGAGCAGGCGATCTATGCTATTTGAGCTTTTGAGACTATTTGGGATTTCTTACCCTTTGGGATGATGTATGGTTCATATGTCTTGGTTCCTTTCGATGCTTATGAGATGACTCTTTGACTTGGGTCCCTTTCCTTATGAGCACCTACTTGTGTCAAGTCTTGGTAGTGACAGGCACACTTTGCTTTGTTGACTGGGGGGTATGCCTACTCACTGGCAAATATTTCATGACATGTTTGGGTGTTGGATTCATGCTTATCAACTGTCATATGCCTATGTTAGCCCACATGATGCTAGTTATGGTCTTGGCAATATATGATTGACTTGGGATCCGTTTCTTGCACAGTTAGCTCTCATTTATTAAAATCTATCATTTATTACAACAAGCTAAAATATGCAGATTTTGAGCACTTCTCAGAGGGTAATGCTTACTATTTGATGTTATCTTGGTTATATTTGGTGGATAGGTTCTTCTCTTGGTAAAATCCACTCTTTCAACCAGTTTTAGCAATGGTTTTAGTGCATTTCTGCTAATTACAACAACCTGCAATTTTGCCTTTTTGCATTGATTTGGGACATTATGGCTAGTCATCTGAAAGACACAACTCTCTTTAACATTGCCAAGTTGGATGGTACCAACTATGGGTATTGGAAGTTCCAAATATGGCAGGTTTTGGTGCAGAAGTTGCAGATTAAACCCTTGCGTTTCAAAGGTGTCAAGCCTGAGGATATGGATGATGATGTTTGGATGGAAGTTGATGAGCTATGCAAGTCTACCATTATTTTGTCACTCTCAGAAGAGGTCCATCATAATATTGTTGAAGATGAGAATCAGAGTGTATGGGATTTATGGGAGAAGATTCAGGAGCTCTATGCACAACAGAGTCCTACGTCACAGATGTATTGGCTGAAGCAGTTAATGGACCTTCGCATGAAGGAGGGGACCCCCCCTTTCATCTCGTTTCATTTAGTTTCATGCTATTAGGAAGAGTCTATTGTTACAAGGTATTGAGTTCAAAGACACCTTGCACCCATTGTTTCTGCTTGGCACCTTGCCTGAATCAACGGATGTCTTCTGTACTACCATATGCATGAACAAGCTTGATGGGCTGAAAATCAAAGATATTGAGAGTGCTTTATTGACTGAGGAAATCAACAGGAGAAACAATGATGCTTTCCGCTATTCACATGCATTGATTGTTAGAGGTGGCAAACATGGTAGGCATAACAATGATCATAAGGGTAGGGACTCTCAGAAGTCCAAGTCCAAGTCACGTGGTAGCAGTAAGTTCCATGGATGGAAGTCTGATCTTACCTATCATTATTGTGGGAAAGCAGGACATATTAGGATGCAGTGCCATAAAATGCGTGATGTTATATAAGCGCAAGGAAAAGGGAAAAGAAAAAGTGCAAGAAAAGTCTTAGGAGCGCAGTATTGTACCTGCAAAGTCTAGTGTAAAGATAGAAGAGGTTAATGTCATGCAAGCCACTGATTCAGATGATGATTACATACTTGCAGCTTCTGCATGTGATGCCTTACAGACTTCCGAGATACATTCGATATATGCGCAGTGCTGGCTCTTGGATTCAGGTGCGTCCTTTCATGTGACACCCTGTAGAGATTGGTTTCATACCTATCGTACCATGTCTGGTTCTATGCGTCTTGGTGATGACATGTATCTTGATATTGTGGACATTGGAGATGTTAGGCTACAGTTTTCTTCTAGCAGCTCTTTTATTTTACATGATGTATGCCATGTACCTGCGTTGACATGCAACCTTATGTCAGCTGGACAACCTGATGATGCAGGGTATTTTGTGTCTTTTGGTGACTTTGCATGGAAGATTACTCGTGCATGGAAGATTACTCGTGGCAGGCTTGTACTTGCAAGAGTTGCCAAGTCTGGCAGTCTCTATCCCTTACTTGTATCTAGAGCTACATTGGATCATGTTTTGTCTGTGGGTTCTATTCCCCATGTATCCCTTTGGCATGCTCATTTGGGGCATATGTCTCTTAAAGAATGAAAATGCTCCGTGCTTTGCAATATCTTCCGCCTTTTGACTCTTCACATTTTGATTCTTGTGATCATTGTTTGTATGGCAGGTAGACTAGAAATACGCATAAAAAGTTTGGTAAGAAACGCATGGGTGAGCCCTTGGCTCTTGTGCACTCAGATGTATATGGGTCCATGCCATGTCAGTCACTTGTGGTGGGCAAAGTATTTTGTTACTTTCATAGATGATTACTCACGTAAGGTTTGGGCTTATCCCATAAAGAGAAAATCTGATGTCGTAGACACATTTCAGCATTGGCTTGCATTGGCAAAAAACCAGTCTGGGAAAATGCTAAAATGTCTAAGATCAGATAATAGGGATGAGTGTGTATCACGTGCTTTTGAGCAGTTTTGTGATGAGCGGGGTATTAAGCGTCAATCAACCGCCCCTTACACCCCACCCTAGAATGGTATGGCTGAACGCATGAATAGGACCATTCAGGAAAGGATCCGTAGCATGCTTAGCCAGGCTGGCTTACCGCAGTACTTTTGGGCTGAGGCAGTTACTACTATAGTGCATCTCATTAACAAGTCGCCTAGCAGTGGCATTGACTTTCAGGTTGCAAAGGAGGTATGGACAGGCAAACCCCTCTCTTATGATCATTTGTGTGTCTTTGGCTGTGAGGCATTCTGCCATGTGCCCAAGGACAAATGCAATAAACTGGATCCTAAGAGTGTCAAATGCATTTTCATTGACTATGGAGATGCAGGAGAGATGGGTTACCGTCTATGGGATCTGCATGCGCAGAAAGTGATCCATAGCCATGATATCATCTTTCATGAGGAAAAAATGCATATGCAGCCTGAAAAAGTGGTTGAGGTACGCAAAGTTATCTTTCAGGAGGAGCCACCTGCTCCCGTTCAGCCTGCTCCATGGCTAGCTAGACAGCGTGCAGTATCACCTGATGCTCATGGCCCAGATGTTAGACATGCTGATATTAGACATGATGTTGGTCAGGCAACAGAGCTTGGATTGAGGTGTTCTACTAGAGATAGACGACCTCCTGACCGTTTTTCACCCTCTATGGATTATGTATTGGTTATAGATGTAGGAGAGCCTCTCACTTATGATGAGGCTATGCGTCGAGGTGATTGTCACTCTTGGGAGAGGGCTATGCAGTCTGAGCTTGACTCATTACAAAAGAATCAGACTTGGGATTTGGTTTCCTTGCCTCAAGGTAAGAAGGCTTTGCCATGCAAGTGGATGTATAAGCTGAAAAGTAGCCCTCGACACCCCAAGCCGGCATACAAGGCTCAATTGGTTGCTAAGGCTTTTAAGCAAGAGCATGGTGTTGACTTTGATGAAGTCTTTTATCATGTGGTCAAGATGACCACCCTATGCTTAATCTTGGCCTTGGTTGCACAGCTTGACCTGTACTTGTACCAGATGGATGTCAAGACAGATTTTCTACATGGGAACTTGCATGATGAGATTTACATGGAGCAGCCTAAGGGCTTTGCAGAACCTAGCATGGAACACCTAGTGTGCAAGCTAAAGAAGAGTCTATATGGCTTAAAGCAGGCACCTAGGGAATGGTACCATTGCGTTCATGCAATCACAGGGCTACAGCCACAGTGCTATGGATCCATGCTTGTACACGAAGAAAGCCCATGACGGTTATTTACTGATTTTGGTACTCTATGTGGATGACATGCTTTTAGCAAGGACAGCTCATGAGGAGCTCGATGCTCTTAAGGCTCGGCTCAAGAAGAGCTTTGAGATGAAAGATCTGGGACAGGCCTCTCATATACTTGGTATGCGCATCACGTGCGATAGATCTGAGGGACTCCTCTATCTGTCACAGAGGGGGTACGTACATAAAGTCCTTGAGCACTTCCACATGTAGGATGTTAAGCCTATTCGTTGTCCATCACTTTCTCATGTGAAGATTTCACAGGCCGATTGTCTACAGGCAGATGAGCAGATGGCCAAGATTCCCTATGCATCAGGGCAGTCTTATGTATGCCATGATAGCCACCCATCCAGATATTGCTTTTGCAATTGGGGTCGTGGCATGCTATATGGCTACATCTGGCAAGAAACATTGGGATGCCGTGAAGGGTATCATGAGGTACCTGAAAGGCATAGCAAATATGTGTCTTTGTTATGGCAGCTAAGATACATGAGTCATGGGTACACTAACTCTGATAATGTAGGACATGCAGATAGCAGGAAGTCCACTTCTGGCTATGTGTTCACTTATGCTAGAGGGGCTATCTCTTGGATGTCCAGGGCGCAGAAGTGTACGGCCCTTTCTACTACAGAGGCCGAGTATATTGCAGCTACAGAGGCTTGTAAAGAGGCTATCTGGTTAGGCCGTTTGATTGCAGACCTTGGTATGATAGATGCTATACCTGCACTGCATTCGGATTCTATGAGTGCCATTCAATTGCCCAAGAATCCGGTCTTCCATGCGAAGACGAAACATATTGAGGTGAGGTATCACTTCATTCGCGAGGTGGTTGAGGACAGGTTTGTTGACCTTGTCAAGATTCTGACTGAGCAGAATCCTACAGACTTGCTCACGAACAGCCTCACTACTGAGCGCTTTGCCTTCAAGAGATTGATAGGCATTGGATGAGACGACGTCTTTTTCCTCATCCTCTTGTACGTGTACATGTTGTACTGTCTTTTCTTTTCTCTCTCTCTCACTGGGGCAGATTTGCCTTTAAGTGGGAGGTCGTTGGGGGTAAAGGCACCTCCGTCTAGCCGCCCGTGTATTACTACACTGACAATATCCGCCACTGCACATTGCAAGTGGCGGGTGCCCATCACACTCACTTATTCTTTATTCTCTTAGAACAGTTTGAATAAAGTAAGGCCCAGCCACACATTGTGGTTGTTGGAGTTCCCATTTCTTGTCTCTGTCTTTATTGCTCTTGCTCTCCCGCCATAGCTCTCGTGTGCAAGCTTCGATCCTTCTCACCTTTCAGTCCTGAGAATGGGGAGTCATGGGCTTTCCATAATATCTTCTTTTTCAACACTTGACTAAGAGGAATGCAATGCCTTGTCCTGAAATAGACAAGTCCATCATCCACAGTGGGATTTTGGTATTTGACCCTGAGGTTAGAATCAGTGTCCTTAAGTAGGATTTCTCTAAGCATTAGTTGATACTTAGGATCCTTGTTTGCCTCTTCTTTGGCTAGCTCAATGACTAGATTGCTAGGCATCAACATCATGGTAGCTAAAGTCTCTCCTTTAGATGGCTCTTCCATGATAGGTGCATTCAGAAAAGCTTTATGACTTAATGCATTAGCAATCACATTCTCTTTTCTAAGTCTGAACTTGATTTCAAAATCAAATGTTTGCAAGACTTCAATCCACCGACGTTGCCTCATGTTGAGGTCTCGTTGAGTAAAGATCCATTTGAGACTTTTGTAGTCAGTGAGTGGCCAAAGTAAACTTGCTTCCAAGCAGATAGTGTCGCCACAATTTAAGAGCATGGATCACAGCTAACAGCTGAAGATCATGGGTGGCGTAATTCCTCTCATGGATTTTCAGTGTCCTTGAGGAATAGGCTATCGAATAACCTTGTTACATAAGCACACAACCTTGTGTAAGAGAGTTTGCATCTGTTACGACCTCAAACCCTTGACTTAGGTCAGGTAGTTTTAAAATGGGTGTTGTTACTAAACTTTCCTTGAGCTACTCAAAACTAGCTTGTTTAATGGGCGTCCACACAATAGCAGTTTGCATTTTCAACAAATTAGTGAGAGGTGCAGCTATTAGGGCATAATTTTTTATGAAAATTATGTACCATCCAGTCAGCCCTAAAACACTTCTCACTTCCTTAACTATCGTTGGTGGTTGCCACTCTTGAACATCTCTAACTTTGGTTGGGTCTACAAAGATTCCTTTAGCAGATACTATGAATCCGAGATATTCCATCTATCTTTTGAAAAAGGCACACTTCTTTTCTTCACTTAGAGCTTGTGCGTCCTCATTAATGCACAATTGTAGCTCATGGTCTTCGTCTCTCTTGGAGTATGTTAGGATGTCATCAAAGAAGACTAGGATAAACTCATCAAGATAAGATCAAAAAATGACATATATTAATCTGTTAAATGTAGCAGGGGCATTAGTTAGATCGAAAGATATTACAATAAATTCAAAATGACCATATCTAGTATTGAAGGCAATTTTGGGGATATCTTCTTCCTTGATCCTTATTTGATAATAACCAGATCGGAGATCAATCTTGGAAAATATTTTTACCCCTTGCAGCCTATCAAGTAGCTCGTCTATTCTTGGGATCGGATACTTATTCTTGATTTCTACTTGGTTTAGTCCTCAATAATCTATGCAAAGGCAGAGAGTATCCATCCTTTTTCTTTTGAAACAATACTGCGGTTCCCCATGGCAAATTAGTGGGTCTGATGTATCCTTGATCCAGTATTGCTTGAGCTACTCTTTTGGCTCAATTTCTTTAGGGATAGATATTTTATATGAACTCTTGGCGATTGGAGCGGCTCCTAGTTCAAGTCTGATCTCATGATTGACTTCTCTTCGAGATGGTAATTCATTCAGCTCTTTTGGGAAGATGTCATTATATTCCTTCAACCAATATGGCTCTCCTCTGATTATTCTGCTCAACCTTATTTAATTTTATAAGATACACAGGTAATCCTTTTCTTAACCCTTTTATTATGCAAGTTTGCTGAGTAGACATGATTTCGTTTCCATTGGCAAGTTCCACAAGCGGCCTGGATGTAGATATTGTGTCTATATCTAATTTCTTGGCACACTTTGGTGACATGAACGAGTGTGTTCTTCCACAATTAATAAAAATTTTAAAGGACTTACCCTATTATTATGTTGGTGTTTGAATCACCAAAAATTGGTGATTTGGGCCTTTCTTATGGAGGGTGGCATGAACTAATGCCCTCTCCATACCAACTTTCATAGTTGGATTTTCCTCTTCTTCAAGCTCTTTAAGAATTACATCAAATGCTTTTCCTTTTGCAATTGAAGCTTGGTTCTAACCTCTGTATTGTCCTTGGCAAGGAATTTTGCCAAGCTTTGTGCACTGTCTTTTAAAGTGGCTTGCCTCATTACAGTGAAAATACCTAAGGACTCCTGAATTACTTCCTATGGATATGAAGTTTTCAACTCCATTTGTTTTTGCCCTCTTCCTTTGACTAGGCAAATGCTAACCTTGGGATTGCTTAACATAGCCCCATAAATTCCCTTTGTTTTGATTCTAGAACCTATTATTCCTTGGCTTTGACTGAATCTCTTGAACAAGAGGTGTTGCGCGAATCAAAGCATCTTGTAGATCAGTTGGGCGCATAGATTCAAGATGTGTGTGCAGATGAGCATTCAATTTGTGAAAAAACTTAGACACCTACTGAGCAATAGTCATGGAAGATGCATATTTAAGTAGTGAGATAAAATTTGAGTAATATGCCTCTAGGCTAATTCCTAGTTGTCTTAAGTTAAAGATCACATTCATTTTTTAGCATGCGATAAGCTAGTGGCAAATATCGACTACACCGCACAACTTCTTTCAGCTTTTCCCAGGTAATAGTTATCTCAGCAAGTCCGTGGTCTCTACACCACTGTTTCCACTGCAAATGTGCCTCAGAAGTCAATTTCAATTTGTCAATCATAGCTTGATTAGCAGGGGTAGTTCCCATGGTAGTAAAGTAGTCCTCCGCGGTCTCAATCCAAATCTCTGCCTCGACTTCAACACCTTTGCCCTTGCCATCAAATTTCGGTGGCTTAACCTGCTTAAGGAGATACTTCCTCTCCTGAATTTCTGTTGGACTAGCAATAACTGTATTACCCTGGGTTATCTCATAATTCTCACGAATTATTTTAGAGCTTAAACTTTTCCGCATCGTTTTCACATTAAAATATCTTACTAGATTTGTAAAACAATGATGGGCCAAAGAGCACAATATTTTACAAAATCTAGCTGCTTATATCTTTTATTATCAATAGTCATAAGCTATGATTTTTACAAGGGATATTTACAAATGGCAGATGTTTACAAGTAGAGATACATCAGCATCGATAGGATAGGTTGGATGCTATGTACAATTTCCAAAACAAGATATCATTATATCATTCTTTTTCAGGGATGGATACGAGTTACATTCATGGAGAAGAAAGTAGGCCGATTGCTGTCTATGTCTAGAAACCTATATTGTGGAAATGACAGATCAGGAAAACCATGGTATGCTAATCTCAATATTTGCGACGTCCTTGGATTATAATCATATCGGCTGGGATTACCTTCAGTACCTTGTTATAGACATAACAGTCTAGACGTATCTGCCGACCACTGGTAATCATAAGTGGATTCCTTCTGGATGAGGACAAAAGATAAAGGTCTCAAATACTTTTAAATTTTTCATCCATTCAAAGTGTTTCGGATTAGTCTCCATGTTGAAGAATTGATCAGCCTCGATGTAACATTAATGCTCATCCCAGAACCATCCTCTTTCGAGATTCATAGGGGATGGATCATATAGGTGATTGAGTATCCTCATCAATTCTCTTCTCCACTTGTCATACGTGGAGTTCAGCACAGATGTGTACATTGCTCGAAAAACAAGGAACAGGTTCTAGGCTTCATTATTTTGCCAAAGTTTATCCCTTAACAATTAGCAGGCTGATTATTACTTAGAATAGTTGATCTCAAAAACCATAGATATTTTTAATTTCAATTACGCTATGATACAACATGTCATGTGCCTACCTAGCAATTCCATGGCAGCACGTTTTAGTGGTTCATCGGGAAACTATCCTAGATGGCTTCACCCAGCACTCGTGAGAATGCACGCGGTCTATCGTCTAGGTTTCCCAGAGTTTACCCCATAAAACGGAAGGTAGCGGAAGTCCCCATGAGGATCAACCTACAAGCTCGATGTCCTAATTTGACAACTTAGGTCTCTATACATCAACTAGCTCCATCTGAGCTGTCCCACAATGTCTTCTCATCCTGAATGGAGCAATCGTAGTTACCGGTTGTTCATGGAGTGAAATACTTTTCTCTAGTAGAGCTAGTTAGGATTCAAGGAACCCTAATGGAGTTCTGGCACAGCCACTAAACCTTTTTCTTAAGAGAATTTCCAATCAAGGTTTTAAGACATGACCCTAGGTAAGTCAACTCTCGGCTCTACCTTAATTTTTCCTAACTAACGTTTCGTTCAATCTCTTGAGAGAAGCTCCCAGCTTACCGGGACCACCCATCCATAGAATGGATCCGTCTATTTTATCCTTATGAAAAATTTGGTATTTTCTCCCTAAAAGATAATATGGGCATTTATGCCTATGGCAAGCAATTCATGCACTACCCCTGCCCTAACCCATGCTTAGCAAGATTTCAAATGCTTTTCCAAGTTTATTTAGACTTTAGAATTTGTATCAAAAAATTCTTATCAATGTCCAACAAGTCCTACAAACTTTCGATATTTATTTAATTTATTGATACTCATAGTTTTAATGTTGTTGAGCATTTCATAATTGTTTTTACTTCAACATTCTCGATATTTAAGGTTAGGTTTTCTCACAATTTCATACTTCGGTCAACTCATAGTATTGACACTCTCGCTAATATAATCATTAATATTAACATTACGTGTGTTTTCAGTAAGAAAATAATTTTTATTTTATTCTACTCATATTCTATGGTTTAACATATGATGGTTGAGAACTTTCAACATTATCTAGAAAGAGCGATTTTCATTTAGCTACTATATCCTAAGTGCAATGCTGATTGTTTTTCTCAATATTTTATTCCAAGCAATGTAAAAATTATAAATATCATTTTTCTTTCATCTTTTAGATATCAAATTATATTTACACGCACCTAATTTATGCGTATCTAGTATATATTTTCCTATACAATTTTCTGTTGATTTAGTGCCTTGATTATTTCATGATATTATCTAAATGATTTTCCATAAATTATTATAAAATTCATATGCGTCTATTTATCACTAGCAAAATGAAATAGAGATAGTCACTTTTGAGGAAAATTTATAAAATATTCCCTTCCCTAACAATGTCTACCATTTTTCTCTTACTATGATCACATGTATCTTTAATTAAATAATAATAAATATTAAAAATAAATCATAATTAAAATATTTTCCTAATGATATGCATATAATCTCTTTTCAAGTGAAAGAGTCTTTTCAATTAATACTTAATTATTATATTACTTAGGTTATTTTCCTAAGTTAAAGTCTCATATGTATTTTCATTAAAATGCATTTATAATTTTTTAAAGCCAAATAAATTCATAAGCTTATAAAATATTAATTTTTTCCAAACCAACGAGATGTTACCTCTCGGATTTGCTGTGATAAGGGTCTCGCCAATTCCTATCGTGTCATTCTCTCCGTCGGCTGCGCTTCTTGCTTCCCTTACTTTCAATGTGCTTTTTGAATTTCTAGGACCTCACAAAGCCATCGGATGTCAAGCAAAATTGACATGGTAGTTTAGCAAGAGTTGATAGTCATCCATAAAAATTTTGCATGCGTTTCGCCTAGCAATATGGTTGTATGGGACAAACGCATAGCAAGGGGTAGAGAAAAATAAAAATGAGGTAGAAGTTTAGCAAAAGGGGATCAAAATGGCCTCTACCCCTGACGTTTGAGAAGGCTTATCTCTCTCCCACACTCTCTTACTCTCCAATTTCCACAATGTGATGGCCTATGAATCTCTCTCTCTCTCATATTCGACATAAGGGTGGGGGGGGGGGGGGGGACGGGGGGGATATTTTTCACTTTCAAGGCTCAAAGCTTCAATGGATAAGAGAAGTAGAGAAATTTTGTGAGCATCAGGAGGTGTTCATTCTTGCTTTTTTTGTGAAGAAGAGAAGGTGTATTTATAGGCATGAGGGAGATTATGCAATCGACTGATTCATTTGGCTACTTCTTAAGAGCCAATTGTACTTTATTAAATATTCATTTTGATTGCTTATCTGTCGGATGGTGGCATAGGGATGATTATTCAATGCTTTCTCTCTCTTCAGGCATAAAAAAGTCATGTATTTTGGCCTATTTTTTCAAAAACGTCTTTTTCTTTTCAAAATGACTTCTTCTAGTTGTTTTTGGCCTAGTTGCTTCATGACTTATGTAGTATATAAAGTCATCTCATACTCTTCGATACTTAACTTACTCAATATCATACCCGTTCTTGCACATTCTTCGTCTACCGATTGAGGCTTTAGCGAATTGTCTTGTGAATACGAAATCAATGCGATCCTTGACTCATTAAATGGAATCATGGATGCCAAATCAAATATAATGTGTAAAAATTTATATGATCAAGTCGTTGTAATATTATTTATGAGACATCTTTGCTTTTTGTTTGCTCGGAACATTGAGGCGTCTTCTCATGTTGGATTGCAAAATTGATTTAATGCGAGACTCGATATCAAGAAAATTAAGTGCGATCACTTATGTGATATCTCGACGAGTAATTTTTAAAACACCTCAAGTCTGAATTCGTTTCTTGATATGAAGCATTGTAGCGAGAATATTACACCTGGCATACACATCTTGTAGGCCAACTCCCCCCTTTAGACTTAGTGGTTTTTACTTACACCCACACCATCACTACTCGCATGCCACTATTGGTTACCTCCATAGGAACAAAGAAAAGATTGAAGAATTTTACTAATTTTATTCCAAGATGGACCTAAGAAAGGGAACATAACAACTATGTAATTGGCTCCATCTTAGCTTTGCTCACCATAGAGCTTGATACAAAAGTAAAATGATCATAAAGAGCCATAAGGGAATCCACCCACCCTTTGTCTTCCTGGAGCATGTTTGACTTATCAACTATGAAAAACTACATAGAGAAGACTTGACTATCAGGCAATCTAATAGCACTAATGGCTTGTTGCCTCACTAATGTATCTATGTTTAGAAGTAAAGGGCTGATTATTAGAGCAAAAATAAGGGGTGCAATCAAGCAACCCTATCATATTGATTTGCAAAGCTTGAAGCCATTTGATGCGACCTTGTTTTTCGAGACATGTGCAAAAGCATTCCTAAAAGGGGTTTAAATCATGCTATAGAATCCCACCTTGAAATTGAGAAATGACTTGGCATTGGATATTATTGGTATTAAGGATGTAAGGCTATAAGTTTCCTTCAAGCAACTCTTTTACTTTGTATAATGTACGTCATGTACTGGCTTTGACTAAGAGCCTTCATGTATGGGGTACAAGCAATAATATATCTTTTGGTGATTCCACATGGAAGATTATTCTGGGAATCTTGTCTTTGCTTGATGTCCCAAGGATTGCAAGATCTATCTTTTATTTATATCTAGGTTGTCCCTTGATCATGTTTTGGTCGTGGTCAATATACCTCATATATGTTTATGGCACGTTGCCTTGGGCCTCTTGCTCTTGTGCATTCTAATATGTGTGGTCCCATGCCCTATCAATCATTGGGTGGCACAAAGTACTTTTTCACATTCATTGATGATTATTTGCATAATGTCTGTGCATATCCTATTAAGTAGAAATCAAATTCTTATCTATATTTTAGCATTGCCTTACTCTTGTTGTCGAGAACTAGTCTGAGTATTGGCTGAAATGCCTAAGGTCTCATAATGGGGGTGATTATGTTTCTAAATCATTTGAGAAGTTTTGTGATGAGAGGGGTGTAAGCATTAGCTAATTGCATCATACATCCCACCCTAGAATGGTGTTGCCAAGCACATGAACAAGACAATTTCAGAAAGAGTTTGAAGAACTATACTTATTTAGTAGGTTTACTATAATATTTTTGGGCTAAGGTAATTACTACCACCGTACATTTGATAAACTGATCCCCATGCATTGCCATTGGTATTTAAGTTGTAGAGGAGATATTCTTTGGAAAACCTCCCTCAAATGTTCATCTTAGAATCTTTGGATGTGAGACTTTCTGCCATGGACCCAAGAATAAATGCAATAAGCTAGATTGTAAGTTAGATAAATGCATATTTCTTGGTTATGAAGATGCATATGAGATGGGCTATTACCTATGGGATCCACAGGCTGAAAAGGTTATCCATTGCCATAATGTTGTTTTCCATGAGAAGATACATAAGTAGTCTGAGCAGGTAGTTAAGGTGTGTAGGGTGATCTTTCAAGAGGAGCGTCCTATTACTATACAACTAGCTAGAGGGCCTATCATTGATATTCCAATGGCCCATGATCATGATGTTGAATAAGATATACAAACCCCACAACTTGTTTTGAGATGGTCTACTAGAGATAGACATCAGCCTAATCAGTTGGTTCCCTTTCATCCGGCTTTTTATAGCGTCTTCCATGGACTATGTTATTGTGATGAATTTCGATGAGCCCTTTACTTATGAGGGGGCCATACAAAGAGGTAATAGTTACTACTAGGAGAGGGCCATGTAATCTAAGTTTGACTCACTACAAACAAATCAAGCAATTCATGCGCTCCCCTGCCCTAACCCACACTTAGCAGGATTTCAAATGTTTTTCCAAGTCTGTTTAGACTTTAGACTTTGTATCGACAAAATCTTATCAATGTCCAACAAGTCCTATAGACTTTTGATATTTATTTCATTTCTTGATATTGATAGTTTAAGAGTTGTCAAGTATTTTATAGTTATTTTCGCTTCGACATTCTTGATATTTTAGATTAGGTTTTCTTATTGATTCATACTTGGGTCAACTCATGCTATTGATGCTCTCGCTAATATAATCATTAATATTAACATTGCGTATATTTTTAGCAAGAAAATAATTTTTATTTTATTCTACTCATATTCTATGGTTTAATCCACGATGCTGACCATTTGTCCAAATTTCAACGTTATCTAGAAATATCACTTTTCATTTAACTATGTCCTAAGTGCAATGCTGAGCGTTATTTTATTCTACTCATATTCTATGGCTAATTTGCTATGGCTGACTATTTGCTGAACTTTCAACGTTATCTAGAAACATCACTTTTCATTTAGCTATGTCCTAAGTGCAATGCTGATTGTTTTTTTGAATATTTTATTCCAGGCAATGCAAAAATCATAAGTGTAATTTTTCTTTCATCTTTCAGTCATCAAGTTATATTTCCATACACCTAATTTATATGCATCTAGTATATATTTTCCTATATAATTTTTTGTTGATTTAATGCATTGATTACTTCATGATATTATCTAAATGATTTTCCATAAATTATTATAAAAATTATATGCATTTGTTTATGATTAGCAAAATAAAATAGAGATAGTCGCTTTCAAGAAAAAATTATAAAATATTCACTTCTCTAACAATGTCTACCATTTTTCTGTTATTATGATCACATGAGTCTTAAATTAAATAATAATAAATATCGTGAAATAAATCATAATTAAAATATTTTCTTAATGACATGCATATAATTCTTCTCAAAGTAAAAGAGTCTTTTTACTGAATATACAATTATTATATTACTTAGGTTATTTTCCTAATCGATAGTTCATATGCATTTTCATTAGAATGCATTTATAATTGTTTAAAGCCAAATAAAGTGATAAGCTTATAAAATATTTATTTTTCTCTAAACCGATGAGATGTTACCTCTCTTGGATTTGCTGTGATGTGGGTCTCGCCAATTCCTACTGCGTCATTTTCTCCATCGATCACATTTATTGCTTCCCTTGCTTCAAATGTGCTTTTTGCATTTTTGCGACCTTACAGAGCCATCGGATGTCAAGCAAAATTGACATGGTAGTTTAGGGAGAGTTGGTGGTTGTCTAGAAAAATTGTGTTTCACCTAGTGATATGGTCATATGGGATGAAGGCATAGCAAGGAGTAGAGAAAAACAAAAATGAGGTAGAAGTCTAGCAAGAGGGGATCAAAATGGCCTCTGCCCTTGATGTTTGAGAAGGCCTATCTCTCTCCCACACTCTCTCACTCTCCAATTTCCATTATGTGATGACCTCTCTCTCTCTCTCTCTCTCTCTCTCTCTCTCTCTCTCTCTCTCTCTCTCTCTCTCTCTCTCTCTCTCTCTCTCTCTCTCTCTCTCTCTCTCTCTCTCTCTCCATGAAGAAGGAGGGGGGGTATCTTTCTCTTTCAAGGCGGCTAAAAGCTTCAATGGATAAGAGAAGTAGAGAAATTTTGCCAACATCGAGAGGTGTTCATTCTTGCTTTTTTTGTGAAGGAGAGGAGGTGTATTTATAGGCATGAGGGGGAGTGTGCAGTTGACTGATTTATTTGTCTATTTGTCAAGGCCAATTGAGATTTATTAAATATTTATTTTGATTTCTTACATGTTGGATGGTGGCATGAGGATGATTATTTAATGCTTTCTCTCTCTTTGGGCATAAAAAGTGTCATATATTTTGGTATGTTTTTCCAAAAACGTCTTTTTCTCTTCAAAATGACTTGTTCTGGTGGTTTTTGTCCTAGTTACATCATGACTTATCTAGTATATAAAGTCATGTCATACTCTTTGATACTTAACTTACTCAATAGCATGCTCATTCTTGCATGTTCTTTATCTACCAATTGAAGCTTTTGCACATTGTCTAGCGGCTATCAAATCAATGCGATCCTCAACGCATTATATGGAATCGGGAATGCCAAATCAAATATAATGCGAGAAAATTTATATGATCAAGATGTCATAATATTATTTACAAGGTGTCTTTGCTTTTTGTTGGTTGGGAACATTGAGGCATCTTCTTATGTCGGATTGTGGAATTGATTTAATGCGAGACTTAATATCAAGAAAATTATGTGCGATCACTTATGCGATAGCTCGACGAGTACTTTTTAAAACGCCTCAAGTCCGAATTCATTTCTTGATATGAAGCGCTGTGGCGGTGGGAATATTACATCATCTCCTCCTTAGAGGAATCAAGATGTTCTCATCTCGAAAAGAGCTGGGAAAACTGTGTTTCTAGAGTTGTTCCTTCTATCAGTTTGCATTTTCAACAAATTAGTGAGAGGTGTAGCTATTAGGGCATACTTTTTTATGAAAATTATGTACCATCCAGTCAGCCCTAGAAAACTTCTCACTTCCTTAACTGTCGTTAGTAGTTGCCACTCTTGAACATCTCTAACTTTGGTTCGGTCTACAAAGATTCCTTTAGTAGATACTATGAATTCGAGATATTACATTTGTCTTTTGAAAAAGAGACACTTCTTTTTCTTCGCTTAGACGTGCGTCCTCATTGTATCCAGCATACTGCACAATTGTAGCTCATGGTCTTCATCTCTCTTGGACTATCTTAGGATGTCATCAAAGAAGACTAGGATAAACTCATCAAGATAAGATTGAAAAATGGCATGAATTAATTTGTTAAAAGTAGCAGGGGCATTAGTTAGATCGAAAGATATTACAATAAATTCAAAATGGCCATATCTAGTGTTAAAGGTAGTTTTGGGGATATCTTCTTCCGTGATCCTTATTTGGTAATAACCAGATCAAAGATCAATCTTGGAAAAGATTTTTGCCCCTTGCAGCCTATCAAGTAGCTTGTCTATTCTTGGGATCAGATACTTATTCTTGATTTTTACCTAGTTTAGTCCTCAATAATCCATGCAAAGGCGGAGAGTATCCGTCCTTTTTCTTTTGAAACGGTACTAGGGCTCCCCATGGCAAATTACTAGGTCTGATGTATCCTTGATCCAGTAACTACTTGAGCTACTCTTTTAGCTCAATTTCTTTATGGATAGATATTTTATATGGACTCTTGGCGATTGGAGTGGCTCCTGGTTCAAGTCTGATCTCATGATTGACTTCTCTTTGAGGTTGTAATTCATTCACCTCTTCTAGGAAGATGTCATTATATTCCTTTAGCCAATATGGCTCTTCTCTGACTATTCTGCTCAACCTTATTTAATTATATGAGATACACATGTAATCCTTTTATTATGCAAGTTTGCTGAGTAGACATGATTTCATTTCCATTGGAAAGTTCCACAAGCAACCTAGATGTAGGTATTGTTTCTATACCTAATTTCTTGGCACACTTTGGTGACATGAACAAGTGTGTGCTTCCACAATCAATCAAAATTTTAAAGGACTTACCCTGATATTCGGTTGGTGTTTGAATCACCAAAAATTGGTGATTTGGACCTTTCATATGGAGGGTGGCATGAACTGATGCCCTCTCCATACCAACTTTCATAGTTGGATTTCCCTCTTCTTCAAGCTCTTTAAGAATTATAGCAAATGCTTTTCCTTTTGCAATTGAAGCTCGGTTCTGACCTCTATACTATCCTTAGCAAGGAATTTTGCCAAGCTTTGGGCACTGTCTTTTAAAGTGGCTTGCCTCATTACAGTAAAACACCTAGGTACTTCTGAATTACTTCCTATGGATATGAAGTTTTCAACTGCATTTGTTTTGGCCCTCTTTCTTTGACTAGGCAGATGCTAACCTTGGGATCACTTAACATAGCCTTGTGAAGTCCGTTTGTTTTGGTTCCAGAGCCTATTATTCTTGGACTTTGACTAAATCTCTTGAACAAGAGGTGTTGCGCAAATCAAAGCATCTTGTAGATCAATTGGGCGTATAGATTCAAGACGTGTGTGCAGAGGAGCATTCAATCTGTGACAAAACTTAGACACCTACTGAGCAATAGTCATGGAAGACGCATATTTAAGTAGTGAGATAAACTTTGAGTAATATGCCTCTAGCCTCATTCCTAGTTGTCTAAAGGTAAAGAATGCATTCATTTTTAGCGTGCGATGAGCAAGGGGCAAATATTGACTACGCTGCAGAGCTTCTTTCAGATTTTCCTAGGTATAATAGTTGTCTTAGTAAGTCCGTGGTCTCTACACCACTGTTTCCACTGCAAATGTGCATCACATGTCAATTTTAACTTTTCGATCATAGCTTGACGAGCAGGGGTAATTCCCGAGGCAATAAAGTAGTCCTCCACGGTCTCAATCCAAATCTCTGCCTCGACTTCAACACCTTTGCCCTTGCCATCAAATTTCGATGGCTTAACTTGCTTAAGGAGATAGTTCTTCTCTTGAATTTCTGTTAGACTAGCAATAACTGTATTACCCTGGGTTATCTCATAAGTTTCATGAATTAGTTTAGAGCTTAAACTTTTCAACATCGTTTTCACATTAAAATATCTTACTAGATTTGTAAAACAATGATGGGCCAAAGAGCACAATATTTTTACAAAATCTAGCTGCTTATATCTTTTATTATCAATAGTCATAAGTTATGATTTTTACAAGTAAGGGATATTTACAAATGGCAGATGTTTACAAGTAGAGATACATCAGCATCGATAGGATAGGCTGGATACTATGTACAATTTCCAAAACAAGATAACATTATATCATTCTTTTTCAGGGATGGATACGAGCTACATTCATGGAGAAGAAAGTAGCCCATTTGCTGTCTATGTCTAGAAACCTATACTGTGGAAATGACAGATCTGGAAAACCATGGATATGCTAATCTCAATACTTGCGATGTCCTTGGATTATAATCATGTCGGCTAGGATTACCTTCAGTACCTTGTCATAGACATAACGGTCTAGACTTATCTGCCGACCACTGGTAATCATAAGTGGATTCCTTTTGGACGAGGACAAAAGATAAAGGTCTCAAATACTATTAAATTTTTTATCCATTCAAAGTGTTTCAGATTAGTCTCCATGTTGAAGCACTTGAATTATGTCGTCTGTCCAATATGGCGTCAAGTCAACTTTAAACAAATCTTCTTCGCTAGAACTTTAACGCTCATCCCCTTGTTTCGAGATTCATCAGGGATGGATCGTATAGGTGATCGAATATCCTCATCAATTCTCTTCTCCAATTGTCATCCGTGGAGTTCACCATAGCTGTGTACATTGCTTGAAAAACAAGGAACTGGTTCTAGGACTCATTATTTTGCCAAAGTTTATCCCTTAACAATTAGCAGGATGATTATTACTTAGAACAATTAGTCTCAAAAATCATAGATATTTTTAATTTCAATTACGCTATGATATCATGTGTCACGTGCTTACTTAGCAATTCCCTGGCATCATGTTTTAGTGGTTCATCGGGGAACTATCCTAGATGGCTTCACTTGGCACTCGCGAGAATGCACGTGGTCTATCGTCTAGGTTTCCCAGAGTTTTCGAAAGGTACCGGCAGTCCCCACGAGGATCAACCTACAAGCTCGGGGTTCTAATTTGACAACTGAGGTCTCTATACATCAACTAGCTCCATCGGAGGTGTCCCACAAGGGCTTCTCATCCCGAATGGAGCGATCGTTGTTACCCTTGGTTCATGGAGTGCAACACTTTTCTCTAGTAGAGCTAGTCAGGATTCAAGGAATCCTAATGGAGTTCTAGCACGGCTGCTACACCATTTTCCCTAAGATAATTTCTAATCAAGGTTTTAAGACATGACCCTAGGTAAGTCAACGCTCGGCCCTGCCTTAATTTTTCCTAACTTAGGTTTCGTTCAATCTCTTGAGAGAAGCTACTAGCTTACCAGGACCACCCATCCGTAGAATGGATGCGTCAGGGATCTCGCCCACCCACTTCCCACAAATGATTTTCTTTAATTTTCTAATTACTTATCACATTCAGTTATGACATATAAAAGAAACTTCATTAATTAAACCGTTATCACATGTTCCTTTGAGTAATTTTACAGCACAACACAAAGACAGAGAAAAAATTATTTTGACAAAATATATTTATTTATTATTTCACAAAGTTATTAACAATGGTTTTTCCCTTTTGCCTACACCAAAGATAAAACCTTAGTTCACCGAAAAATCCGTTCTATCTATGTAGAAGAAAAGAAACCCTCCAAGTTTCCATCCCTTCACTAGTACTGTGGACTCCAGGATCCCTTATTGATTCGTTTGAGGGTCATGTAGTTTCTAGGAGCGATCAAAAGATTTACTGCCAGAGCCCCCCCTAGCACTCCCGCCTCCCCTGCTTATCTAACGGATTCCTCATCAAGCGACCTCTCGCCATTGGGGCCGGTTCAAAGCTCCTCACGGTGGTACAAAATAACCTCTCTTGGAGCAAGGTTATGTGTCTAGCTATGGGGGATGCATAGCGTGATCTTCCTTTTATTATCCTCTTGATTATATATTTACAATCAGATCTAACTACTTATCTAACGGATTCCTCATCAAGTGACCTCTCGCCATTGGGGCCAGTCCAAAGCTCCTCGCGGTGGTACAAAATAACCCCCCTTGGAGCAGGGTTATGTGTCTAGCTGTAGGGGACGCATAGCGCGATCTTCCTTTTATTATCCTCTTGATTATATATTTACAATCAGATCTAACTGTTGCAAGCACAACCAATCTTTCTTGTGCAACCATCAATTCGTGCATAAGTTTAAAAAAAACAACAGTAAGTGTTTTTAACATGGAAAGAAGAGCCACTCGTATCTAGCATTTCTCTTTTAAGGTCCCACCTTATTCTTAGGGTTTCACTTTCTACTTACATCTCCTTTTCGGGATCCACAAGTTATTTCGCAAATTTGATTAATTAGGAAAAGTCTATTTTATCCTTATGAAAAAATTGGTATTTTTACCCTAAAAGATAATATGGGCATTTATGCCTATGGCAAGCAATTCATGTGCTATCCTACCCTAACCCGTGCTTAGCAAGATTTCAAATGCTTTTCCAAGTCTGTTTAGACTTTACAATTTGTATCAAAAAATTATTATCAATGTCCAGCAAGTCCTACAAACTTTTGATATTTATTTAATTTCCTGATACTAATAGTTTTGATGTTGTTGAGTATTTCATAGTTGTTTTTGCTTCAACATTCTCAATATTTTAGGTTAGGTTTTCTCGCAAATTCATACATGTGTCAACTCGTAGTATTGACTCTCTCGCTAATATAATCATTAATATTAACATTACATGTGTTTTCATCAAGAAAATAATTTTTATTTTATTTTACTCATATTCCATGGTTTAATCTATGATGGCTGATAACTTTCAACGTTATCTAGAAATATCAATTTTCATTTAGCTACTATGTCCTAAGTGCAATGTTGATTGTTTTTCTAAATATTTTATTCCAAGCAATGCAAAAATCATAAGTGTCATTTTTATTTCATCTTTTAGATATCAAATTATATTTACACGCACCTAATTTATGTGTGTCTAGTATATATTTTCCTATACAATTTTCCATTGCTTTAGTACCTTGATTATTTCATGATATCATCTAAATGATTTTTCATAAATTATTATAAAATTCATATGCATCTATTTATCATTAGCAAAATAAAATAGAGATAGTCACTTTTGAGGAAAATTTATAAAATATTCCCTTCCCAAACAATGTCTACCATTTTTATCTTATTATGATCACATGTGTCTTTAAGTAAATAACAATAAATATTACAAAATAAATCATAATTAAAATATTTTTTGAATGACATACATATAATCCATTTCCAATTGAAAGAGTCTTTTCACTTAATACTTATTTATTCTATTACTTAAGTTATTTTTCTAACTAATAGTTCATATATATTTTTATTGGAATGTGTTTATAATCATTTAAAGCCAAATAAATTGATAAGCTTATAAAATGTTAATTTTTTCCAAACCAACGAGATGTTACCTCTCTCAATTTTGCTATGACATGGGTCTCGCCAATTCCTATCGCGTCATTTTCTCCATTGGCTACGCTCTTTGCTTCCCTTACTTCCAATGTGCTTTTTGAATTTCTAGGACCTCACAAAGCCATCGGATGTCAAGCAAAATTGACATGGTAGTTTAGCAAGAGTTGATAGTCATCCATAAAAATTTTGCATGCGTTTCGCCTAGCAATATGGTTGTATGGGACGAACACATAGCAAGGGGTAGAGAAAAATAAAAATGAGGTAGAAGTTTAGCAAAAGGGGATCAAAATGGCCTCTGCCCCTGACGTTTGAGAAGGCCTATCTCTCTCCCACACTCTCTTACTCTCCAATTTCCACAATGTGATAGCCTATGAATCTCTCTCTCTCTCTCTCTCTCTCTCTCTCTCTCTACATAAGGGGGTATTTTTCTCTTTCAAGGCTCAAAGCTTCAATGGATAAGAGAAGTAGAGAAATTTTGCAAGCATTAGGAGGTGTTCATTCTTGCTTTTTTTGTGAAGAAGAGGAAGTGTATTCATAGGCATGAGAGAGATTATACAGTCGACTAATTCATTTAGCTACTTGTCAAGAGCCAATTGAGCTTTATTAAATATTCATTTTGATTGTTTACATGTTGGATGGTGGCATGGGGATGATTATTTAATGCTTTCTCTCTCTCCAGGAATAAAAAAGTCATGTTTTTTGGCATATTTTTTCAAAAACGTCTTTTTCTTTTCAAAATGACTTCTTCTAGTTGACTTATCTAGTATATAAAGTCATGTCATACTCTTCTATACTTAACTTACTCAATATCATGCTCGTTCTTACATGTTCTTCGTCTATTGATTGAGGCTTTAGTGAATTGTCTTGTGAATATGAAATCAATGCGATCCTCGACTCATTAAATGGAATCACGAATGCCAAATTAAATATAATGTGGAAAAAATTATATGATCAAGCCGTCGTAATATTATTTATGAGGCATTTTTGCTTTTTGTTGCCTAGGAACATTGAGGCGTCTTCTCATGTTGGATTGCGGAATTGATTTAATGCGAGACTCAATATCAAGAAAATTAAGTGTGATCACTTATGTGATATCTCGATGAGTAATTTTCAAAACATCAATTCCGAATTCGTTTCTTGATATGAAGCATTGTAGCGGGAATATTACACCTGGCATGCACATCTTCTAGGCTAACTCCCCCCTTTAGACTTAGTGGTTTTTACTTACACCCACACCATCACATGCTACTTGCATGCCACTATTGGTTACCTCCATAGGAACAAAGAAAAGATTGAAGGATTTTGCTAATTTTATTCCAAGACGGACCTAAGAAAAGGAACACAACAACTACCCACCCTTTGTCTTCCTGGAGCATGTTTGACTTATCAACCGTGAAAAACTACATAGAGAAGACTTGACTATCAGGCAATCTAATAGCCCTGATGGCTTGTTGCTTCACTAATGTATCTATGTTTAGAAGTAAAGGGCTGATTATTAGAGCAAAAATAAGGGGTGCAATCAAGCAACCCTATCATATTGATTTGCAAAGCTTGAAGCCATTTGATGCAACCCTGTTTTTCGAGACGTGTGCAAAAGCATTTCTAAAAGGGGTTTGAATCATGCTATAGAATCCCACCTTGAAATTGAGAAATGACTTGGCTTTGGATATTATTGGTATTAAGGATGTAAGGCTATAGTTTCCTTCAAGCAACTCTTTTACTTTGTATAATGTATGTCATTACTGGCTTTGACTAAGAGCCTTCTATGTACGGCATAGATGTGTTACATGCAATAATATATCTTTTGGTGATTTCACATGGAAGATTATTGTGGGAATCTTGTGTTTTCTTGAGGTCCCAAGGATTGCAAGCTTTATCTTTTATTCATATCTAGGTCCCTTGATCATGTTTTGGTTGTGGTTGATATACCTCATATATCTTTATGGCTTTCTTTTTGCAACTCCATTTCGTTGTGGGGTATACCTGCAACTAAACTGTCTTTTTATCCCATGAGACCTCAAGAAGCCACTAAACACATTAGAGAGATACTCTCCCCCTCCATCTGATCTCAAGGACTTAACTTTCAAGCCTATTTCTGTTTCAACAACCTCCTTGAAAGATTTGAAGTGCTCAAATACATCTTTTTTTTTAATGAAATATACACACAAATTTCTTGAACAATCATCAGTAAAAGTGACAAAGTATTTATTGCCACCAAGGGATACATTCTGCGTAGGCCCCCAAACATTTGTATGCATAATATCATGTATATTTTTGCTTACATCTTTGTCATGTGAAAAGGGTTGTCTTGCCTACTTACCAAACTAGCATTCTTCACACACTTTATGAAATTCTATAACTCTAAAATTAGACAACCCTGTAACCAATCCTTTGGACTGCATTTATTTCAATGAAGAGGATTTGTTGTCTTAATTTTATCTACCTTGGCTGAAGAGCACCCTACCATGGCACTAACAAAATCACAAACCCAACCAAGAGAGGCTACAAATAGCTTGCTAGCTACAAAAACCTACAGAAAAATTATCCTTCTCACCAAGAATCCATGCCTCAAAACACACAAGAAAAATGGCTCACAAGAGATTGATAATTGCTTCCATCCTCACTCTCTTTCTCTTCCTTACTCTCCATGAGATATTGCAAAGGAGCATAAGTGAGAAAGAAACAAGAATGAGAAATGAGAGTTCTGCCAAATGAGGAGAGAGAGGGAAATGAAGTGTGACATGAGAAGATAAAGGAAGAGAGATTGTAACTACCTCGACCTCCCACCTCCCCAAATTACTCGACAAGCCTCTTCCTTTTCCTTTCTTAATATTATAAATTTGAACTTGCATACATTTTGCTAAGGTCTACAGACCCTTTTATTTAAGCATGAGACAAAAGGTGTTTGGCCTTCCCTTTTCCTTCAACATTTTATAGTGTGAGCTTTGGCCCACATTTTTATATTACTTCATATTTAAGTTTTGACAAGAAGGTACAAAAGTAAAGTGTCAATTTGCAAAGGATGTTTCCATGTTGAACACATTTTGGTACCTTTATTTGCACAAATTTCCTGGTTATCATTCCTCCTGCACTTAAGACATGTGAAGCATCCTCGCGAACAAATTTGGAGAAGAACCACAATCAACCCTAGCAAAAATTTTCATTTTCATCTTTGGTCTTCATCTTTTTTATTGCTTCCATGGGGGAAAAGGGAGTTGAACACACATCCCTTTCCCAGCTAGTGCACCAAATGAAGAGCACCCTACCACAACACAAAGAGAACCACAAACCCGTCCAAGAGAGGCTACAAATAGCTTGCAAACTACAAAAACTGCAAGAAAAGTCTCCTTCTCACCAAGAATCCATGCCTCAAAACACACAAGAAAAATGGCACACATGAGATTGATAAATGCTTCCATCCTCACTCTCTTCCTCTTCCTTACTCTCCATGAGATATTGCAAAGGAGCATAAGAGAGAAAGAAACAAGAATGAGAAATGAGAGTTATGCCAAATGATGAGAGAGATGGAAATGAAGCGTGACATGAGAAGATAAAGGAAGAGAGAGGTTATAACCACCTCAACCTCCCACCTCCCCAAATCACCCGACAAGCCTCTTCCTTTTCCTTTCTTAATATTATAAATTTGAACTTGCATACATTTTGCTAAGGTCTAAAGACCCTTCTATTTTAGCATGATACAAAAGGTGTTTGACCTTCCCTTTTCCTTCAACATTTTATAGTGTGAGCTTTGGACCCACATTTTTACATTGCTTCATATTTAACTTTTGATAAGAAAGTACAAAAGTAAAGTGTCAATTTGCAAAGGATATTTCCATGTTGAGCACATTTTGGTGCCTTTATTTGCATAAATTTCCTGGTTATCATTGTGGCATTATCTTCTATAGCTACTAACCTTATGTTTTCATCAAGTTTAATCATTATGGCATGTTTTAAGCTCCTTACTAGTTGCATTTTGTAGGGATAGACCATCAACTACTTACACTTTCAGGCACATAACACCTAATCTATTGTGTTTTACAATGGGCAATTGCCGTAGTAAGCCAAGTAGAAACATTGCACTTCTAGGAGAGTTTCTATGGTGATACTTGTATTTTTTCTAAACAGTGTGACTTTGGGACAACTTGAGCATTCTCCATCCCATAACAAGCTACATTTTCAAGTTGCAATCCTATTTAGACTTACATTTACAATCCATCCCTCCACCTTGGCATTTGGTAGGCCCCTCCCACCTCAAGTACTCCCCATTTTCCATTGTTGCACATCAACTCTTGTTGCACAATAGACCCACAAGTCTCAATGAAGCAGAGAAAATCCAATTTCCAATCACTTTCATCTAGAACAACAATATTTTCTTGTGATTTTGGTAGGTTTCTTGAAGGACATCTATGGCACATTAGTACGATTGGGAGGACCTTGTGGGTTGAGACTGCCAACACTATGGAAATGTCAACCAATATTATAAACACTAACATTCTCAAAGTCCTCAGTGTGAGGATTGACATTCAAACCATCAAGATCGACAGAGTGACTGTGATCATAGGATGGATTGTGATAAGGTTCCTTCCTGACCCATCTTATTCTCTCACTTCTCCATCTTTCGAGGCTACTAATCCATGATTGACTATCATGGCACCCCTTGTGCAAGTATCTATCCTAACCGCTCTACCTATGTTTAAAAATTTGGATGGGATCAACTACTCTAATCATGCAAAGTCAAGTGCATTCTTAACACCTTTGACCTTTGGGATTTTGCAATTATCCCTACTCCTCCCTACCTTACCATGGATCCCGATGTTAAACATTTGTGGACTCAATAGCTTTATGGGATCATCTTTCAGTTGGGTCAAAGGCACGACTCACCCATTTCTGTCTAGAGTTTTCTAGAGTGATTCATTCAAGGACTCTTATTTTCTAGAGCTTTCATCTAGAGAGAGGATCTTATTTTGTGATTACTAATGCATTTTCATTTTTGATCTAGTGACCATTTTTGTCAATTAGGTGTGTTGATCTAGGCACACACATTTTGGGCATGACCAATTTTTATGCTATTTATAGCCTCATTTTTCCTATTTAGCTTCTCCCCCTCACTCCATTCACTCATCCATCTATTGCATCAACTAGCCTTGCTCACTCTTCTCTAATTCCACCACTTTTGTCTTGCACCCACAAAGCACGACAAAAGTGGGGATGACCATTGCAACCTTATATAATTCAATATTTTTGTCAACTTGATCCTTCTCTTGTGTTTCATTCAATCTCATTCTCCTCTATTCACTTTCCTTTTGATTATGCACTCTCATTTAGGTTGGCTATAAAGTGGCTTTATATATATACTTGCCCATATATAGACTCAAAAAAGGCCTCACATACTCGTGATATATCCTATACTAACATAAATATAATCTTGATGATAGAACCATTGAGGGCTTCAAGTTAAAGGTGATTAAAGATATTCAAAGTTCTATTAAGATTGCGAGAATATCAATGAGACTCAATTTATCTTGGTTCATCTTGATTGATTTTTTTGGGTCAATCTTTCAAGGAAAGGTTTGCAAACAACAAAAACAATGTAGTTGGGTAGGAAAATCTCATCCAGCACATTAGTTAAATTTTTTGGAGCAGATTGAAAATCAATGGAGAAGGTACACAAGCATGATTTGTTTCTCTTTAAATGTTTAGAGGACCTTGTTACCTTATCATACAATGTTCCAAGACAAACACTACACCTTGCTTTTCAATGCAAAAGATGAAAGAAGACTAAGGGTACATGGTCACCTTTGGACTCTAAGAAAAGCAATGACCACTTTGCTTTAGCTATCTACTTAGAGAATGAGCTTTCAAAGTTTTTGTCTATAAATAAGAAATTGACCTTGGCTTATGTAAGAGAAGTGCTTAAAAGTCTATCTCCAACCATGGACATGCGATCTAGCTTTAGCATTAATTGTGAATTGATTGAAAGAAGGGTAGAAAAAACTTACATATATGATAAGTTGCCCCAAGAGGGCATTCTAATATTTTCAAAGTCTTAAACTTGCCACTTTTGTTTAAATTTTTCATATGCCTTTTTATAACTTCAGTTTACTTAAGGTTAGTATACTTGGAATGAGACACATTTAAATATGTATAACTAAACTCATTTTCTAATAGAAAAACATTGAATTTTCAAGACTAATAATTCACAAGGAAATAAAAGAAAAAATGAATAAATTTAAAAAACTTTGAGTATTTGATTTTTATTAGATACAAATTTATGTTTGCAACAAGGACCTTTTTTTACATATTTTGTCTCATACTATCCAAGCCATAAAGACATAAAGAATATCAAGCTCACACTATCTAGTTGGATATTCAATATACTTTAAAAATAGTATAGAAATACAACATAATATTTAATCAAAGATTCTTTACTGGGGTATTTTGAAGGTCCTAGGAGATATTATCTTATGACTACTTACTTGCATGGTGTTCTTCTAGGATCTTTCTTAGGGATGTTTGATTCTTTTTTGGTGTGTTCTTTATACTCTCTTTGGCTTCTATGAACCTTTTCTTGTTGGTATCCTTAGGGCCTTTCCTATCCTTAAAGTTCATTTTCTCTTATCAAGGCTAGGTGATGGCGAATAATCTAAAACTTCAAAAGAATCTTTGTAGCTTTCGCTCTTATCATCATGTATTAGTTTTGGCTCTAAATCTTTCACCTTGGCTTTAATATGTGCAAGTGTAGCAGTGCTTTATCTATATATACCTATGAAATCAATTTCTTGGAAAAAAATAGGTATTTTTTTGAGATAATCTAATAATTTTTAACCATATGATAATGGCTAGTACTAGTTACAGAAAAAGATAGCTTCATGAGTCAAAATTTGAGACACAAGGAAAACACTAGTAGAAATATGTGAGTTATTAATGCTTTTTTTTTTGGGCTGGATGCAAATTTCTTAAGAATTCTCTATAACGAAGTAGTGTGATTGCTATATTATTCTTCTCTAGGACTATATTTATACTTCAATTAGAAGAATCATCCAAAGATAGGGTAAATGAGCAAAGTGTAGATTGAAAATTGACCCATACTCTATGTCATTCTAGGAGGTAATTCAACATGGCTGGATTGCCTCCTTAGCACGTCTTAGGGTTTATGTGTAGAATTATGCAATTTCTTTATATTGTACAACATATTTAAAGAGTTTTACCTTGATAGGTTGTGGGAGTTTGGATCACTGAGAACTGGCAATTTTGGCCCTTCTTGTTAAGAGTAGCATGTATTTTTGTTATTTCCATGTCCGCTTCTAAAGTGGGATTTTCACCTTCATCTATTCCTTTATCCTTTCCCTTGAAGGTTACTCCAACAACTTGTTCTTTTGTTGTTAAAATTGCTTGATTCTAACCACAAATTTGTCCTTGATGGATTGTTTGGCCTAACTTTGGGCATTGTCTTTTGAAGTGGCTAGGCTCATTGCAATGGAAACACCTTGGTGCCTCTTTATTATATTGACCACCAAAGGTACAAAGTTTCCAATTGCACTTATCTTGGCCTTCTTCCTTTGATTGGTTTGGTATTTTCCTTGGCATCCTTTTGATATATACTCACGGTCCTCTATATGGAGAATCTTGTACCCAAAAATTTCTACTCTTGAATGTTGTTTGAAGCTCTTGGATAATGGGTCTTGCTCTAATTAATGTGTTTGGTAAGTCAAATGGGTGCATTGCTTCGAGGCGAGTATCCAATGGAGGGTTTAGTTCATGGCCAAACTTTGACACCTATTAGATGATGTCCATGGGCACAGGGTGTACTTCAAAAGGGATAGAAATCTAGAATAGTAGGCTTCCAAGCTCAACCTAGATTGCTTCAAACTAAAGAATTTGTTTATCTTTAAGGTGCAATATGCCAGTGGGAGGTATCACCCACATACAACTTCCTTCAACTTTCCCAAGTTGACAATTGCTTCTAGAACCTCTTGATCCTTGGATCATTACTTCCACCAAAGTCAAGCTTCACCCATCAACTTTAGCTTAGCTATCTTTGCCTGGGTAAAAGAAGCAATGCTTATACTAGTGAAGTACTCCTCCATAGATTTAATCCAAATTTCTACTTCAAACTCAACATCCTTTCCTTTGCTATCAAACTTGGGCAGTTTGATTTGCTTGCGAAGGAATTTCTTCTCTTGCACTTCAGTTGGGGTAAGCATAGATATGGAAGGTATAATACCCTAGGATGTTAACATTTGTAAGATTATATGTACATTTTGTATGCCACAACTTTCATCTCTCTCTAAGTTTTTTGATAATTGAATTCAAGATGTTTAAATTTATAACATAAGTCTGGCACAAAAGTAAATCTTGCAAAGAATTCAAGACTCTTTTGTTATTCACGGCTACAATAGTGCTAGTCAAATTTCTTTATTACATCAAATAGAGCTAATTGAGATCAAGCTAGGAAGATTTTCAGGTTACAACAGTTCTCATTGTGAAACTTATATACATCCATAATTTTGTAGGTTGCAGGCTCATGAAATATATTTAAGACTTTGTATTTGGGGGAGGGGGGGGATTTTGAAAACCATCTTTACAATCATTATTGCACACAAATACCCTAAAATGGCAACATTACCTGTTGAGAGAATACAAAGCACTTGGTCATAAAGATAATAGTTTTGACAAATCCTTTCTCTGTCTATGTTGAGGATGGGATTAGGTGTAATTCTTCAAAGATGAATAGCTTGACTAGCTTAACCTTCCAACCACTTGATTCTTTTGAGGTTGTTTTGAAGATAGGCAAGTCAATTTAGCATTGATAAAGGAATAGACTCCGCTTCGCATCCAACGATGCCCTTGATACAATAGCAAGGGATTATATATACACTCCAAGATTCTCATGAAGTGATCTCGCCAATCAAAATCAAGGGAATGCATTGCAGAGATGCAACACTAAGAATTTCTGCCAATCTTCCTTATTCTAAAAGAGATTCCACTAATTGTTAGAGGGTGAATCATATTTTCATTAAAATTTTCCTTAGATAAGGTTGCAAACAAATCTTTTTATGCATTAATCCAATTTTCACTCTATTTTCTAGGTGATTCCACTTGGTACTCTTTTGAATAGCACAAGGTTTGTTGCCTAGACTCTCTCAAGTTCACTTCACAATGTAAGGTCTTGGCTATTCCCACAAGAATCGACCTAAATTTTAAATTTTAAGGTCACATATTCTTCCTCTCATAAGGTTTGATTTTTTGAGAAGAATAGGCCACTAGACAACCTTGTTGTGAGAGAACACACCCTATTGCTATTATGCTAGCATCAAACAACTTCGAATTCTTGAGAGAAGCTGGGTAGTTTTAGGATAGGGTAGTGCTAATGGTGAGGCATCCCTTTACCTTGTTAACTTTGAATTCTTGAGAGAAATTGGGTAGTTTTAGGAGGGTCGTGGTGAGGCATCCCTTTAGCTTGTCAAATCTCTCATGTTCTTGAACTATCCATATGATCCTAGCTTGCTTTTTGAACAACTCCCTAAGTTGTACAACAATTACGGCATAATCCTTGATAAAAATCATGTACCACATGATAAGGCCTAGAAATCCTCTAACTTCTCGGATTTTGGGTTGGTGACAATTCCTAGACATCTTTACCTTGGCTAGATCTATTTACATTCCTTTTTTTGAGAAAATAAAACTCAAATACTCAATTTCGTTGTTGAAAGGATGCACATTTACTTTTCTATATGTAAAGCTTATACATCCTCACCGTTCAAAGATGGCCTGAAGATGAGCAAGGTGATCCTCTTCCTCCTTGGAATAAGTCAAGATGTCATAAAAAAGAAAGTATAAACATATCAAGGTATAGCTTGAAAATAACTTAGATGAACCTATTGAAAGTAGCTAGAGTGTTTATTAGTCTAAAGGACTTTACTGTAAATTCATAATGACCATACCTAGTATTTGAAGGCTATTTTGGGAATATCTTCTTCCCCTTGACCTAGATTTGATAGTATCTAAATCTCAAATGTATCTTAGAAAATATCATGGCCCCTTGCGATCTACCCACCAATAGCTCATTATTAAGGTACTTTTTTTAATGATTACTTGATTCAATCCCTAATAATCAATGCAAATATCGAAGGTCCCATCCTTTTATTTCTAGAAAATAAGAGCACCCCAAGGTAAATTAGTGGGGCTAATGAAACCTTGATCCAACCATTGCTTCAACTATTATTTCAATTCAATCACGTCTAGAATAGATATTTTGTAAGGTCTTTTGGTGATAACTAGCTCTACCCTTAGTGTCAACTTGATTTTGTGATCTACTTCTTGGTTAGGATGTAATTTTCTCAATTTTTTTGGAAACCAAGAAGTAGATCACAAAATCAAGTTGGGTTCATTCTCCTATTTAGGATGATCTATTTTGTTGATCTTGATTAGATGGATAAGGAGTCCTTTCCTCATCCCTTTAAGGATCTAACTAGCTTTTGCCAATTGTATCTTTGGTGTGCTAGACCTTCCATGGGCCTAAATTGTGTTTCTAAAAAGGTCATTTAAATTATTTTTCCCTTGCCCACATTAAATGCTACCTTGATTTGACACTAACTAGTCCATTACTAAAAGGAAATTGTATATCCCTAGGGACATAACTCTAAAATTGGCCCTTGTGGCTTCTTTCTCTAGTCAAAATTCTACATTGTTGACTATTTGTGTTGAGAGAGTTTCCTTCCCTTTAGCTAATTTGACTGAAAGCTTCCTAGCAAGATCTGGTTTCATTTATTGTTTTCTTGCACATTTAGGGGAGATGAAAGAGTCGATAGCTCCACAATTGATGACAGTTTTGAAGATAATACATTGGTAATTTATAAGAACTTGGATTATGTAGCACTAGTGTCTAGCCCCCTGATTGTCTAATGCAACAAAGATAGATCCTCTCTTGGCCTCTTCCTCAAATGTACGATCTTCTTCTTCTCCAATTGTGGTGCACAAATGAGCCCTAGCACCATGCCTTGCTTCTCAACCTCGACCTCAATTGTTAAGTTTTCATCCCCTTGGAGGATTAGAGGAGCAATGGCATTGGTATTATTACCTCAACTAAAACATTGAGCTTGGAAATGGCTCAACTAGTTACAATGAAAACAATGTGGTTGGTTATCTAGGTTGTCACCATCATCATTGTTGTTATTGTTATTGTTGTTGTTAAGATACTTATGGGGAGGGTTATCAAAGTTGACGGAACCCCACTTATCATAGCTAGCTTACTAAACTACTCATCCCTCTTGGGAAAAGGGAACCAACATTTAACCTAGTATGAATTGAATAGGTGGTTGCAATTGGGGAGTGTTTTTATCAAAGGTGGGGCTCTCATTAAAGCATAATCCAAATTGGATGGCTTCATTTCTTCTAGTAGTTGGCCCTTAAGAAGTGGATTTAGCCCTTAGGAGAAGCAAGCTACTCGCTAAGACATTGTCATATGAGAGTGTATTTCTGAAATGTGATAAAATGGTTGTAATATCCCTCTAGAGTGAGACCCTTTTGTCTTAAATCAAAGAATTTGTTTATTTCAAGAGAATTGTAAGAAGGGAACAAGTATATTCCTTGGATGATAGCATTTATTTGCTTTCAAGTCTAGAAATTCTTTAACATCACCTTATCCAGCACCATTGGTTTCACCAAAGTCGTGCTTCCCCAGTTAGCCAAAGACGTGCAATCATAGCTTAATTGGTTGCATTGGTTCTAGTAGTGAAGAAGTAGTCCTCCATCTGTTCCAACCAAGTTTCATCATTGGTCTCAACTTTTGCGCCTTCACCATTAAACTTAGGGGGGGCTTTACTTGCTTGTGTAAGATTTTTTCCTCTTCCTGGTCTACAAGATCATTCATAGGTGGAGGTACCTAAAATGTTGGATTCATTTAGACTCATGACTTGCAAAATTTTCTATTTTATACAAAGAAGAAATCAATTTTTATTGCTAGAAGTTACAATATCTATGCACTAAAAGGGGAGATTATTTCTCAAGAAAAAATTCTCCAAATTCCAATCATGAAAATTGAAGACAATAATATTTTTGTACACAGAAGGATTTTGATGGACTTTGAGAATTCTACAATGATTGGTCTAATTAGGAAATCCCTTGATTACATAGTTGTTCTTCTTGCATCTACCTAGGTGGACTATCGTGTCTAGGAAAAGGCTCTCTATTACATGATGATACACATAACGGTTGCGATCATTTATGTTCAAATTGGGTTGATCCTCAATTCTTCAAACAAGAACAGCTTAACAAGTTTCAATTTTTCTAGTCACTGTTGGGCTTGAATAGCAAATTCCACATGATCAATGAGTTTTTAAATTCTTCACAATTTTTACAAGGAAAAGGAACCAAGCTTTAGTTATTTACTTTTTTTTGTTTTATCTAGAGAGGTGCATGATATATACAAGGTGTCACCCATGGTACTAGCATAAGTGATGAGATAGTAGGTGGGGGGGTTTACTCATGATATTTACTACTAAATACTCATTAGGGAGATCAACAACTCCATCAATCTAATAATTAAAAGTACCAAATCAACCTACTACAGCCACATGGTTGGGTTAGATGACCCTACTAATGCAATAATAAACCCATTGGTTCTAGGTCATTGACTTTTCTATGCACTATAGGGTTGGTATATCTTAGATAGAAAATGAAAAGTTGAACTAGATTGAGCCTCTTCACTCAGAAAAGCCTCCATAAGTCATAATTTCCATCCATGTTGATATGGATCTTGTAGTAAAGGGGAATTGTGTACCATCCTAGGTATTGGATCCATTGATGAGTTGAGGAATGAAATTATGTTCCATCACTTAAAATAAGTGTTCTCATAAAGAAAATTTGCACTAAGATCCCACTTGATATATCAAAGGAAATGTTTTTGGAAAATTAGGCAATTATTATTCCACAAGTATTAGGAAAAGTGAGAAAGGAAGAGTTTTTCTCTTAAGTTCAACACTTCTCTTTCAATTTTTCAAAAATAATAATTGTAATTATAAGTCAAGTTCTCATTTCATCTCTGATCATGGCTTCTTCAAATGGCATTATCTAGGTATAGTGAACATCATTTATGGTCCACACAATGCATAGAAATTTCACATTAGATAGTGTGTGGAGCATACCAATGAAAAACCGATCATGGCGAAGGGTGAATGACAGCAATCCAATGATCCAATTGCTATATTGGTGATATATGACCATAGTAGCAAATGAAATTTAACTCTCACAGAAGAGAGCAAATGAAAGGGTTGATGAATTGGCTAAAGACATAATTGAATCGCTTCATGTCACTAAAAGAGCACATTATGATGTCTCAAGTGCCAAAGAAAACCATACCAAGTAGCTAGAAATAAGGCTTTGAAAATGCAATCAATTGGTTTGAGCCAATATAGTACGATGAAGAGTGTGTTTAATGTGAACATAATTCATTATTTAAGAGAGAAAGAGAGAGTGCATCTGTATGAATAAATCTTAAAATTTAAGCACTATTTACGAGGGTTTCACTTTTTATCTTATTCATTGAGATTTCAAATCTCTTGCTGTGTAGGAAAGATGGCTAGGTCTAAGGTACCCATAAAGAAGCTTCCCCTCATAGCCCCATATCATATAGCTTCATGGATTATCTACTAGCTCAGATATAGTCTTGGACAATGGCACTTCACAGCCTACGAATGGACCACCCCTTCTCAACCTAACCTATCTTCCTCAAGCCGCCTTGAGAGGGGTAGTCTTGGACAATGGCACTTCACAGCCTACGAATGGACCACCCCTCCTCAACATCCCCACAAGAAATGCAAGTGGAAATAAGGTACATTGGCCCTATAAGAGAACTAAAAATGTATCAGCGTTCTTTTGATATCGTCATTCCAAAGGCACGTTTCTTAAGATTTGTTTGCAAGATTGTGCAAGACCTCTACCACACAAAAAGCAAGAGGTGGTTTTTGGCGCAGGGTCAAGATAGACTCGATTGCTTCACAAAAGAATGTATTCATGCTCTCTAGTGTGTTGTAGAGGCCTTTTTGGTAGACTTGATGATGATGACTAATGCTCAGTATTGTGCAATACATGTGAAGTGTATCATTGTAACTCCCAAGGACTTCCAACTTGTTAGAAAACTTTAAATAGTGAAGGATGCATTCATTCGAATGGAATGAATATAGTTTGTAACGATATCTTTTTAGAATAGTGTTCTCCTTGTGCACTAGACACGTCACTATATCCTAGTGCAAAACTGGTGTACTCGCCTAAAAATATGAATTAAGTTCTTACTCTCATCCTTCACTCTCAACTTCAATCTACATCTTCGCTAAAGTTTTTACTAGCACTATCAATTTCAATAAGAAAAACATATGAAATTTACAATTTCTCATTGTAGATTTTACTCTCAATAGTCTATGTGGTGTAAAGTTTCTCCAAGTATTGTAGCACATCTAATAGAAGCAAGTACTACACACCATCTACTTTTAATGGGCATCAAGGAGGAAAGATTGGGTTTGTTGAGTTGTAGCTCTTCTAAAGAGGATGGTACCGTGATAGCCAACCCTTGCTCTGCCACCACTACCCAACATTCCTCTTGAACATTTATTGGCTCTTCAATATGCTCTTTTCTCATATATGTGATAGCAACAACCTGTGGAGTTCTATCTTTATCGCTCTACTCCTCTATGGGTGTATCCAATGCAAGGAGGTAAATCACCAATGCGCAATCATGCTCCACGAGCTCCAAATGTGTTGTACCTGGTGCATTGCCTTTGGAAACAATGCATACTATGTGCAAAGGATCCACATAGGCCAAAAACCTATTCATCACTTTTTTATCGTTTTTCCTTGTTTGAAATACCATGAGCTGTCCCAAAAGCACAATCATGTTAGATCCCTCGATGGAGTATATGTAAGTGGAAATGGTAGTCACAAAGTCTTTCAAGTCCTGAAGGGGGTGTAATATTTTCACACAATAAAACTTAGTTGGTTAGTTCGAAAGTTAGTTAGTCAATTAATTAGTAAGATTACTAACTAAAGTAAAAAACTAACTAACGTTAATAATTAAGGATTTTTATTTAATTATAAATATATGTTAAAAAATCAAGTCGTAAATCTGATATTTTTCTCGGATTGACAAGGACCATAGTCACCCTTCACGAGAGTTACAACGTGAATGAGACTTATGAGCCATATTAATCACTCATATTAATGTGTATAGTTTGGATGGTCCAAAATTATTAGATTTTTGGGCAAAAAAAACTAATATATTTTAGATATTATCCTAAAAAATATAGAACTGAAAGTCATTTAAAAGAAAAGACAAGTGATGTTTTAGTTAGTTTTGGAGATTTTATAAAAACAAAAATAAAGAAAAGTGACTGGCAAAATCGTGCGCGCCACGATTGCAATCTATAGACATAAAACAGCACTTCGAACAAAGAAAAGGAGTCAACTGAAAGCTTTCTAAACAAGTGGCTTGGGGTTTTACCCCCCTTTCAGAGCCAATGGAACCATCAGATTTATGATCTGAGCATCAGATCACTGACCTTTCCAAGATCCCCCTCCACAAAGGACTCCTCTTCTCAGCCACAAGCCTCTTCTCTAATTCACTATAAATATGAGGCATGGGGAGGCACAAGGAGCATAAGGAGAGCCCAAGAGGCTGCGAGAGAGAGGTAGAAAGAAGGATACCCCTCCAAGAGATTGTGAGAGAGACCTTGAAAGAGAGAGAGAGAGAGAGAGAGAGAGAGAGAGAAGAGTCACCTCGAGAGGCTACAAGGAAGAGAGTTAGCTCAATTTCCTCTATTTCGATCCTCGACTTACCCATCTTCTCTTACGCTCTCCCATCTCAAATCTATTCCGCCTTCTTTATCTCTTGAATCTACTTGCGGAATGGCCTCCAAGCAAAGAATGTTGCATGAGGATGGCAATACCACAACCAGAAACAAAGCTTTGGGTGAAGGTATCACTGTCAATCCAACTGCGGTTCCGATCGTAAGTAATGTATTTCCAAATTGATAGATGCTTGTTTTAATCCTCATATGAGATACGTTAGGTCCCATACTATGATGCACAAGTATAGGTCATTTCATCTCACGTATTCAAAAGATCGAGCTTGTAAAGTGCATGTATTAAGAAAAGTTAATTGCACCTAGTTGCATATGGCTTATTCGTTCATAGAGCAATTACAAGGAATAATTTGTTAAGGTTATGAATGGCATAATCATGACATTAAAAATTATGCATACAAGAGTTAAGTAAATTTTACAAAGAATCGCTCTTTCATCCCAAGGGGAAGAGCAGATATGCAATGGAAATATTATCACGACTATTCTTGCATTGTTTGGGAAGAATACAATTGGTTTTTTGGTTGGTTGATCAAACAATATCCTAAATGCTTTTACATTCAATTGGTTGTTAGTTTGTTGTTTGGATGATTGTTCCAAGTGCTTTGATTATGGTAAATGCATGTCAAGGGTCTGTGATGAAAAGTTGCCATGGGGATAAAGGGATGTTTTCCTAGAAAATGATATTAGGACTGAATGCCTTGTTGTGCTCGATTCCTAAAGGATTTAATTAAGGAACGATATCGCTAGGCTATCCCCAAGCTAGCGGTGAGACCCTACTCCAAGGGAGTCATGGTTATTGCTACGAGAGGCTTGGACCGGCTCCGTAGGTGAAAGTTTTATCAATAGGGATAGTCTCGGGCAGTAGGAAATGTGGGTGCCAAAGGGGCTATGGCTGTAAATACTGCATTGTTCTTAGAATCTGACCAGACCCTTCATGACCCAGGATGGGATCCTAGAACCCTAAATACTAGTTACAAGGGTAGCATCTTGGTGGGCAGAATACCCTCGTGGAATTCTGTGTATCTTCCACTGGGACGGAAAGATATGGAATTTGTGATGCCATGTGATTTGGACCAGTTACTTCTGCAGGGCAGAAGGGATACATAATTTCTCATGTATGGGCAGGAGACAAAGATTAACTTGAAGATAAGTTAAGGAACTTGTTTGAACTTGTTGCCAAAGGATTGCTTGCTCTGTTTTTGTATCTGTACTATAAGTTATGTAAACAAACCCTATTCCCTAAAAGTCTTAATTAATGAAGCTGACTTTAAGTGTCACACATAAATGTGGTAGGACCTAATTAGAAAACTAAAGCTATTGAGGGAAGCGGGTGGACGGAACCCCTCGACGGGTCCGTCCTATGGCACGGTGGTCCCAGAGAACTGGGAGGCTTCTCACAAGATTTTACCGTCGTTCAACCTCTAGGTATTGTTAGGTTAGAACCCGATTCATGCCGTTTTAGGGGACCGGAATGGGACCATGCCCTCTGGGCAGAGAGGTTGAGCGACGCATCCCTCTCGTTTCCCATTCTCTTTGAACCAAGTGCGGCATGGGTTTGCTTTGGCTTGGGTATCTCTGTGTAAAGTAGCATGTCCAGGATCCGATGCTAAAATGCTGTTAGGAGACCTTGGCTACTAGGAGCCCAAAATTCAGGTCGATCCTAGTGGGTTCTCAATTGTGAACGTTCCGTTGCGAGGCAGATTCGGGAAACCCTAGGCGACAAAACCCGAAACATTCCATGGAAGTGCCGGGCAGCGGCGCTTAGATTTGTTTCTCGATAGCCTGCTAAAAGCGTGTCTGGACAGCCAATGGGTGGGCACCTTACAGGGGGAAATCCAACGTTAAGAGCACGCATTCAAGGTTGAAGTTCTTTGAGAAGACCTCAAAGTTCTCGTCACCCTAGCTAGTTGGGAGAGTTATATGGATCCATGCATCAAAGTGTATGCAAGTATCCATCGCAGTAACAAAGAGGAGGGATATGGTGGATGTAGAGAGATGAAGAGAGAATGTGTGAAATGAAACAAAGAAACAAGAACTAAAGTAGTTCTAACTTAAAAACTCTAAGTTTTAAACCATTAAAGGATCGTTTGTATATGATGTTTAGTTATGGCTTTACTTAACATATTTGTAAGGTTCACATGCATATGTAAATATATCGATGTGGCAATTGCACATTGTATCAGCCATGATCTAAAGGGAGCCCCCTCCCATCATTATGTAGGTGTGCACATGTATATTAGATGCCAATAAAAGGGTGTTATATATGTTCAAACATTTCATTGTAAATTGCAAGAATACACATGTATTCTATCAATTAAGAAAGAGAAACATCTTTTTCCCATTCTCGAGTGGATGCTTGGATATATGCGTCTTAAATGTCTATATGTGTTCAAAAGAACCGAGGTTAGGGTAGGCATTTCTCTCCCCTAGTATACAGTTGGGCACATGCATCGTATCTCAAAATTTAAAGTATGTGTACACATACATATATTCCAATAGTTTTGAATATAATTACATTAACACATGACAAGTTTAAAAATAACAAAAATTTAAAGTATTACAAGTGTATAATTTTACAAAGTGATAATATTCCATTAGCAAAAAAAATTCAAAAGTTTACAAGTGTTGGATATTACAACTTGTGGAGTTGGAATTTCAGACTATAATTTCTAAAATATATTCAACCACACACTTTCCACTGGAAATAGTACACTTAACTTAGCTTCGAATCTTCCTACCATCTATTTTAAAATAGAAGCTAATAGGTGGATTCTCCATTAACATTATGATTTCCTAGTGTATTATACTCAAAGGAGCCAATCGTCCTCCACCTGCAACACTTATACTCACTACCCTCACAAATGGCAGTAACATCCACATGAGTTATACTTTTACATGTGCCTTGATCAAGGCACAACCATTTATCCTTGAGCATCCACCATCTACAATACATAAACACTAGGCATAAAGTTTGTCGTGTGACAAAGTAAATGCAATTAGAAAGAAAAGTTAGTTAATCTGTGGTTGATCCATCCCAAAGTAAGAAAATAGTCAACCAAGAGAGTAAAATTTTACCTAAAAGCCATATCCCTTGTTGTGGCTCGACACTTTACTGTATCAGGACTATGAGTGATTTTCGACGTCCAAGTTTTGCTTAGAATCCTTGTTACATAATCCTTCGATGTACTTTTCATGACATACATGCTTTTGGTACGTCTCAAACCCTCACATTCCTTGAATATATATGCAAAAATTGCAATTGATATGAACCAACTTAGGTGTACATTCTTTGAGACAATGCTTGACTTCATAGAATTTAATATGTATGTTGAAATTTTTATGTTACACATGTTTGAGAGCTAAAACTTTACCCTTCCAATACTTTAATATATCTGCAATTGCATATGCTTTCACCCTGAAAGCTCCCTTCATACTTGGATGCATATATACTACCCAAGACAAGCGATGATACATATCGATGATCCAATTCCCTTCTTCATATTTCCTATTATATACTTCTACCGAGAGAATGTGTGTTCTTCTCTCAGGCATTATAACCTAGACAATAGATGTAAAGTATGTGTCAATCCCTAAACATTAAGCATCTTAGATCTAACCAATAATCACCAATATGCCATATAGATCATCATGGTATTAAGAGATATTTACACTTGTAAATAAACAAAAATATTGATATTAAAACACATATAGGTATGCACATCAACATAAAGTAAGGATTTGGTTTTTCAATGCATCACTTTAATCATACCATTTACATAAAATAGAATGACAAGAGTAGTACAATAATACTCAAAGAATTTCACAAAAAGAAATTGAATTATAATGAATAGGATTCTAATCTAACTCAATGCATTGCATAAGAGCATAAGTATTAAAAAGTAGTCAATACAAGGAAGGTAACCTCATGACATGCATATATGAATAGGCACATTAGTTTGACACCTAAGATATTCTATGACTCAACACATATGATACAAGAGTTTTATAGATTATAGCCAATTGGCATGGAGATATAAGTGGATACGTAAAATCAACAAATATATATAAGTATCTTCATCTCTTGCTCCAAATGAACTTTGCAAGAAAACAACAACAATTAGAACCAATATGAAGGTCTATTGAAAACACAACAGAAAAGAGAAACAACACAGAGGAGAGAGAGAGAGAGAGAGAGAGAGAGAGAGAGAGAGAGAGAGAGAGAGAGAGAGAGAGAGAACCACCTATGTCTCCTACCCAAAACAACCTCTATACAAAATAACAATAATATAAGAAACGACATCAAATCCTACTGAAAAAACAGCAAACAAGGAAAAACACAAAGAGAGATGGGCATCTATATTTTGCCTAAATTCTGGAGCTGCAAGGAAAAGAAAGTGGAGAGATAAGCAGAACACTCAAAACCCTAATTACTCTCACCAAAGAGCTTCAATGGAGACGAAAATTTACCAAAATGGAGAAGAGAGGAAAAGTAGTCTACAACTAAGCTTTTCAATCAAACTGATTTTGTAAGAGGAACAAAAGTAAAATTAAAAATTAAAAAACAGAAAGAAATACGAGGTGAGAGAAACTCAAATTTTGTATACTATTCATTTACCCTTTTTTGAATCTTCGAATACCCTTTCTTTTAATCAAAAACCCAAGATTTAGAAAGAGAAGACTCACCCTCCATGGATATCAACATCTAGCCTTCCTATTGGACAATCCAAAATGCCCACATCTTAAACTATGCTATTTTTAAGGGTCCATTTTTTAGTCCAAATTTCTTCTAATGACTAATGTGATGACTTCATGCGCTTTTGCTACCCATTTTTACTTTATGAGAGTTCTCCCATTTCTCCAATGCTAATGAATGGCCCTTACATTTATAGATATTTATCATTTAATTGTTATGACAACATTTCACAAATAATCTTTATAGTTTA
Source organism: Lygodium microphyllum (assembly GCF_053477565.2). Lineage (NCBI taxonomy): Eukaryota > Viridiplantae > Streptophyta > Polypodiopsida > Schizaeales > Lygodiaceae > Lygodium > Lygodium microphyllum. The sequence goes on along the minus strand of NC_141146.1, from coordinate 128,246,799 downwards.
AGAAAATCCTATTATCATTTATCACTAACAAGTGAGGCATACCCATCCAACGAAGGTACCGGGGGGTACGTTTTAGTAGTCGCACATAAACCTGGCATAGACAATCCTATCAAGGTTCATTAGAACTTGCAAATTTAGCTAACTAGGCACTCCCTAACTCTTACCTTGTAGCAAAACATTTTGGATCCTACGACAAGGATCAACTTGAGATATCTAATGATTTTACTAAGTCTCCTAATAGTAATCTAGCATCAAGCAAGAGAGATCACTTGTCTTGTCAGCCAAGCTCAAAGAGGACTAGCACCAAAGTTGGTTCAATGAAAGTAAGAGACAAGGGAAAGTATGACACTAACCTCTCCATCCAAAAAGCAAAACTCAATCTAGCCTCCTAAATTATACTAAGTTGATTCCCCAAAGTTATCGACCTAATTAATTGATTCATAATTGAGAAGCACATGACCTATCAGGTCCACCCATCTATAGAGCACTTCCTCAAGGAAGCTACTCACCCGCTTTCTACTCAAAACCTAAAACATATTTAGTTGTCTAAACTTATGTGCTACTAATATTTTGAAATATTTAAAGGCGTCTTTCTTAATTAATTCCTTAAACTAGATTCATTGCACGTCTTCTTAAGCATGAACACAAAAATAGTAATTCAATCATTTTCAAGTAAGTCCTTTAGTTCCAATGTGGTATTTACAAGGGTTCATCTACTAATAAGAGTGATAGTAAGAAAAGAACAACCACCCATCTCTAGGTAACTACCTTGCCCTAATCAAGGTTTCTCCACTATCATAGAATCAAGGTGAGATTATTGCACGAAGTAAAACTCCATCATAAGGGAAAACTTTCTTACTACATGGAAACCCCTATCTAAGCAATTGTGAATCATCATAGGGAGTTTTCCTTTGACCCTAGGTAAAGAAACCTCAATGAGACCTCATGAGAGGCACTTCGCCTTATTCCACATCTAGAAGTACAAACTATGATTAGAATTTATCCATCTTTCAATGTTGAAAATCACAATCAAAGTCTATAGCTAACTTTTACCAAACGAATTCACAAACTAGTTAATTTCTATCTACATTCTAGTTAAAATACTAATTTTCCTTTATTATCATAGTTCAAATATTTTCTATTTTTTAAATCATTTTGTAAACATTGAAAATGGTTTGTTAAATAATAGTCATAATACAAAACCTATCTATATGTAGATAAGGGGGGGGGGGGGGGGGGGGGAGGTGTGTGTAATATTAATATTTTATTAATAGTAATAACAATAATAATTACCATAATCCCAAGTTTATTTTTAATTTTTTTTTATAATCTCCAAAGTTTTTTTTACAAGAATACCATGAATCCATATTTATTCACTTTTTTTCCTAAATTCCACACACTAGTCATTTATTATAATAACTATAAGTAATAAGTAATTCTAACAAAATCCATTATAGCATACACTTTTATGATATTATATTTTTAGTTTTATATAATAAATGGTTTGATAAATAATATTATAATAATATAAAACTTATATGTATGTAGATAGATGCATGTAATACTAATATTTTGATAATAATAATAAATAACATAATCCCAAGTTTTTCTTTTACTTTTTACAAAAATGTCAATCTTCAAAGTTATTTTTTCTAACAAGGATACCATGAATCCATATTTGGATTACTTTTTTCTTTTTTCTAAACCCCACACTTGTCAATTATTATAATAACTATAATTAATTCTAACAAAATTCATTATGATATACACCTTTATTACATTATATTTTTAGTTTAATATATTAATAATATTACAAATATGATTTCCTAATCTTGTTATTATCTACATAGTAATTCTATCTTCGATTTACTAACATCCTACTTTTAGCAATAACATTATGAAAATGTCAATTTGGTTCACTTAGCAAATATACAAGGTAACCTAAATAACATGGATGTAATCAAATTCATTGTTGATAGCTAATCAAAAGACCATGACACAAATACAATTGTGAAGTACCATGGTAACATTAAAAAGTAAAAAGATAAAAGATAAGGTTTAGAGATAACATACCTGCAAGATAAAATATAAGAAGGGTTTTAAAAAAGATAATATTAGTGAGTTTGGGAATCTCCCAATTCCCATTTTTTGAATACTAAAAAGGTGGCATCTGAATAACATCCCCATAAGTTTCTCAAGACCATATGATATGACCTATCATTGAAAAGCCCTTGAAAAATAGAATCTATTGAGCTATAGAGTGCTCACTTTGGAGTCATAGTGTTCGAGTTATGATAAATCCAAAGATTTGACCACGTGTTCCAAACTTATGAGAAATTCCCATATTCCCCAATATGCTCTCTCTCTCTCTCTCTCTCTCTCTCTCTCTCTCTCTCTCTCATATAGAAAAGGCACTACATAAAGGGCCACCAAATGTATCAATAAGGAATCCTTGTATTATTAAAATAGGATAAAATTAATCATTAACACTTCATACTAACCTAGATAATCTAACTACTGCCTTCATTCACTTACCTAACCATACCCATATCACCTAATTTTTTACTAATTTTACATGTTTTGATAAGGGAAATTCGTGTGAGTTAACTAGCCCCTCCTACCTTGGTGCTTTGTGTGTGCATATTAGAAAAGTTCACACAACCATACATGAAGCAAGAAGAAATCAATCTTACCAAGAGGTTCGTAATGTGAGAAGATTATTTATGCATGTACTTGGTTCAATTAGATTCTAAACTTGCATGTATCGGCATGCAAGGAAAACAAAAGATGAAACATGAGGAAGATGTAATGTAAAAAGGTGGATATGTTACAAGAAAGTTCTTCGAGTGGAACTACTTTTTGTGCTTAATAACAAAGTAAAAGAGCTTCACTTCCAACACATGTTATTTCTTGAGTAGCACATCCCACCTTCTAATCTTATTCACATCTTGATAATCAATTGTAAGCCTTCTACTTCTCAATATGCCCTAAGAAATATATAATTGGAACTACTCAGTTGTAACTTGTTTCTCTTCTCATCCAAAACTGCATAGCATTCATATTCAAAAGTTCAAAAATGAAAAATAGTAGTGTTTCACCAATATAGGCCTCATTAATGTTTTGCCGTTGAGATCCTTTATATTGTTCAATTTAAAATATGAACTCCAATATTGATGGCATAGACCCTTACTCTTCAACATACACACTACAACTTGCACAATGATTAAATTTTAACTTTCAACAATGAAGTTTTACTAAGGTAAATGAGACGTCATCAATTTACACTTGATTCCTTTGATCTTGAAAGCAATTCAAACTCCTTGAGTTGAACTCATCACCACCCACTATTCTCAATTTCTTCCATTTTCAACTACTTACAACCATTCTTTTATGTTATCAAAATCTTAAAAGTCTTCTCACAAAAATGCATCCACATCTTTCTAATGTAGTCATAAACATCCAAAATGAAATAAGAAGATTTTCCCCGAGGCTTGTGTAGACATCTTGCCACATGTCACCATGCAATAACTATAAACAAGTCTTTGTTCCATTCTTACTTTCTTGAGGAAATTAATTTTCCTATTGCACGTTACAGAGGAAAGATATCACCAGCCAAAGAATGGCAAAATAAAGCCGTTACTATTGACTTTTTAAAAATATTTAGGCATTTGTCCAGAAAGTCAAATCTGGAAAAGTTCATAGCCACATAAAATGAAGTAACTTGAACGACGTAGTATATCATTTATCCAGATAGTCAACGTGTCGTGTAACTTTTGTTAGGACACTAAACGGGAGTGGATCATTAATTAAAGCAGTCCAGCACTCACAAACACTGCAGTAACTGCACAGGTGAAAAGAGTTACAAACTCACTATGTTAGTATGTTTTCCACAACATATCTGCTTGTGACATCACTGGATGGATGAAGTCTACAAACAAACCTGTAAAGCTAGCGTGTTAGGGAACCGGGATAACCTTACTTCTGTTGCAGCCTGCTCACTATTGACAGCATAAGAGCTATGGCAGAAGTTTCTGATGATGCTTTTCAGAAATAGCTAGGTTCAAAGGATCTATTACTACTTTCTTCTCAAGACATCAATACCGTCTCATCCTTTCTAAATTGGCTGTCACAGTATTTATTATCTTACAATATATTCCCCGGAGTGCTAAGTGCCACCAGAACAGAAAGAGGTGAAGGATTCTCATAAAGCAGACACCAGGAACGCTAGACTTGGGCCAGGCCATCAAATTTCAGGAATGCTAGACTTGAGCTAGGCCATCAAACAAAAAGAAGCTAACAAAATTGAACATGATCAAGTTCTCACTAGTTCTCCAACAGCCTTATTTCACAAAAACTACAAAATCAGAAACTTATGAGCCTCACACATTCCACTTTGTACATTTTCTCTACTCACAGGTGTCTGTTTTTACTCTTCAATTTTCCGGGATGGGCAGAAAGGAAGAGATAATTTGTAATGATTTCATGATGAATAAGTCTTAGGTGCAAAAAAAACCCTACTCGGTAATTTGTTGCTGCCAAGCTATCAGAGAAGCAGCAGCATGATCGCTTTTGATCATGTATCAAAAACCACAGCATTCCAAAACAGAAACAGGAATGAATGCTCAGACAGGATATTGCTACAAAAACAGATGTCGAATCGTTTTATTAAATGACAAATTGCATGTATCTCTAAGATGGTCGATGTCTCAGCTGTCCCGTGGGAAAACATGACTAATGGAAATTCACTGTTCTTCTCTAGGACAAAAAACTTGCCATCAAGCTTAATCTATAGCTGCTCATGAACAGACGCATCAGCTAATTGCCTAAACCAACATTTTTCAATATGCTGCTGAGTTACCAGAAGGTACATTTCCTTTGTGACTGTAGCCAATAAGCATCTGAGAAAGTGCTTCCAACGAAAGAGGGACAGTCGATTGTGTAGGTCCCTTCGTTCCCATTGGATCAATACATGTTTAACCGCTTTAACATCAAGGTATCTGATAATGGGGGTGCCTCCACAAGCACAGTTGCAATGTTCTGGTGTTATAAGCCTGTGTATAAAATACCTAGCCGTGCTAAGAGGGGACTCGGACAACGGAGTGATGCAGCACGTTCGCATCCAGGAAAACAAATTCCTTGCTGTTATGATCTTAATAGAAAAGTGAAAGATAGAAAGAGAGAGGGGGGCGATTAGGGTGGGCATACTTCTTCTTGAGACATCAATGGTTGAGTTGCTCCAACTCGGCCTTTAACTGCTCCATCTTCAGGCCCATGGACCTCTGCACAGAGCCCTTCTCGTCATCGGGGAGCTTCGAAAGCAAGCCCTTGTACTTGTCCAGCACGGCCTGGACCGCGTCGCGCGCAGTCTGCGCCTCCTCATCGAAGTAGACAGTCTCCTTGGACTCCATGGCCATCTCGATCTCCTCCCGCGCCTCCGCAAACTTGCTGTTGATGTCATCAAGCTCCGCAGAATAATCTGCATCCGCCGCGGAAGCCGAGAACCAGCGGTTCGGCGTGCAAGACGAATAGAATGGAACAGGGTTCGTCTGATCGAACGAGAGACGGAAAGCGGGTTTCGAAGAGGAAGGGCCTGGCCGCCATGGCGATTGGAGTCGCCTACTGGAGACGAGAAGCAAGCTGCTTATTAGCTTTCGTCTCGAGGCTGCCGCCATAGCTACATGTGATTACAAACAGGATCTGTCAATGGAAGGCAAAGTTACATGGATGCAAGAAGCCATACTAAGAGTAAGCAGGAAAATAGATTCTCCCATTCACTGCACTATGCCTAGGAAATTACAACTCGGAGGTCCCGCCTACGGTGTCTAACCCTTGGGCCTTCTCACTTGCCGGCCCCCCTCTCCCTCTCTCGCTCTAAATGCCTTTCCCATAAGTTATACCCCGGTCCCCAAACTCACCCTTTCCAATATATAATACAACACATCTTTGTCTTTTACTATTTTTTCAGAGATTATAATATATATTTGCAACATAAGAAAAAAATTGAAATATCAATTTATCCACACATTAACATAAATCAAACTAGTGTTTTGCGTACTCAGAACACTAGATTGTGCTACGAAGTGGCAAGTGAAATTGCATTGCTCGATAATCTATTTCTCTTCTTTCTCTCTTCTCTTTCCCTTCTATGTTTCTAATTTCTTTATTTTCTCTCTCTACCTTTTTTTATTATACTTTCTTTCATCTACTTGCTCTTTCTCTCTCCCATAAAACTTCAAATTAAAAGTAATTTTTAAAATTTATAATATAAAATACCAGATATACATGCAATCTCTTTAATGCATCAAACTTATAAAATTTCATCTATACACAAAGTTAGTACCAATTTGGACCTCACAAAGTTTGAAGCTCAAGTCAAACTCTCTCTCTCTCTCTCTCTCTCTCTCTCTCTCTCATTTCTTTTCACTTCTCTTTCACCTCCTCTCTCTTATCTTTTTCTCTCTCTCTCTTCCCTCATTTTTCTCTCTCCTCTTTTCCCTCTCCCCTCTTTTTCCTTTCTCTCTTCTCTCTTTTTTCTCTCTCCTATTTTTCCCCTCTCTCTTTTCTTTTTTATTTTCTTCTCTTTCTCCTCCCCTTCTTTTTTATTTTCTTTTTCTCTCTCCTCCCCTTCTTTTTTATTTTCTTTTTCTCTCTTCCCCTTTTCTCTCTCCTCTTTCATTATTACTTTTCCCTCTCCTCTCTTTTCCTTCTCTCTCCCTCTCATATTTTTTCTTTTTTCCTCTCTCCCTCTTGTTTCTTCCTTCTCTCTTTGCTTATCTCTCTCATCTTTTTTGTTCTCTCTCTCTCTCTCTCCTCTGTTCTCCCTACCTATTTTATTTTGTCATTGCTTTTCTCTCCTCTCTTTTCTTCTCTCTCTCTCTCTCCTTTTATTCTTTCTTGCTCTCTCTGTGTCTTTCCTCTTCCCCCTCCTCTATCTCTCTCTCTCTCCTTTTTTCTTTTCTTCTCTCTCTGTATCTCTCTCTCAATTTTTTATTCTCTCTTCCTCTCACCTCATTTTTCTTTTTCTCTCTCTTTCCTCTCTCTCCTCTCTCTCTCTCTCTCTCTCTCTCTCTCTCTCTCAAGTCAAAAACTATGTCAACAAATATTCAAAATTAAAGAAGGATTTTCTCTTTCCTCTTTCCCCCCTCTCCATGTTTTCCTCTTTCATCATCATCATCATCATCATCATCTTCTTCTTCTCTCTCTCTCTCTCTCTCTCTCTCTCTCTCTCTCTCTCTCTCTCTCTCCATTGCTTTTCTCTCTCCTCTCTTTTCCTTCACTCTCCCTCTCCTCTTTTTTTCTTATTTCTCTCTCTCTTCCTCTTCTTTTTTTTCTTCTCTCTTGTTTTTCTTATTTTCTCTATGTATCTCCCTCTCTCTCTCTCTCTCTCTCTCTCTCTCTCTCTTCTTTTTTCTTTTCTCCTTTCTCTGTATCTCTCTCTCAATTTTTTATTCTCTCTTCCTCTCTCCTCATTTTTCTTTTTCTCTCTCTCTCCCCTCTCTCTCTCTCTCTCTCTCTCTCTCTCTCTCTCTCTAATTGTATCTTTCCTCTATTTATTTATTTCTCTCTCTCTCTCTCTCTCTCTCTCTCTCTCTCTCTCTCTCTCTCTCTCTCTCTCTCTCTCTCTCTCTCTCTCTCTCTCTCTCTCTCTCTCTCTCTAGTTGTATCTTTCCTCTATTTATTTCTCTCTCTCTCTCTCTCTCTCTCTCTCTCTCTCTCTCTCTCTCTCTCTCTCTCTCTCTCTCTCTCTCTTTTATTCTTTCTCGCTCTCTCTGTCTTTCCTCTTCCCCCTCCTCTCTCTCTCTCTCTCTCTCTCTCTCTCTCCTTTTTTCTTTTCTTCTTTCTCTGTATCTCTCTCTCAAATTTTTATTCTCTCTTCCTCTCTCCTCATTTTTCTTTTTCTCTCTCTCTCTCTCCATTCTCTCTCCCTCTCTCTTTTTCCCCTCTCTCTCTCTAATTGTATCTTTCCTCTATTTCTCTCTCTCTCTCTCTCTCTCTCTCTCTCTCTCTCTCTCTCTCTCTCTCTCTCTCTCTCGTCAAAAACTATGTCAAAAATGTTCAAATTTAAAGAAGGATTTTCTATTTCCTCTTTCCCCCCTCTCCTTCTTTTCCTCTTTCATCATCATCATCATTATCTTCTTCTTCCTCTTCTTCTCTCTCTCTCTCTCCATTGCTTTTCTCTCTCCTCTCTTTTCCTTCACTCTCCCTCTCCTCTTTTTTTCTTGTTTCTCTCTCTTCCTCTTCTATTTTTTCTTTTCTTTTTCCATTTTATTTCATTTCTCTCTCCTCTTGTTTTTCTTATTTTCTATCTCTCTCTCTCTCTCTCTCTCTCTCTCTCTCTCTCTCTCTCTCTCTCTCTCTCTCTCTCTCTCTCTCTCTCTCTCTCTCTCTCTCTCAAGTTTGATTTAATTAAAAAAGGGAGAGAGAGAGAGAGAGAGAGAGTACACATGAGAGGGGGATTAATTAAAAAGGGAAGGGGAAAAAGAGAGAAAGAGAGAGAGAAGAAGAAGAAGAAAAGAAAAAAGAGGGGAGAGAGAGTGTCATGTGCCTACCTAACAATTCCCTGGCAACACGTTTTAGTGGTCCATCGAGGAACTATCCTAGACGGCTTCGCTTGGCACTCGCAAGAATACATGGGGTCTATCGTCTTGGTTTCCCAGAGTCCACCCCGTAACGGAAGGTACCGGTCGTCCCCACGAGAATCAACCTGCAAGCTTGGGGTCCTAATTTGGCTGAGGTCTCGATACATCAGCTAACTCCATTGGAGGTGTCCCACAAGGGCTTCTTGTCCGACTGGAGTGATCGTAGTTACCCTTGGTTCATGGAGTGCAACACTTTTTTACAGCAATTGGTTAGGATTCAACCTTAATACAGTTTTGGCATAGTTGCCACACCTTTCCCCTAAGATAATTAATGATCAAGGTTTTAAGACCTGACCCTAGATAAATCAACACTCGCCTCTACCTAATTTTTCCTAATTAACGATTGGTTCAATCTCTTGAGAGAAGCTCCTAGCTTACTGGGACCACCCATCCGTAGGATGGATCCGTCAAGGATCTCACCTTCTCGCTTCCCACAAATGGTTTTCTTTAGTTTTCTAATTACCTATCACATTAAGTTATAACATATGAAAGTAGCTTCGTTAATTAACTCGTTATCACATGTTCCTTCGCATAATTTTACGACACAACATAAAGATAGAGAAAACAGTCTTTTGGCGAAACATTTTTTGCAAAGTTATGTACAATGTTTTTCCTCTGCTGGCTACGCAAAATGCAAACCTCAGTTCACCAGAAATCCCTTCTGTCTGTAGAGAAGAAAACAAACCCGCTCCAAGATTTCCGTCCCTTTACTAGTACTAGGGACTCCAGGATCCCATCTTGATTCGCGTGAAAGTTAGGTAGTTCCTAGGAGCGATCGAGAGATTTACGGCCAAAGCCCCCCTAGCACTCCCGCCTCCTCTTACCTAAAGGATTCCTCACCGAGTGACCTCTTGCCGTCGGGGCCAGTCCAAAGCTCCTTGCGGTGGTATAAAACAATCCCCCTTGGAGCTGGGTTTCATGTCTAGCCGTGGGGGGGCATAACACGATCTTTCCTCTTATTATCTTGATTATATATTTACAATCAGATCTAACTGCTGCAAGCACAATCAATCTTTCCTGTGCAACCATTAATGCATACACAAATCAAAAGAAACAGCAGCAAGTGTATTAACATAGGATGCAGCCCCACCCAAATCTAGGGTTTCTCTTGTAAGGTCCCACCTTATTCTTAGGGTTTCGCTTCCTACTTGCAACTCTTTTTCAGGATCCGTAAGTTATTTCGCAAATCTGAAGTCTATTTTATCTTTATGAAAATTTGGTATTTTCGCCCTAAAAGATAATATGGCGTGTTCATACTCCTCAGTGTCTGAGAACGGCAGATCGATTGTAGCAAGAACATGCATCCAGTCTCGCTCATCCTCAGGGCACGGGATATACTTAGTAAGGGTCCCATAGGATCCCCTAGTTTACTGTCCATCGCCCTTCAGCATGTTGGAGATGGTATCTAGGTCAACTAGCATAGTCTTCCAAGTGTCCATCTCCACTCTTATAGCCTCTATTCGATTGCCTAAGAAGATGAGACCGTTACCCCAGTCTTCTATGACTCTCGCATAGCACATCTAGGGTCAAGCCTAGCATGATGTCATAGTCCACTCATGACTATGAAGTCAACCGAAAATTGGATTCTTGCAATCTTCACTGGCCAATTTTTCAACACTCCGAACGGTTTCACCTTCATTCCATTAGCGAACATGACGTTGAACCTAGCAGTCTCGACTGGTGGGTTACCCCAAGTTTGAAATACTATATGGCTTAGCACACTCACTCCTATCCCTGTGTCTACAATTCCCTTTCTTGTGACATCCCCCAAAGCTAGGACTAGCAGGACTACATGCATTTTTATGCCTTCCCAAAAGGCATTGATTTGCAGGGATTTAGGCATGGAGTGCAGCGTCAGATTCGGTATTTGAGTTTTTGCATCATGCTCAAGCAAGTGTATGGTAATTGGCTCATTTGGTTCTTCAACCCACTGCTTCAGCTCTAGCCATAGTGTTGGATGTTGCCTAAGCAGGTCACCTAAGCTTAGAGTTACAAGGGTGGTCACCAGAGTATTGAGGAGGTTGCTAGCTGCTTGCCTCTCTTCTAACTCCGTAGTTCTTGGCCAATGGCCTTGAATGGTTTGGTGGCTCGAAGCATTTAGCCTTTGTTTAGTTGGCTCTACTTGTGGTGTTATAGCCTCTCTTGATTTTGGTCATGATAGACTGATTGGGGTGCCTATGCTTGAGAGATCATCGATCTCGTACTCTAGTATGGGCTCAGTGTCCTTTAGGTGCTCATAGATCTCCTTCACCCATTCTTTCATCTTCTCGATGGCTTCGAGTTTGTGCTTCGGGTTGGGGTATTCCCCGACCTTAGCACTTCCCTTTTCAGCCATCCTTGGAGCTGACGTTTATTCCTCTTCATCAATGACTTTCCTTCCCATAGGTAGTGTTGTGGCACTTTCGGTTTTGAGGGTGACCTTAGCGTATGGTCTTTTCTTCCTTCGTCTCCAACTCTTCTTTTCGACTAAAGTTGCATCAAGGCTGCTAGGCCCTGGCAATAATATGCCAGCCTGCTTCATCTACGCACGAGTCATGACATGCAATGGGATAGGTGTGGCCTTCCCGTCGAGTGTCTCGACACCAAATAACCCTAATGGAACTGATGGCTTGTTTGGCAAGAACTAGAGGATGGCCTCTGCTTAGGGCAATTGACAAAGAGATGAGTGAGTCCACAGTCAGCGCATCTTAGGTTCACCTTATCTCTATTTGCTTGCTCCCTCTCAGGGCAGCGTGAAGAAATATGTCCTGGGTGACTGCAAGGCCAACACACAACTAGCTCTTGGATTTGCCCTCCTAGGCCTCTACCTCTCTCTCTCTACCTAACGCCATCACCGGTACTGGTCGATAGTCCATGAGGATAGCATTGCCTTTCTCATTGTATGACACATATGGGTTTACATAAGGCTCATCGTTGCTAGGCTTGTCCACATAGTGGACTAGAGTATCACTCAATGGGTGGGTCAAGTAGAATTCACATGGTCTAGGGATACCTATAGGGTTTATTTCCCTCCGAGGGATGGGTGGCTTAGCATCATTAGGTATCAGGAGAGCTAGAGGGGCTCCCCTTCCAAAGAAGTTCGATGGCTTGTTCACAAGGTAGGGTTGACCATAAGGCTGCAAGTATGGGAGCCTTCGAGGTAATTAACAATGCATGGTATCATGGCCAAACCTACCACAATTAGTACAAGGTCGTGACCTAGGATTGTTAACCCCAACACGAAGAAAGCAAAAGGAAATAAAAAAGACGCAGGGCAAAGGCGGAAAAAAGGTAGCTCGACTGAAGAAAGAAGAGGAGGAAAGGCCAAGAGTGCAAGGGCAACCTTAAAAGTCCAAGGCAAATGCAAAATGGAAAATGTGCATTTTAAAATACAAAGGCGCACCCTAAAATCTTGTAAAAGAGTGCCAGGCGGTGGAAAATCCGGAAAGCTAAAACAGAAGACAAAGACAAAGGCCAAGGCAAAGAGAAACGGAAGACAAAGGCGCACAAGGAAAAGCGCAAGTCAAAACTATTGTAAAAGAGCGCAAGTGCATCATGGTTTAATTCAAGGAGCGTCGGGCTCTCACCCGTACAATTTGTAAATGTAGACAGGCGGTGGAAAGGAAGCTAGGGAGAGAGAAGGACAATGGGAAAAAGGGCCTAGGCTATGGCCGGCCATGTAAGAAAGGGGAAAAGGGGATAACCACCCAAAAGGGATTTAGGGTTAGGTATATAAAGTTGAAAAGTGAATGAGAAGCTCATTCTTTTGGTGTGTAGCAAAAGGAGTCTTCTTCTTCCTCTCTTCTTCTCTCCTTCTTGCTTGTGTGTGCTCTTGAGAGAGGGAGTGTGAGAGTGTGAGGGGGTGAGTGTGTGGGAGTGAGGGATCAAGTGGGTGAAGCTCTTCACCATCTCCTCTTCTCTTCTTCTCTTCTCTTCTCTTCTCTTTTCTCATGCGCGCGGCTATGGAGGATGGAGCTTGGAGATGGAGGAGGCTTGAGGATACTTGAGCTAGCATCAAGAATCGTGGAGCTATCGAGGTGTGCGAGGGAGGGGCTACTCACATCGGCATCAAGGTAAGCTCACTACATTCGTAGGATCGAAGGCGCGTCGGCTAGGTGAGAGATAGCCATTAGAGCTCGCTTGAAATGCTTGAAGCAATAAGCGGTCCGTGGGTCTTGGCGGTTGAGCGAAAGCTCCCACAAGGATCTTGATACTCAATTAGCAAGTGGTTTCTGCCACAATGCACACATTGGATGTATGGGCGCGTTGGCCATCTCATCATCTCCTGTAGTTTGGCTATGTCCATCCTAATCTGTGCTAGCTCTTGTCTTGAATCAATGCCATTCCCTTTGTCATGTGTGCTTGGGTCTGCTGTCTCACTCGGCATTGAGGCTCTATCAGAAGTCCTAGCACTAGACTCTTCTTCGTTCGAGCCTCTGGAGCCTCTTTCCTTCAGCTAGTCATCCACTCTAATAGCTTCTTCAAAGACCCTTGGCAATGCGTCTCGCTGCAAGCTTGAGTTGCCAACCAAGGCTTTGTAGAGCTCTGTGCTTTGTATCCCGTTGATGAATACTGTGGATATTGCCCTTTCGGTTGGTCTCGCCCATGGGAATTCTCTTGAAGAGGCTTCTCACATGGGTCACATAATCTCAAATATCCTCTTTCTCTTTCTGCTTGACGTTCATGAGTCGCACTAACAAGTTATTGGAGTATCTAGGTTTGAAAAATCTCTTAATGATGAGATTTTCAACCTGTTAAAATTGGTGCGCTCTATAGCATCTAGACTTGTGTAGCAGGTCCAACCATTATCGCCTAAGCACAGTCCGAAGGCTTAGGAACATTGAGTAGAATCAGTGAGGCCGTTGGCCTCGCAGACCTGCTCAAACTGCTCCACGAAGCTGTATGGATCATCGGTTTCTTGGTATTTGTCCAACTGCTTTGCTACCATGAGGATATTTTATTAACTCTTAGAGCCTTGGTTGACTCCCAACCCTGTCAATAGCGATGTTGCCAATGTTGCAATACCTTGTTCTACGACCTTGTTATCTAGCAGTCACTTCCTCAGGAGCTCACTCAACGTGAGGTCTTCTTCAAGCGCTCTCTGTGATGACTGATTTCTACCTGCTAGGGCTAGCACTCTTTGGATCTCTCACATTTCTAAGCTCTGGCCTAAGTTCCTAGTTTGTTAATCCTGCTTGTACGCAGGTAGGCCTTGCAGAGCCCTGCGGGGCAGCCTTCTTTCCTCCTCGAGGTCTGCTATGATGTCATCTACCGATCTACCACAGTGTTCTTCCCGAGTTTGAGCATCGTATTCATTCACTAACTGTTGGACACCCTCAGGAAAGTCTCCTAGGTTTAAGCTCCTCATTGCTTCTATGGCTTGAGCTGCCCTCTTCCATATATAAGACTTCATGTTCTGTGAAGTTGTCGATCAAGTTGATAAGGCCGAGTAGATCCACTTCCGCGATAGTGCATGTCCTTGTTGTGTCCGACTTTTTGGCTGTGTTCTTTGCTTGGCCTACCTTTGGGGGTTCGATCACCTGTCTATGTCTTTGGGTCTTCTCTTACTGGTGGGTTCCTTCAAGTTCTTAAGTTTGGTGAGTTTATTGTTAATTACAACCAATCCTCAACTTACCCTCACTTTGTGAGTGTGTGCGTGTGTGCTTGTTTCCGTGCACTGTGCGAAATCAAGCTTTTACATCTATTCAAGTGTGCTTTGAGTGCTGGAAATCAGAGTGAGTCAAAAAACAAAGTGTATGCAACTCCAACGCTCTTGTCTATAGGTTGGCTTGATAAGGTTGTGTGTTCGGTTCCTAGCTATTCTCACCGACTTATTGGGTTAGATTGCTACGCTATCTCATTTGGCTCATTCAAGGTTGAGTTGGGGTCTTGCAACCAACCCACAACACTAAACACCCTTTCAGACTGTTCGGTCACAATCTTTAGGTTTGTAACTACTTGTGAGACATTCGATGGGTTCTTTCGGCACGGGTCATGCTTCTCATTAGTTGGGGTTCATCAAATTCCCAGATTTTAGTTTCCTTCTTAGGCATTGTCCGATTTTGACAATCGGACGTCCGATTTACCAGTGTCTGATTCTAAGAATTAGACAGGGTTGGGTCCGATTGTCACAATCAGACAGGCATGTTCGATCGGATGGCTCGAGTTGGTCCAATTGGGGTGTGTCCGATTCTTGGAATCGGATGGGGTGCTTGGTCTTATTCAGAGGTGTGTCCGATTGGACATGTTTATTGGTCTGATTCTGTGGTTCGATAGTCGCAATCGGACAGATCGAGCGCTTGATCAGACAAAGTGGTGTTCGATTTCTTCTCGTCCAATTCTCAAAATTGGACAAAAGTGGTGTGTCTGATTGTTGCGATCGAATGGGTCAAGTGTCCGATCGAACAGGTTGAGTGTCCGATTTGGAGTTGGTCCAATTTTCACAATCAGACAGGTGTGTCCGATTGAACCGGGTGTCTGGGAACTGAACAATTTGCTTAGACTGATTCTAGTGGGTTTGTTGGTCCGATTCTGGGAATCGGTCAGGTTGCTCGATCGAATTTTGGGAATCGAACATTCTGGGGAGTATCTGATTTTGCCGGCCGAAACACGTGTCAATCACGTTTTTGCCAAAAATCTAAACTCCAATGTTGCCTCTACCCACAACAACCGCTAGGAATCAAGAAGAGGTGTGGGCCAAGGGCATCCTATACCTGAATTTCGCAGAAAACCCCGATATGCTCCGATTGATCTAACAGAAACCTAGACCTACAAGCTCTCTCTCTCACACACACACAAAGCCAAAACTGTAAATGAGGTTTTCCTTGGTCACTCAGGACCTTAAACCTTTTCTGGCTAGCACATCAGCCCTCCTGATCACTCCACCTGCGACTCCAAGACATCTAAGCACTCTCTTTTTCCCATCTGCCATGTTATTGCCATATGCAGGACTGTTTTATAGCAGTAAGCTGTAAGCCTCCTTCTCTGATTTCTCCTTCCTATCATACTCTAAATGTGATGAAAATCAAAAGCAAGGTATTGAATTGAATTCTTCTACTTAACCAATCATCAAAAACCAAAAATACTTACTTGTAGCATGGATTAAAACCCGAAACCTCCTATCTACCTCAAGCTCCAGTTTGAGGATGAAACCCTTACTTTGATGCTTGATTTGAAGCGTGCAAGTGCTCAAGCTTGAATTCGTTGGTCATGACAATGGAACCAAAATGTAGAGGTGAGCACAAGCTCAACCACCAAGACCCATGAACTGCTTATTGTTCAAGCGTTTCAAGTGAGCACTAATGGCTACCTCTTACATACTGATGTGCCATACCTCTCTACGAATGTAGTGAGCTTACCTTGATGCCCGATTGAGCTGCTTCCTCTCTCAAGTACTCCGATAGCTCCACGATTCTTGATGCAAGCTCAAGCATCCTCAAACCTCCACCTCCAAGCTCCATCCTCCATAGCCATGCGCGAGACAAGAGAAGAGAAGAGAAGAAGAAGAGAGGAGATGGAGGAGGGCTTCACCTCCAAGATCCCTCGCCCTCACACACTCACTCCCTCACTCACTCACACTCTCTCAAGCACTCACAAAGCAAGCAAGAGAAGAGAAGAGAAGAGAATAAGAGAAGAAGAAGAGTTCACTTTGTCACACACCAAAGAATGAGCTCTCATTCATCTTTTGAACTTTATATACAAATCCCTAAATCCCCTTTGGGCAGTCATCCCCTTTTTACATGGCCGGCCATAGCCTAGGCCCTTTTTTCCATTGTTCTCCTATCTTCTTAGCTTCCTTCCTACCGCCCATCTACCTTTACAATTTGCACGGCTGGCACCCTTAAAATAAATCAAGGCGCACCTTGCGCTCTTTTACGAAAGTGTTGACTTATGCTTTTTCTTATGTGCCTCTCCTTGATTTAGGACTTTTTCATACTTCTTGTGTTTTATGATTTTTCTTGGTGTACCTTCATCCTCATTCCGCTTTTGCCTTGGCCTTGTCTTCTATTTCAGATTTGTTGGATTTTCCACCTTGTTCGTCTATGGGTTAACAACATGCTTTACACACAATCTAATTTGTTGACTTCAAGGGCTACTTTTCCAAGATAGAAGTAGGCTGGGATTACTTGACATGTAAAATTATCACCTAATGTTGTTAATATTGTGGGTGTTTAATAAATCTTGAAAATTGTTGCAAATGCGTGACTCCAAGAATATAAACACTCACTCTGGTCTGATGCCACTTGATATGATGATGGGTCATAGCTAGATCTTTTGTTTGTTAACAAACATCTTAGAAGCCATTGCTAGAGGCCAAGTAGGATATCAATTTCTCATGCCAACTCACAAGATCAAAATACTTCTGCCTCTTCTACCTCCATAGAATAATCATACATATGACCATTGGATTCTAGTTTGTGGATAGTCCATATCAAGATCAAGTAGTAGTGCCTTCTCTAAAAGCTCTTCCTATAAAAATACACATTTACAACTACTTCCTCTTTGGAGAGAATGAAATTTGCTCTTGTAACAAGGCTACAAATCTACTTTAATTGTAGGCATCTCTCTATTCCTTACACACATTCATTCATCTTGTAGATGCTTAAGCTCATCCTTGGGCATCATTCGAACTTTTGTTGTCTACTACAGATGCTGAGCTAACTAGACCAAGAATTAGTGTGATTGACAATTGCATTTCCATTCAGTAGTGTCTCCATTGAGGCTTATTGAATATCCAAGTGTTGCATTGCAGCTGAAAAGCCTTGATGGACCTACACATTCTTGAGTCTGGCAGTCCTCTCTTATGTGTAGAGATGGTGCCTATTTCTATGATGGACTCCAATTGTGCATAGATGGTGGCCTGATATATGTATCCCCCTTGTTAAATGCTTCTAAGAAAGCCCTTGCTCTCTTAGAACGTGTTGCAAGATTTTCTTTTCTTAACTTCTACTATGATGTTAGCAGTTCACGTCATCCAATTGAGAACAAGATAGTATCAATAACTCTCAAGGATATGAACTAGGATCTTAGTCAATGGCAACCTCTAATTGCTTCAATGGCTTGTGAAGCCAAGTCCATGTCTGCTTCTCATTCCATTTAATGTCCCATTTACTTGAGCTTGAAACCTTATATGAAGCTTAGGTAGACTCATGAAGCAAAATGCACTTATCTCATGGCCCGATTCCCTATTTTAAAATGGTGCAATAGGGTTGAGAATAGACTCACATCCTACAAATGGCAACGTGGGTGAGATAAGGCAAAGAAGTGCTCAAATAAAAGCTCTACACTAAGGATTTAGCACATGGCCACAAGGGTGGTGGAAGGGGGCACGGGCCATTATAGTGGAAGTTAAGTTGGGAAAGGAAGCTACTAGTTAGCTAGTGTGCTGATTGGTTGAGTGATATAACTATTCAGTTTCCCTTTGTGCTTTGGACGGGGGGGGCTGATGGGATTGTAAACTAGAAGGGTGACTTGGCAATCGTTTAAAGGTTGGTTGTGCATTGGCAAGAAATCCATGGTAGCTCTCAAGAAACTTGAGGGGAAGAAGAAGAGGACTCACTTTTTGGAAAAGTAGACACAAATAAAACCTTCACCAAAAGTTTTGAGAGTTGTTATTGGCAAGTTACCTCTTAAAATTTGATTATGAGGAAAACAAGCTCCTATCTTTGTCTTCTTGCCCCCAAATTTGGCCCAACCTCCTGCCATAGCATGCACCATCTTCTCAAGAAAGCTGCCATCTCTGCTTCTCACAGGGGTCATTGTATGTGATCCCTCTATATGACATGTGTTCAAAGGATATTTAAAAATACCATTTCTTTATATGATGTAAGGTAATAAAATGATCCCTTTTCCTTTAAGAAACTTATAAGCTTTTTCCAAATTAACATTGTATTCTCATGCATGTATTTAGGCAGCTCATCCCAAATGTTTTCAGATCCTTATAAAACATTAGCTTACTTCTCGGTGGTGGTTGCTTAACCTTAAACCTTTACTCAAGCATGCAATCCTCTTGAGTGTATACCTTAGCAAAGCTTTTGCACCCAATGCAAAATGCACATTTTATCATGCATATTTTCCTCTCTTGTCACTTTATTATTTATCCTTTCAATGACTATTGAATAAGAAAAGGCTAGTCACACATTGTGATTGTTGGAGTTCCCACATACATTGTCTCTCACTCTTGCTCTCTTGCTCCATCCACCATAGCTCTTGCTTCACTCTTACTTCCACTCAGGCTTTACTTTTTAGCTTCCAAGAAGATGTATCGGATCAAATCAAACGTGGTGGAAGCATCTCAAACACTTGGTGGAATCAATGTATATAAAAAAGAGCCAATTCTAAGAAACACATAAAACGAACAAGAAAATATGACAAAAGCCATGATCAACGCAATCATAGCTATAACTCAGATTTCATGGAAAGAAAGATATGTAACAAATAGCAAGGTACACACCCCTTGCAATGGTGGTGCAAGGTACTCACCCCTTATAATGGTGAGAGGTCTAAGAAAGGAGTCCTCAAGTTGGAGATTTGATTAATGGCAAAAAGATTATGTACACAATTACATCCCATCCTTTTATACTCCCCCTAACCTTATGCTAAACCTATCATAAGGTATTTATTTGTAATAACTATAACCTAGATTTCATGGAAAGAAATATATGTAGCAAACAACAAGGCACACACCCCTTGCAATGGTAGTGCAAGGTACTCACCCCTTACAATGGTGGGAGGTCCAAGAAAGGAGTTACAATGGTGGGAGGTCCAAGAAAGGAGTTCTCAAGTTGGAGATTTTATTAATGGCAAAAATATTATGTGCATAATTACATCCTAGCCTTTTATACTCCCCCTAACCTTATGCTAAACCTATTCCAATGTATTGATTTGCTCTATTACAAACCATCCCCTCCTAAAGGAGCTTTGTCCTCAAAGCTTGCAAAATTTTAGAGAATGTACAATGAATATGTTAAGGATAGTTTGGTGGCATATAAACCCATGGTGAAGTATAAGCCCATGCTAAAATAAAAGCCTTCATGCCAAAGAAGAGTCGTTCAAGTTATGGAAACAAGTAAGAGAATCTAGTGAACTATTGTAGACTATCAAAGCATGGCGGCCATCAAAAGTTTGCCCATAACTTGTGATAGAGAAGCCCAAATGACAAGAATGAATTCTCATTGTAAAGAAGAGACCATAAAGAACCTATCTATCACATAGAATTCAATCATTGTTGCCAAAAGGGAAATTTAATTCATGACAAAAAATTCACATAGCAAGCTATCCACTATCTTGTAAATGTAATAATCCCACTATTTTGAAGGATTTGTGATGCCTTAAAAAGGATGATTGAATATGCCAAGAGATAGTTATGCAGTCTTTATTTACAACCCACCAACAATGAAAGTTATGAAAGCCAAATACACCTCCAAGGTCAAATGGATAACCATCAAAATAGTCGTCACATCCATTGTATTGATTTGCTCTATTACAAACCATCCCCTCCTAAAGGAGCTTTGTCCTCAAAGCTTGCAAAATTTTAGAGAATGTACAATGAATATGTTAAGGATAGTTTGGTGGCATATAAACCCATGGTGAAGTATAAGCCCATGCTAAAACAAAAGCCTTCATGCCAAAGAAGAGTCGTTCAAGTTATGGAAACAAGTAAGAGAATCTAGTGAACTATTGTAGACTATCAAAGCATGGCGGCCATCAAAAGTTTGCCCATAACTTGTGATAGAGAAGCCCAAATGACATGAATGAATTCTCATTATAAAGAAGAGACCATAAAGAACCTATCTATCACATAGAATTCAATCATTGTTGCCAAAAGGGAAATTTAATTCATGACAAAAAATTCACATAGCAAGCTATCCACTATCTTGTAAATGTAATAATCCCACTATTTTGAAGGATTTGTGATGCCTTAAAAAGGATGATTGAATATGCCAAGAGATAGTTATGCAGTCTTTATTTACAACCCACCAACAATGAAAGTTATGAAAGCCAAATACACCTCCAAGGTCAAATGGATAACCATCAAAATAGTCATCACATCCATAAGTTCCTACTACATAAAAATATATCCCACCATTGCCTCCTGGGTCAAATGGAAACAAAGAAGCATCCTCATGATTCCCCAAATCAGACGGAAATGTAAAGTCATCAAATGAAAACATGTCATGTGCTTCCATAGATTCGTATATATCTTCATTGAACTCCTTAACATGTGCTTCTTCAATTTCATCATTTACTTGGTATTTGGCATGATCCAACTTAGAAAGCTAATGGGTGTCTTGATTATCTTCAAAAGATTTGTATGACTCTCTATCTTCGACTTTATTATCCACTTCCTCTTCCTTTTCTTCAACTTCCTCTTCATTGTCTGAAAACTCTATAACAAATATCACTTTAGTATTTCTTTTTTTGCATATGTCTTTGTGATCAGATGATATTGGTTTAGCACATCTATAGCATAAAGCTTGAGCATGCTATCCTCTAATGTCATCACTAGTTAGGAGTTTTCCTCGAATAGCACCATGTTGTTCACTATGATGCTCATGCTACCCATAATAGAATGTTTGTCCATAGTCATGACCGTGTTCATACCCACTAGCATAATGTTGTTGTCCATGAAACAGTTCATCATCATCATAATTTTGATTATGGGGCAGCTAATCATCATAGAAGTACTGATCAGCATGCTGACCATATTCACTAGCATAATGTTGCTTATGTCCATGATCATGATCACATACATGTTGATGTCCATAGTATGTATGTTGCTCCCCATGATAGTAAGCATGATCATCAAAAGGATGCTATTGTTCAATAGAATTTGCATCACTATCATATGCATGATGCTAGTCATACCAATGCTCCTTGTACTCACGATCAGTCCATCTGTGGATCATAGTGATACTGTTGTCCATCATGACAAGAAGACTGTTGCTCATAATATTGTTCATCATGAGGGTGATGTCCATGCCCTATATATGCTTCATAATCTTCATGATCAGCATATTGCATGTCTACATGGTATACTATTTGTTCCTGCATAGTTGCTCCAAATGCAATAAAAAATGGTGGCATTTGCCTTCCTAGCCTTGCATCAATCAAAAGCACCTAGTCCCATGTGGTAAATGATACAAGAAGCCAAGCAAATCTTGAGCATCAAGTCTAAATAAAGTAGTGTCTGCATCTACAATTCAACATTATGTGTTATCTGTTGGGTGTGATGAGAGATTCTCTTGGTACTATCAAATTCTTTGCTACCATTGCACAAAGGCTCAGAGACTCTATGTCTACAGACCATTCATAGTTATATACATATACAACCTCACTATACTTCAACACTAATTGAACTTATTCAACTGATTATGCATTGTATTCTATCAATTGATTGACTAATTCACTTGATCATGAATTTCTCCCCTTTTTAGAGACTAAATCTGCTAGGTAAATGGAGCTTTCTAGCTGGTGAATGTTTAGCACACTCACCCATATCAGTATTGTGATTGTGAAATTTTGGTCAAATATCATCTTTGGTCAGGTCACTATTTAGAGTCAACTTTTCTATTTGATAGGCAGTAAATTGTCAAATTAATTTATTTTTAAAGTTGACTAAGAACTTCTTGGAGGCATTGATGGCCATTAAAATTGCTGCTTTAATTACATTGGCAATAGCTTCCTTTTGCCCTAGTTTCAATAAATACCCTAGTGAAATTTCAACAGGATACTCATATGCCAATAAGGCAATACAGTCCTAGAGGAGATTCTCATAAAGACTTGCTTCATTAAAGTATGCAAGCTCTAGTTTTGAACATAGGCAACTGTTGCTTCTATTGGTCCAGCCTTCACTATCTCCTAATAAGCTACCTCAATGCTCTCCATCTATCCAATGCATAAGACTCTATGGTGAGGTTGCAAATCTTACCATGCAAAAGCCAACATGAGAAATTCATCGAAGTCTAGCAAAACCATCCAAACTGTTATGCATGCACCATCTCTTGTAAATACATTATCAAAGCTAGTTGCATGTATACTATTGGTTCATCTCTTGAAAGTACCCTGTCGTAACTCTACAGCCAATCAACAAGGTGTTATGGAAGGCATGATAATACATGCTTATCAACATTTTAAAAAATCTCCAAGAGATCTCATATGGCCTTCAAGAGTGTTGGTCCTTCTGTATCCTTTTTTAATTTAAATAGTTGCTTGCTTTTCTATACCAAAATAGCAAAATGCAACAAGTATGCCTGCCCAACAATATGACTAAGACTAACTCACTTCCTTTGAGTTAGCACTAGATCTTGTAGTTTCACATCAAAATTATCAGAAAACCATAACTAAATAATCACAATTCATTATCATAAAGGAATAAAGAATCACCTTTCTTGCACTTCTTATTGCGAGCCTCCATAAATGACCTTAAAGGGTAGTCCAAACTATCATCTCCAGCATTGCCTTCTTCCACTCCATCATTTTCAAAGGTTGCAAACTCTAATATAATAAACACATCAATGAGAAGCAACAAGGCCAAGGTTTGGATGTGCAAGAAAGTACACTTTTAGGTTATTACTTGTGGAGTTGCTAGCTCTGATGAAGAGGCCTTTCCTCTTATAAGTGACCTTCCACATCTCACATGGACTTCTTTATCTCCATTTCCAGCCTTTGACATGGGTATTGTATTTATAGGGCTCTTGAGTGCTTGTTGCTCATACACAAAAGTTGCTTCCTTTTGAATGTTCTTCAAAACCTCATCCATGTTCGACTTTGTGGCACAATAATGCGTAGATGCAACTTGGGAGAAGTGGGAATCTGCCAACAAAAAATCATTTATACGTATATATGAGGTCATGCCCATAGTTCAATGGGAAATTTTTTATTATGTTACTTTTCATAAAATAATTTTTTTCCTCATGAACTAGCTCTACACTTATAGATTCCCCATGCTTTGATACATACTCCATGCTTTCTCCAATAGAAGAAGCACATAAGTCACAAATTACAAGTGACTAAAAAGGAGATTAAATTAGTGTAGTAATGGCCTAATTAAATAGTTTTTTTGACATATGCTTAAAACTCTTAACCTACAACCTAGTCACCCATGTTCCTACTACCACCCACCAACTACCTGAACTATTTGGTAAAATGATGACTTAATTAATTAGGTATTCTAACTTGGAGACTACTTAACTAATTAGCTTGCTTTAGTGAGAAGGTTTCTTGACTAGGTGGTATAGCACAATTATCTAGGTACTCAAGTTTAACCAACTAGGAACAGCACCACAAAATACTTAGTGCACTAGTTAACTAGTATAACTATGAAGGTAGGACTACGAAGAACACAATGAGCTAGCTAGTCTACAAACTTGTCAACTAATGAACTAAGAGTGCACTCCCCCTTATTTACCTAGCTACTTGACATATTCCTAGTTAACTAGCTAAGTTGCTAGTCTATTAGCTAACTATCTAATCAACTATCTAACTAGCTATCCAATTTGCCAACTAGCTATCTAACTAATTAGTCAACTAGCAAATTTGCTAACTAACCAGCCAACCATCTAGCTAGCTAACTAAATAGTCAACTAGCTAAATAGCCAATTAAATAGTCAACTAGCTAACTAACTAGTCAAGTAAGTAATTAGCTATCTAATTGGTCAATTAGCTAACTATGTAATCAACTAGCAAAATAGCCAATTAAATAGTCAACTAGCTAACTAACTAGTCAACTAAGTAATTAGCTATCTAATTGGTCAATTAGCTAACTATGTAATCAACTAGCAAAATAGCCAATTAAATAGTCAACTAGCTAACTAACTAGTCAACTAAGTAATTAGCTATCTAATTGGTCAATTAGCTAACTATGTAATCAACTAGCAAAATAGCCAATTAAATAGTCAACTAGCTAACTAACTAGTCAACTAAGTAATTAGCTATCTAATTGGTCAATTAGCTAACTATGTAATCAACTAGCAAAATAGCCAATTAAATAGTCAACTAGCTAACTAACTAGTCAACTAATCTATCTAATTGGTCAATTAGCTAACTATGTAATCAACTAGTCAACTAGCTTGGTTAATGGAACTAGCTTACTAACTATTCAACTAGCTTAGTTAATGGAACCAGCTAATTAACTAGTCATCTAGCCTAGTTATCTAGCCATAGAGCAATTAATGATAGATCTAGGTTAAGTTTACACAAGTTCATTTTACATGTAGCACCAAAGCATAAAGGCACTTACTATTATAAAGCCTAAATCTAGGAGACTGTAGTTTTGTTCTCTATTGTGACAAAATCCTTTAATCCTATCCGATATACTTTTATCACGTTGTGGGATCAAAGAAGTGTTCTCCATGTGGCAAAGTCCTCCAAAGCAGTACAAATGATAAGGATGCTTGCAAGGGAGCATGTGCAAACTTATTAGATTGTACACCACGATCAAAAGGTTGAGGCAATTGGTAGATTGTGTGACACTAGGCATGGGAAACAAAACTTGGACATTAGGCAAGGAGATGTCTCATACATGAGCCAAAAAATCCAAGTGAATTTGAGCTTTCAGAGCATTACCTTGCATTGATTCACCTCCTCTTACAAGAAAGAAGTATTGGTGATTAATGCTCGTAAGACAACTCCAAATATCAAAGATGAAGAAAATTTGAAGCAATCATGGTCTTAAACATATGATATTTTGAAAGATAGAATCAAACTTACCGCTATGGAACTTACATGTATCTCAATGTCTGCCTCACTAATCTCTTGAACTATTACATTTACATTTTTCGTATCACTTTCAATCTCACTTGAAATTCTTTGTTTCTCACTATCATTTGAGTAGGTTGCTAATCTCAACTCAAGATTGTTGCTGTTTGTGCAAAGCATCCAGGCTTCCTTTAAGAAGCCTTTGTTGCTATATAACTTACACTTTGCATATCACACTAAATTACATCACACTTATCCACCCAATTCCACCAATATGATATTTAAGTGTGGGAAATACCCAAGGGCCTTTAGTCTCTTGGTAGTAGACCCATCTCCGAGTTGCAACTTCCATCATCTCTTATGCACGGTTAGGTAAGTATAAGCCATCTTCATTAGTACATTCTGTCCTATACATTTCCCTTGCATTCATTGATGTCATGCACCTCTAAGATTCAAACATGTAAACCACTACACCACATCAATGGGGCATGCTATGCAACTAGCACTTGGCTAGCAAGGGGAGCAAATATTAACCCTTGGAGCGTGCATGTAATGTACCCACCCTGCAAGGCTTGAGGAGGTAGTGCATAGTAGTCCCTTGGACATCCTTACCTAAGGGCACCATTTGAATCTCATTAAATTTATAGACTTGGCCAAGCATGTGGTTATGGACTCTAGCTTGTAGTGAAACATCAAGGCCTTAATCCAAAAGGATTGACCTAATGGTCACTATATTTCTACGATCATTTGAATAGAAATCTAACTCACAAATCAAAGATGAGAGTCTAACACTAAACTTGGTCCAAAGAGAGCGTGAACTAAGAGGGAGCTAAGCGTCAAACCCATTGTTGTGGCATACACACACATTTGGCCCCTAAAAATATGTTAACTTCGGTTTTGACCTACTACCTAGGTAGTCATGATCGATTGGTTCTAATCCTAAATAATAATGTATAATGCCACTTGACTAATCAACTCCACTTTCCTTAGGATAGGGTCATTATAGAACCAACATCCACATGCTTTCCACGAAGGCTTTAGCTATAACTTTGGCCTTTTGTCACTCAGTGATAGAAATGTGCTTATATAGACTACAGATGTTAGAGAGATAGTGTCTCATTCTCTCTCTGTCTTGTTGCTCTAAGGCCATGAGCCATACTATGAGATTGTCCCCATATCTTGCTTCAACAAAGCACATGGTGAACTAGTCTTAAAGCACTAAGAAGTATGATTTCTCAATTGCATCCTTGTCATCAAAAAAAGCCTTCGTAGTGTCTAAGGTGAGGATATTGGTCTCACATGCTTGCTCATATTGATCTTATGAATCTATAGGGGTCATCCCTTGCTTTTTATTTCTCTATCTACTTAATGAATACTGGAAATTTGGCTTGGTCCATAGATCTAAGCATGGCTCTTAGCTGTGCAAGCAACGCATGTCCTAGATGACAAGCCGAAGTGATGGTAGTTGAGTAATGGAGAGTTGGGGTGATGGCAATAGAGTAGCAGGAAGGATGGTGTGCTCGGAAAAACATGTAGGTGAACTAGTTGCCACTAATCCTATCCTCAAGCTTCTCCTAGCCTTGCCAAAGTACAATCAAACATAGAAGTGGCTGATTTTTTTCATTGGGCCCCCACTTAGATATTGGCTCTTTGAGTGGCCTTTTGACTTTGAGACTCTTGCTTTTAGGATCACAACGTCCTTCCTTAATAAATTCCAAGGACTCAACTTGCATGTGCATATGCCCCACAACCCTTGCAATGGACTACAACATGACTACTCAATTATTTGAAGTCATTTTAAAATTTTTTACCATTGGTGTTTTATGACATGAAATCTTTGTCAGGTGAAACCCTCATGACATGAAAGTTGTCAACACATAAAAATATTCAGCACATGAACTTGTCAATAGTAGACCTTGCATCACATAAATCTTTTGTCATACAAACTTGTCATTAGATGAACTCATCATTATAAAAAACTTGTCACCACATGAAACCGTCATATAAAACCCTCGTCACATGAAACCTGTTGATACATCAACTCTTCATTACATAAACTCTTTGACCCACAAATCTCAACTTGTCATCACATGCTTTAATTCTTAGCTCTTCCTCACACAAAGTCGTCATCACATGAAACTTGTTGACACATAAAACTCTTCATCACATGAACTTGTCAACACACAAACTTCCATTGCAAAAACCTTTCATCACACAAAATTTTCATCACATGAGCTCATCACCACAAAAAACTTGTTATCACATGAAACTCATCGTCACATGAAACTTGTCATCACATCAAACTTGTCAACACATTAACTTGTCATCACATTAACTTTTTGACACATCAACTCTTTGTCACATCAACTTATCAACACATAAACTCATTGTCATAAGAAACTCATTGGTACATGAACATGTCAACACACAAAACTTTCACCAGATAAACCTTTCATCACACAAACTCGTCATCACATTAACTTGCCAACATGCAAGCCTTTCATCAAGTAAACTCATTACATGAAACTTGCTGGTACTTGAACATGTCAACACACAAACCTTACATGAGATAAATCTTTTGTCACATGAACTTGTCACCACATGAACTCATCATCATAGAAAAATCATCTCACATGAAATTGATCAACACATGCTTCAATTCTCAGTGCTAGTTTACATAAAATCTTCAATACCTCAACTTTCCATCACACAAACACTTCAACTCTTCATCACATAAACTCTTTGTCACATAGACATTTGATAAATGAATCTTTCCACAATTAGAGCTAATTACCACATGGATAATCACATGAGATCTTAAGTCAACATAGCTACCCCATCAACAACCACTAAATGCACACTTAGAGGACTAACTTGAATCCCTAGGCTACTCTGAACAGGCCATCGACCATGAAGAAAAATCCACTCTTGCAAGAGTCTCACAAGGTTGCTCAATGAAGTTTCATCATGACTAGACCTTGAAGGGTAGCCTAAGCATTTGTCTCAGGGAGTATGGGAATATCCAAAGTCTACTCTTCTTTGACCTTGCATCCACTTGAGTGTAACTCAAGCACTCTGAAGAATTGACATGCTTTGCAAACATACATAACTTAATTGGACGTGGAAAGGCCACAAAGTTGATTGGGAAATGATACTTTACCTTGAGGATCTCCTAGACTCTAGAACTTGAACAAAGAACTTAATTGTATATCCAAAGTTCACAATATAAGGCCAAAAACCTAGAGCATCAAAGGTAAGCACTTAAGCTACAACAAAGTTGCAAGACCATCTTGCACAACCAACTAACAAAATAAGAAATTCCTACTTACACACATAGGCACCACTCCCAGGAGATAGTTCCTACACCCATGCACCTTCCCTTAGGACATTCCTGGTGACAACTAGGGCTAAGTAATTCCATCACTTGGTAGGGACATAGGGCACCTCAGTAAGTTGTAACATATCACTTGTGATTTACGCACACCACAATAGCCCAAACACATGTCTAACATGACCACCGCATGAGACACCCTAGGCATAGATGCAATATGTGTAACTATACATATGCCTATGCACGTCATGCAATAGGTACACAATCACCTCTAGGATGCACTTCGTAGCCACTTATAGTTCTAAATGCTTCTTTAGGGGGATAGGAATCCTAAGATATGGTCTTAATGCTTCCACATGTTAGGGATATTCATCTCCCCCTTCTATCAAGGTTCAATTCTTTTTTGACTTGTAAAGACAACCCCTTCTACCAAGGTTTGATTCTTTTCAAGACTTGTAAAGACAAGACAAGTTCTAACTCCAAACCTGCATTTCTTGAGAGTTGAGAAACACATCAAGTAGAGACTTCTAAAGTCTTGAGTTGTGACCAACTACTAAATCCATCAAATTCAAGAAATAGGATGCACACATAGTTTCACACTAGGCATACTACATTTAAGAGTTGTAGCACTAGACTCTTGTTGTCATGACATACACCATAGAAACTGTGTGACATTGAAAGAGAGAGTTGTTGTATGTGATGATTGCCTTGTGAAAATTAGAAAGTGATTTGAGAAATTGAATATAATTACTTGATGAATAATCACTATTTGGTTTAGAAATCAAAAGTTTGATTGAGCACAAATGCACGCTTGAGTAAGATGATCACATTCAATACATAGTTTTGGAAAAAGAGAAAGCTTGCTTGAGCATGAGGCACTACTAAGGCTTTAAGAATATTGATTGAAATCGAATGAAACCCCTACAATTGGAATAGAAAAAACTAAGGAAACCCTTGATAGTAAAAGAAGCCCACCCTGCAAAAGACAGAAACCAAAACTATTAAGAACAAAACTCGAAAACCTCTAAGGAACAATGAGCCAAACAATAGATAGATAAACTTCATCTTAGGCTAAGAAAGACATTTGTAAAGACCCATCATACTATTTCATGAGGATATGCAACAATAGAGAAGAAAGCAAAACTAAGAGACATACCTAAAGAGTTGAGCATGGTATTGAAAACCTTTTGGATTGCTGCCAAAAATGATGTTAGTGAAATGCCACCAATAGGAATGGAGGACCAATATAGTACTTTCTTTGGCTAGAAAAAGCAAGGGCATGGTAGATAAGAAGACGGACTTCACCATAGCCACTCATTGCAATAAGAAAAATATGCAATGTGAGATCAACAATAAAGAGACTGCAGCATAATGCAAATATGGTGGGATCCTCTATTGACTCAATCTTCAACTTAGTATAGTGGTAGAGACTATTAGACAACTCATACACCCTCCACATTAGAAGCATGCAACCGACTACCTACTAGCAGGACTTGGCATGGCACTTAGTCTAGGGACCAAGCAAATGAACATTGATCAAATCGAGTACGTGCATAAGGTGCATAACCTCAACACCATTAATGACAAGGATGGCCTTTGGACTTTACTTAAGCAAAAACACAAAATGTAGTTTATAGAGCTAGACGCTAATGAGAAAACATGCTTCTTCAATCTCAAGAGCTTTTGTTCATGATGCAAGTCGCAGAAGCTAGATATGGGGGCAACCTCATTGCATGGCTCATGAACCTACAATAACAAGAGAAAGAGATATATAATAATATGTCTTCAAGATCTAAAGCATACACGAGTAAATCCCTCTTGTTGCTGAGAGGCCTAATGCCAAGGCTATCACAAAAGCATTTGTGAAAGGAATCAAAGATAATCACACCCACAAAAACATGCCCAATATTTCAATGCTAGACAAGTCTAACCTAAATGTAGTCTTGAATAAGTACACATATATCAATGTCTTGCATAGAGAGAGAACCTGTGGCAAAAAGGATAGATTTGGAAGTGATTGCATTGTCAAGAAGTAGTCTAAATCTTGGTGTAGCACAAGACCTCATCACAACATTCAAATGGTACAAAACTGAACTAGTTAAACTTGTTAACACCTTGAAGTAACCATGGCCATATTAGCAAAACATTCAACATGTACATTGTGGGGGCGATTGGCTTCTGTCTAAGTGTTCAAGTTCTACTCAAGTTTATAGAAATTGCAAATGTATTGGGCACAAAGTATCCTATTATCGAGCTCCTAAACACTTGCCCTACACTAAGCCATTTAACAATAATCCATATCCACAATAAAATAGAACAACATACTACTCTAGACCTCAGTAGTTAGCCATACTACCACTCCCAGTGAACAAAAACCAAAAGCATAGAGAGCAGAATTTAATCCTTCAGGCATATCTCAATAATCCTTCAGGCATATCTCAATAATCCTCTAGTAACATAGTCCTCATGGACTACCAACCCATACCAATCATGATGTTAAGGCGAGCAAGAGGAAGATCTCCAATGTAGTTTAAGGACCCCATCAAATGTTGGAACTATAAACAACTTGAACATGTGTCCTCAAGATATCTATAGAAAAACTGAGCCACCAAAGGATGGTCAAGCAGATCAACAATACCTTGAATGCAACATAACACATATATATCCTAACTATCTTGGTGGCTGAAAAGCTAGCACAAGCAAATACATCAATCTATTAGTGCCTCTCATGCTCTTCTAAGTAGAGATGGTCCATGACGAGGATACCAATCAAAACCTACTAATGCTATTACAAGGGCTCATAGCAAGAAGGCTAGTATCAATATTCTAGAATCATTCACTACTAATGGATCCATTATAGAGAGAAGGAATGGCAGGAATATGAAAATTAAAGTAGCATAGAAACTAACATTACAAAGCAAAGGGACTACAACAACACCAACCAACAAGATTGTATCTAGCCATTACCACTCCTCAAACCAAGAAAGTTGTAGCCTCAAAAGAAAGAGAGTATCCTGATGCAAAGTAAAAGTCGAAAACAATTGACAAGGTTAAGAAATGGATGTAAAAAGCTTAAGTAATTAAGCAAGTGTCAAACTCTACATTTGACAATGAGTGCTATAGGATTATCATGTCACTGGTCATTGTCTTACCTAGGACAAGAGCCCAAGGCAAAAAAGTTGGCCTCCAAATCAACTAAACTTAGAATGAGCCAAAGTTTGACAAATGGTATGCAAAATAGCAACCGACCAAATCATCAAATCTAGTGTAGAGAGGTGGACTGAGGTGAAAATCGTCAATGCAAGTACATGAATTAGGATATTCAATCACTTAGGGCTAAAAGCATGGAGAAATCTACCTATTGAGAGCATGCATTTCGATCTTACAATGGCCAACAACGGCTACAAGATCTGATCATTGGGAGTGTTGAAAGGTTGGCTTATTAAAATTGCAAAAATTAACTTCAATGCAAATTTCACGGTCATGAAGGGAGTAGATTAAGACCTAGTATTAGACCACCCTTGGATATGGAATGCCGTACTCATTGAAGACTGGGTTGATCGATTAGTCTTCTTGGGGATTAGGTGAGTTGTAGTGAGGGTAGATCCTAGTTTTAGGCCACCCTTGGATATGGAATGATGTACTCATTGAAGACTGGGGTAACCAATTAGTCTTCTTGGGAATTAGGTGAGTTGTAGTGAGGGTAGAAATGGAAAGTTAGAAAACCATGCCCATAGATCTAGACACCATATCCAGTATGCTCTGGAGGATACAAATTATGCAACCATTACAAACCCCCTAAACAAATACATTCCCTACCTATATGATAAACAATGATAAACATGCCTAGACGCACATCCTTGCTATGCTTGACCTACCCTTCATAGAGGAGAAATAATACACAAGAGCATGTGACTTGATGAGTTAAGCAGGTGAAGAAAAA
This sequence comes from Lygodium microphyllum, assembly GCF_053477565.2. Lineage (NCBI taxonomy): Eukaryota > Viridiplantae > Streptophyta > Polypodiopsida > Schizaeales > Lygodiaceae > Lygodium > Lygodium microphyllum. The sequence continues at coordinate 128,214,209 of NC_141146.1, read as the reverse complement.
TTCACTGTGCACCTGATTGAGCCTAACGCGATAGAGTGTATGGTTATTGTTCTGATGACGAATCCAAGACCATCTCGACTCGACATCATGGGATTCAATGTTCCATCCAAACACTCGGATCTGTGAAAATTTCTCATTGAGTGGCAATGTTGTCTCAAGGATGTCCACCTATTGATTTTCAAGGAAGTGCTTCAACAATAAGAATGGGGCCCATACATTGAATGGGGGAGTGTTCCCATACATTGTCATGTGCCTACAAGTTTCTAGTGCATAATGTATACAATCTTCAAGGTCATGTTTCATAAGTATCTCTAAGTATTTGTGGACGGCCTCTTTGTCAAATCTCCTAGGAGTACTTGGAGAAACATCAAGTGGTCTCTTAGTAGTGGAGGCAATATCAACTCTCATTGAATCCACTAACATGTCAGCTGTAGTTAAAATATGATATGATTCTAGGTCACATCATATCCAAGAATGAGATTGCAATTGACAAATCAAAGATATGGGTCATCTTGGAGCTACCACCACCAAAAAATGCCAAAGGAGTACAACACTTCTTAGGGTACACCAATTACCATAGATGCTTTGTGCTTAGTTGCACAGCTATTGCGATACCATTGCACAATCTCTTCTTGAATTGGAAATGGACCAATGCATGTCAGTAAGCATTAAAAACATTGAAACATGCTCTAATTAGTGCACTTATTGTACCATCCCCTAATTGGAAAATAATGCTCCATGTGTATATCGACACCTCCAAAATTGCCATTGGAGCAATGCTTTTCCGAGTAGGAGAATTTAACATAGATTTTTGTGTGAGCTTCACCAATCGGCAATGCATAGAACCAAGATGAACTACTCAACCACAAAAATTGAGGGACTTAGCATGTTGTACAATATCAAGAAATTCAACTACTATCTCCTTGCCACCCCCCTTCAATTTTCTTCATAGACCATCAAGCTTTGTTGTATTTAGTGAACACGTTGTGCACCATAGGATGCATCGTAAGATGGATGGTGCTACTATTAGAATTAGACTTCAATGCTGTTGTAAGAAAGGGGATTTAGCACTATGTGCCTTATAGCAAGCCATCGACCATCAAGCCTTGATGTATTTAGTGAATAAGTTGTACACCATACAATGCATTGTAAGATGGATGTCGCTACTACTATTCAAATTAGACTTTAAAGTTGTCGTGAGAAAGGGCAAGTATAGCACTATATGCCTTAGCAAGCCATCTGGGCATATATACCCAAAATCACTTAGCCTACCATAGAAGAGTTAGCCTCTAATAGGATCAAACTCAAGATAGTCATGCCTCATGTGCCAACATCCTTTGAAGCAACAATTTCAAAGTCTATATGTAAGAGAGCCAAAAACACAACCATTGCTTGTAATACATAGTTTGACAACTACAAATAGATTGTACCTAAAAGCAAACTAGCAATCATTGCTAGAGTGCCCCTAATGAGTGTCTTATGACCACAATCACTAGTTGGAATAAGGCCAATAACACTCACCAATCAACTTGTTAAACGTCTATAGCATTGCCCAAAAGATTAACATTCCAAATGTTGATTATTTCACCCAACTAGACCACATTTGAGATGCTTGCTTGAGCATATGAAATGATAGATCTAAAAATTGCTAATGAACAAACGAAACAGTTGAGCTTGTCTCTTATTCAAAGACTACTTGGCAACCCCTCAGGTTGTTGCATGTAAATATCATCATGTAAATCACTCCCTACCTTCCACAACAAATCCCTCAAGTTGCTACATGTAATTGTTTTCATGCAAGTCCCCATGCAAGAAAGGAGTCTTTACATCCATCTAAACCAACTCCATATATTTCTAGCAACCAAATTAAGAATTGTACGAAGGGTGGTCATCTTGACTATTGATGAGAAGATCTCATCAAAGTCAATATCATATGCATTACTTTTTGTTTATATTTTCGTACAATTGTCACAACAATTCATTATTGAAAATGCACAGACGGTAGGATGTGTTCAACTCCATCCATGAAAATCATTGACCTTGAGTTGCCTTATCTAATTAATAACCCTAGGAACAAAGATAAGATCATCTTCACCATGGAATAATATAACAATAATGACTTGCAATCCACTTCTTGGGTATTATTGCAAATATTGAGCTATGGTCTATGTCTCATGTAGAGGCTGTAGATACTACCTATATGTCTCTGATGCAAGGTGAGGTGAGTGCTAATAATGGTAGGGTTATATTGGGAGACTATGCATGATGTACCACTCAAAGTCTGCATGGGATTCATAGTGTCCTACATTACTAGCTCTATATGTAAAAAGAGAAATTATACCTCACATTCACTTGTGATAAATTGCTAAGCCAAGCTTGAGATGCGAAGGCCATATTACAAGACTAGGGTATATATGCACCAGGGACACCTTAGGGCTTATCAACTATATAAAGGATCCACGATGCCTAGGTTGTTACACTTGACTTATCAATATTTATACTTTGGTTTTCTCCTCTAAAGCTTGGCTAACTATATCTAGATGAAACATTAAGGCTTTGGCATTAGGAGGAGTTGATTTTTATTTCTTGCACCATTTCTTCCACAAGGGATTATTTCTATATTTAACTAAGGTTTAAATTCATTAAAATTGATGTCAGAGCTTAATTGTTGGTCCTTTATCCTTTACTAGCGTTCCGTGCGTGGTTCGCGCACACAGAATGCTAGGCCGCTTCGCGGCAGCTTCGCTGCCTTGAAGCAGCAAGCGAAGTTACTGTGCTATTGCATGGCAACTTCGCTCAACAATCCATTTCTCATCTTTCTCTCTCCTCTTTTTCCTCCCTCTCTCTCCCCCAAATTTCCTATATTCTCTCTCTCTCTCTCTCTCTCTCTCTCTCTCTCTCTCTCTCTCCTTTTATTCTCCTCCCTCTCTCCTCTCTTTTCCTACTCTCTCCCTCTCCTCTTTTTTCCTCTTTTTTTTTTCTTCTTCTTCTTCTCTTTCTCTGCCCCCTTTTCTTCTTCTCCCTTTTCTCCTAATTTTCATTTTTTTCTTCTCTCCCTCTCTCCCTTTTAAATTTTATCTTTTTCTTCTCTCCTTCTCTCTCTTTTAAATTTTATATTCTCTCTCTCTCTCTCCCTTCCTCTCTCTCTCTAAAAAAATATTTAAAATTTAAAAAGAATTTTCTCTTTTCTCTTTTTTCCCATCTCTCTTCCTCTTTTCCTCTTTCTTCTTCTTATTTTTCTTCCCTCTCTCTCTCTCTCCCCTCTCCTCTCCTTTCCTTCTCTCTCCTCTTTTTTCCTTTTTTCCTCTCTTTATTTTTTTCTTTTCTCTTTCTTTTAAATTCTATCTTTCCTCTCTCTATAATTCTCTATGTGTTCAAATTCTCTCTCTTTTTTTAATTTTCTCTCTCATTTTCTTCTCTCTATCTCTGTCCCCCCTCTCTCCTCTCTTTTCTTTTTTTTCTTTCTCTCTCTCTCTCTCTCCTTATTTTAATTAAAAAGAAAGTTTATATTTTCTCTTTTTCCCCATCTCTCTTCCTCTTTTCCTCTTTCTTCTTTTTATTATTCTTCTCTCTCTCTCCCTCCCCTCCCCTCTCCTTTCCTTCTCTCTCCTCTTTTTTCATTTTTTTCTTCTCTCTTTAAATTTTCTTCTTTTCTCTTTCTTTTAAATTTTATCTTTCCTCTCTCTATAATTCTCTATGTGTTCAAATTCTCTCTCTCATTTTCTTCTCTTTGTCTCTCCCCCCTCTCTCATCTCTTTTCCTTTTTTCTTTTCTTCTCTCTCTCTTAAATTTTATATTTTCTCCTATAATTCTCTTTCTTTCTTTTAAATTTTATATTTCCTCTCTCTATAATTCTCTCAATGTGTTCAAATTCTTTATCTTCTTCTTCTTGTTTTCTCTCTCTCATTTTCTTCTTCTTCTTCTTCTCTCTCTCTCTCTCTCTCTCTCTCTCTCTCTCTCTCTCTCTCTCTCTCTCTCTCTCTCTCTCTCTCTCTTAAATTCTCTTTCTATATTTCACTCTCTCCGTTCCCCCTCTTTCTCCCTCCCTCCCTCTCCTCTTTTTTTTGCTCTCTCTCTCTCTCTCTCTCTCTCTCTCTCTCTCTCTCTCTCTCTCCTTATTTTAATTAAACAAAATGTTTGCATTAAAAAGTTTAATCTGAGAGAGAGAGAGAGAGAGAGAGAACCTAGGCCCTACACATGAGAGAGAGGGGGGAGGGGGAGAAGAAAAATGTTTAATTAAAAAAAGACTATTCTGTTTCCTCTTTCTGCCCCTTCTCTCTCCGTCTTCTTTTTTTTATCCTTCTTCTTCTCCTCTCTCTCTCTCTCTCAAAGTGTGTGAAAAACTATGTTCAAAAAATTTTTAATTAAAAAAATATTTAAAAATATTTAATTAAAGAAAAGTTTAAATTAAAAATTTTAATCTAATTGAGAGAAAGAGAAATAGAGTTTTGATTTAAAAAGAAGTTTGATTTAATTAAAGGAGAGAGAGAGAGAGAGAGAGAGAGAGAGAGAGAGAGAACGAGAGAACCGAGGCCCTACACATGAGAGAGAGAGAGGGGGAGGGGAGAAGAATTTAATTAAAAAGGGGATGGGGAAAAGAAAGAGAGAGATTATAAGGGAGAGAGAGAGGAGGGGGTTTTAATTTAAAAAAGGGAGGTGGGGGGGGGGGGGGAGGGGGGAAGGCTTTAATGAAAAAAGGGAAGGGGAAGAGAAAATGAGATATTGCACATGAAAAAGAGAGGAGGGGAGGGGGAGGGGGTTTTGATTTAAAAAGGGAGGTTTGGAAAAGGAGGCAGGTTCAGAAAGTCCTCTAGAGGTTCGGGGCTTTCCGAACCTATAGCTAAAATAATATAATAGTAAGATCTCTGTGTCTCTTTGCCCCTCTGCCCCTCTCTCCTCTCTTTTCCTTTTTTTTTTCCTCTCTCTCTCTCTCAAATTCTCTTTCTATAATTCTGTCTCTCTCTTCCCCCCCTCTCTCTCTCCCTCCCTCTCCTCTTCTTTTTTTGCTCTCTTTCTCTCTCTTAGATTAAACTTTTCTTTAATTAAACATTTTAAAATCTTTTTTAAATTTAAAGTTTTTCGAACATAGTTTTTCACACACTTTGAGGAGAGAGAGAGAGAGAGAGAGAGAACCTAGACCCTACACATGAGAGAGAAAGGGGGGAGGGGAGAAGAATTTAATAAAAAAGGGAATGGGGAAAAGAAAGAGAGAGATTATAAGTGAGAGAGAGGGGAGGGGGTTTTAATTTAAAAAAGGGAGGTGGGGGGGAGGGGGGGAGGAGGGAAGCTTAATGAAAAAAAGGAAGGGAAGAGAAAATGAGATATTGCATGGGAGAAAGAGAGGAGGGGAGGGGGTTTTGATTGAAAAAGGGAGTAGGTTCGAGAAGCCCTCTGGAGGTTCGGGGCTTTCCAAACCTATAGCTAGAATAATATAGTAGTAAGATTCGATCTAATGCAATCAATTTGACTTCTTTTGGTGTTGCTTGACTAGTTGGGGAATTTAATCTAGGCCACACTTGGGAGAAAACCCCTTTACTTTGCCATTTTAGTTATTTTAATTATTAGATGTGACACATGACTTTACTTTTTTTTATGGAGGTCAACCCTTCCATAGTTTGCATTCCTCATGCTTGAAAAGTTATTTAGTCCATTGATCTTGAAGGTGAAATTCATCTAGGTATATAATGCCAAATATGGTTAGTATAAATAGTTACATTGTTATGAGATCATTGATGGACTAAAGACTGGCTCAGAAGTTAATAGTTTGTTAAAATAAATGTTACAAGGTAATTGAACAAAGAAAATTGTCCAAGCCAAACAAATACAATCTCTGTATGACGTGTGAAGTATAATGCAATTGTGATCAATTGTATAAGATAAACAAGGAGGTCACTTGAATGACCAAATTAAAACATGATATTAGAAGACTTGCAATATAGTTACATGCAAGAGATTGGATCTTGAAACAATGTGACTCTCCATGTTTTGGAGTGGATATGTATTGCTAAAGACTTGGCATAAAGGTATAGGGGTGGCTTGATAAGGCAAACATGTGGATCACCAAGAAACTTGCTCTTTTCATGGTACAAAAAGGAGGCCGTATTTTTAATCTATTAAGGTGGTAAGGCCACTAAGATAAAATTCAATGGTGCAGTCTAGAATGATTCTAAGTGCTCCATGGAAATGCTTGAGAGTTGTTTTCTATGGATATGTGTCACTCTTTGAACAAATCCATGGGTTGAGGTAGGTTAAGAGCCATGACATGGCATGGGTAAATTTTATATGCATAAGTCCATGGCTCAAGTAAATCCATGGGTTGAGGTAGGTTAAGAGCGATGACATGGCATTGGTAAATTTTATCTACATAAGTCCATGGGTCAAGTAAATAGGGTGGGTGGATTCATCTCACTCTTTGAACTTGCATGTTGAAACTTGTGAACACCCTTAAAAAATGAGGGTCTCAGTTCACTTGTTGTAGTAAGACTTGTTGAGAATCAAGCTCAATCTCAATGACCGACTCTAGGTAGATAGTTGTAGCCTTAGCTGTCATCTATCATATGTGGCGTAATAAATGAGTCGGTCTGACTCAACCACTGTAATTAGTATGTGTGGTCAGTTAAGTGATGTATCTCTTCATTGTAGTGTGTGACTTAGTTGTTGTTGTGGGTTATTCTACATCTATGGAAATAATGTGAGAATGAGGGTATGCTGCCCTCCATTCTCATGGTTCCATCCTATGTCTATCTCTCTTTCCCTCGTTGAACATGGTATTTGAGCTCGACTTTGCGGGAGCTAGAGTTGTGGAGCCAGACTTGACCTTTAGTCTATGAACTCTTAGTTTATGAGAAACCCTGCAATTACCCCTTTTTTTGCAGAAGCCATATCTTGTTGCAAAAGTGGATTTTGGAGAAACGGCTCACAACTTTGCATAATAAAGTTTTTCCAAATTTTGCATGGATTTTGAGGTATTAAACACAGACCTATATAGATTAGCTATTTACTATACTGGACAACACTCTCATTTTAGCTTGAGATATTAGTAATTTGTTTGGTAAATGCTTAAGAATGCTTATAAGTGGTGAATATTGATACATTGGAGCCCCTGGGTGATATTTTGATGTTGTACCTCACTGGTTGAGGGCTGAAGTCATTGATTTCTACTTGATAATGGCTACAGATTTCTTCTTTATATGCTTCGGATGCTTCCATATTGCAATGTCTAATGCCTTGAGCATTATTTGCTTAGTTTAGAGTTGGTTTACTGTTGGTTATAATAGGACTTATGCTAGTTAGGGTTCTTGGCAAGGATCTCCTTCATGTTTGCATGAGATCTATGCAACTATTGATGCTTATATGGATATGTTTTTAACACATGCAAGGAAATTTTAGCTTAAGTAACGGTTTAATAACATGACTAAATGAGCGGTAGAAGCATACATGCTTACACCACTAAAATTAAAACAATTACTAATCATCTTACTTCTATTGGATTGAAGGTCGAGGATGATGATATGGTTGTAGTTACCTTGAATGGTTTGGATAAAGAGTACAAAGCCTTGACGCATCTATTTCTATAAGATCAGAACCCCTTGATTGGGATGAGTTGCTTACATTGTTGCTACATGAAGAAGACAAGCTTGGGTTAAATACAGATTCAAGTACATCTTAGAGAAGAGATATCGTCTTTTACTCTAGTCAGAGAGCTAAAGGTGGCAGGGTTTGAAAAGCCTATTGAGGTTGTGGTGACACTCGAAATAACTAAGGGCAGCAGTAACAAAATGCACAAGGTCAATGAGGATCAGGATCTTTTAGAGGAAGGGGAGATCACTTAGAGGCTAACGTGGTTCTTGGCAGTCTAATGATCATACAAATAGAGACAAAGATTATCATTATTGTGGCATGTTTGGATATAGCAAAAGATTGTCATAAAAAGTAGGCTAACATGAAAGCTAAGGGTAGACAATAGGGCAACTATGCATCCTCTAGTAATGCTACTGATGATTAGTTAGATAAGGCTGTTTGCCATGACACATATATCAATGGATGTGCCTAAGTAAGGCAAGGCTGATGAAAAGTGGTACATTGACTTAAGTGCCTCAAATCATATGACCTTGCATGAAGAGCGATTTGATTAGATGACTCTAGGCTCTCATGGCTATGTATGTATAGGTGATGATGCACAACATGGCATCAAGCATACAAGTGTTGTATCAATAGTCATGCATGTTGGAAAACTCTCTATGATGCTTTACATGTACCGCCTATTACTAAAAATTTGATATCTATTGGATAAATGGTTGAGTAGAATCTGCAAGTCAGATTTAATAGAGATGGCTGTTTTATTGAAGAATATGGAAATGGTTACAACTTAATTGCAAAAAGAAAAAGAGATGACAAGATGTTTACCTTGGATGCTACTATTCTTGAACTAAAGGCAGCCATGTTTGCTCATGATAGTGGAGTAATTAGAGATGCTGAGGCATATTAATATATAGTGGTAGAAAACTATGCAGTAGAAGGAGATTGTAATTGGTTTGCCGAAATTCAAGTATATGGATTTAGGACATGTATGTTCAGCTTGCTAATTTGGAAAGCAAGCCAGATTTTCAGTTTGTTAGACATGTCAAGAACATCACTAGACCATTGCAGTTAATGTATTCAAATGTTTGGTGTCCAAGACATAATGTGTCATTTAGTGGTGCAATATATTATGTCCCCTTTATTAATGATTTCAACAGATACACTTGGCTCTATATTTTGAAACACAAGGGTGAAGTGCTAGATGTCCTTAAAGATTTTAAAAGTCATATTGAAAAAGAGTTTGGGTCTTATATCTCTTGCTCGAGATCAGATGGAGGAGGTGAATATGTCTCTTATGAATTTGACAAGTATTTGGCTAAGCATGGAATCAAATAACAGCTTACATGCAGCTATACATCGTAACAAAATGGTGTAGCAAAGAGGAAAATTATAGTGCTTATGGAAACTGCAAGAGTTATAGTGAATGAGAAGAATTTGCCAAAGTATTATTGGGTTGAAGCAGTGGTGACAATGTGTGTTCTGGATAGGGCTCTTAAACTAGTATTCATGACATTATGCCTTATGAGAAACTGTATGGACATAAGCCTAATATTAGCCATTTAAAAGTCTTTGGATATATTGCCTATGTCCATCTACCAAATGAGATAAGAAAGAAGCTAGATATGTAAGTAGTCAAGTCTGTATTTGTTAGCTATCCTTGAGGCATCTTTTAATTTTCAAGGCTTTCTCCAAAAAAAAAGAAAAAGAAAAGTACCACATGCAAGCAAGTTGACATGAGCATGTGGGGTTCTAAGGATAGTGTCACGCCACGCCCAAAGTCTTGACTTTCAAAATAAAGGCCGCACCGTATCACACCATGTCTAATTCTAAGTTGTTCAACAAAGTCTAGGTAGCCAGCTGAGTCGTCGTCGCACGCATAAGTGGAGTGATTCGAGGAGCCTAGTGGTAACCGAAAGGTTTGAATAGGAAGGAATGTATGTATTGTAGATGCGGGGTTCAGTGCGATTTCAAACGAGCGAAGGGAAGGCTGCAGTTGGGAGCTACAGGACCGCCCTCGTGAGCTCGTCCAACAATCACTTTTGATTCGGTCGTACGTCTCTGCTCGGGCGCGCCTGCCAGTCGATTCTTCTGTGTTTTGTTATTGGGCCGTCCAAGATCGAGGCTGTGCTCTCCTGCAAAGAACAATCCAATCCATTTGATCCAGCCACCTCTCTGTTGTCTCGAGTTGAAAGAGGATTTCAGCACTGTTGTTTACGAGAACACCATTGGGAGCTCAGATTTTCGATTGATCCAATTCACGCGATCCATCGACCTGTCTGTTCTCTCGAGGTGAAAGAGGCTTTCAGCACTTGTGTCGAAGAACACCATTGGGAGCTCAAACTTTCATCTTCGACAATGTTCGACTCCGTGTTTGGGAAGTCCTTCAATTCTGGAAAATGGTAACGACTTCTGCTTGCTTCTTAGGTTCTAGCTTCTTCACCCTGTAATCAGACCGTTTGATTTATTGCATCTGTTCTTTTCCTCTGGGTGAATAATTGGAAGATGAATCAATGACTTAAAACACGCATAGAATCCAAGGACATGTATCGTATCATCCACTTTGCATGCAATTGCCCAGACCGAGGTTGCAGCAGGAAAGCATTCACGGTGTCATGTTGGAATCTCACCTCCATCCACGAGTGTGAAGGTCGTGCTGAGAAACACTAGAGTTCAGTGTGGATGTCAGAAGTTTTTCTTGTATGTTTGATGAGTTAGCTTATGGTTTCGTCTGTAAGTCTGTTATTATCGCTTTCTTCCCTCAATCTATACCCTAGATCTTATTCAAAATCCTCATCACAAAGCGGCAAAGAGTCAAACAACAGGGGCATAATCGAATATCAAGAGATGAATTTTATCGACAAGGGCATCATTGAGTGCATGCCCAACAAGACCAACTTAACTCTATGTTGTTGTTGATTCATGGAGAATAGGTTGCTGTCCAGCTTCTCCTTTTCATCACCTCAAGCAAGTAAGAGATATCTATGAAGAAAAAGGGGGAAGGACCTGACATAGGACTCCCAATTTTGGAACTGCTATTCCAAGTGCAGTTGATGGCGCACATTCTACACATTTTTCCTTTTGTTAGATTGTAACACTAGCTTAGATCACATCTTTTCTCAGCTCTTGAAGAGCAACATGAGAAACAGTTGCAGTAAGTCTTGTAATTACGGCTAGAAATGGGCCGTGTGTCAATTCAAAACCTAGAATTATAAAATTTTAAAACCCTGTTTTTTTGGGATGTGGAAAACATGTCTTGCTTATCCTACTCTTTCCAAGAAAATTGAGATCCAAAACTAGAACATGTTAACATACTATGGCTTTTGGATGTGGAAAGCATGATGAGCTTGCTCCCTTCATACACCAGTACAATACAACATAATCCAAAAACACTATATAGTCTGGCATCAAACATATTCAAAATACCCCGATTCAATGTGTGCTACCATGTTGTGTTATTTTGTCCATTGATGGTGATATTGTTGAGATAAGTTGTGGAGGGAGTGAAACACGGTCCTCTTGGCATAGGATGTTTGAGCTGATTTCGAATAGCAAAAACACAAGTATATTGGCTGAGTATGGCAGCTCCACGAACAAGAGCAAGAGGAATGATGATGTTAGTAGGCTGTCCATGTGTGATAGAAAACACAAGTTGTAGTAGCTCCAAAGGGTAGATGACAACAACTTGATGATGATGATGATGGTAGCAGTTGGTGAACCTTTGGATGATGATGGTGATGATGCAGAATGTCTATAATTATATTTGGATCGTCATTGACAAGATTGGAAAACAAAACTAGATGCCTATGTTTAAAGAAGCAAATTATGAATTGGTAAACCTATACTAAGCTCTCTTGAATCCAAAATTGGCGACTCCTAAAATTTAGAAGTTTGCTATTTTTGGAAGTTACTCAAATGAAAATTATGTTCGCATCAAAGGCTTTGAAGTTTTGCACGGAACAATTTTGTTTTCAACGGCTATTTCAAATTTAAAATTCTTAATCATTTGAGAGATTTTTGGAGTAGAAGGTTTAGAAGCTTCTTTCTTTAGCAAAGTGACATGTGGTATCTAGAGCCATTTTGAAGAGACAAGTGTTCGTATACTTTTCATTTTTAGCAAACACTTGTCATTTGGTCTCTACTTTTCACTTTTGAGCACCCAAGTCCCATGCCTTTATATTGGAGATCTCTCACTTCATTTCCAACAAGCTCTAACACTGAAATTTCAGCCATATGCTTTGTATATTCTTATCTAACACTCATTCAAGAGACTCTTTCTACTTAGCTTGGTCAAATCCAAGCACTAAAGAAGAAAATCATCTTGCTACTTGGAGTATATAGAAATTAGAGTTTCAAAACCCTAGTTTCCAAACTTGTAGCAAATTAGTCCATTTTATATAGTTCAACCACTTGGTGTCTGTGGTTTGTTTCAATAAACTACTATAAAGGGGGAGGGGCAGGCTCCCCTCTCAAAGTGGTGTCTACACTCGCGCACACACACACACATACTCTCTCTCTCTCTCTCCCTCTCAGCTTTTGTCTTTTAATTTTCATAGTTAATTGATTAAATTGTTTAATTTCAAAGTATTGTTTACATTCTTTCATGTGCTTACATTAGTATCCATAGTTATGCAAAACGGCTTGAAACAGCTCGAGGACAAGTCGAAAACAACGAAATGATAGAAGACTATCAAAATACATTCTAGGAGTCGAAACGTTTTAGTCCAGATGAAAATGCTTTAACTTTTAAAAAAATGTTTTTTTTTTTTCTATTTTAAAAGATATGTAAGGAAAGCATTTGGTAAAAAATGTTTGTCTTTACTTTAAAAAAAAATGTTTCTTTTTAATCGTTAAACGTGGCGTAACTAGTGGGTGTCTCATTACACACGAGGGAAAATGGATGGACCACACAAGAGGATGCCATGCCACGAAACGCTTCATCTATTGTTTTGTCTCAAAGCTAACTATTGTAGAGATTCGAGAATCAAATATATCTCTCTCCCTTCAGTTGCAGACTGTTGAGAAAAACAATCCTCTTTCTATTTTCTCTATTTCAAGTGGCACCTACCACACAACTAAAGCAGAGAATCCTTTTTGTTCCGTCTTCAAATCTCTCACATGGCACCTACCATTTAGGCTGCAACAGACACACATACTCTCTCACTCTCTCTCAAGGTGCAATATATAACTATTACGTAATTTGTTTCACAAATAATGACAAATTTAAAATCAGAATATATATATAAAATTAATGATTAATCTCTCTGAAACCAACCTTCCTTCTTGGATAGGGTTGTAAAACCTGATCAAGCACTTAATTACAACAATTAATAATTGAGCATAATTTGAAATGCACACATTACCTTAACAATCTTGGACAATAGATATCCGGTTGGCCCCAAAATTGACGCTCCTTTCAGTATTTCTTTAACTTTAATTACAAATGGATTGAGTACAAGTTGAGATTCCATAGTCTTCTTTATTGATCTAAAAGCCCCTTGCTGTACATACAATCAAAAAGCAATTTGGGCCAATTGCCCCTTGTTTTTTACCTAGGAATTGCACAATGGAACTAGTAACTGGCCAAATGTTACCCCAATTCACAATGGATGGCTTGGTATCCGAAATCCTGGTCAATTCCACGAATTTTAGGTGCTAATTTCAATGTATATTGCCTTCTCCTGTTGGCATGGGTCCCAAGGTGGCTACTAAACCTTAATTAGAAATTTAGGGTTTACAGTAGAGATCTCTTTGCTGTCTACCAAATTTGACTGAGATTTGCTCAAAATGGTTGAGAAATGTTGAGATCTCTTGAGAATAAGTTGGAGACGGTGAGAGAAAGCCAAGATGAGAGAGAAGTTTTGGTTTTCTTATCGAGAAAACCCTAAATTCTACGTGTTGTCTGCTCGAGTCTACATTTAATGCAATCACCTATTGCAAGGCACCTCCAAAATGCTGTCACTTGACCAACAATGTTGTTGCCAACCCCTGCAAGGTGTCTCCCTACTGAGATCTCTTGGTGGCAGTCTTCTGCAGCAAATTGCTGTTCTTTGATATTAGAAAATGGACCAGGAGCTTCCTCTCTCTCTCCCAAGTTGTAAACTGACTGGATGGCTGAGACTTAGTCCCCAAAGATGTTTTCTCAGTTTGCATGGGTATTTTTGCCAAGTGGTAGCCTTCTAAACCCATTTTTCAGCATTATCTAGCCATTTAATTAAATTTCAAGATTAAATAATCTTGAAAATTAATTTTAGCTCTTCTGACCTTGCCAAAATTAAATATGTCTATCCATAATTAAATTGGCTAGGCCATTTGCAAGTTGGAGTGTTCCCCAGCCTCTGTTGACCCTTGGAATGGTATTAATTAGTTAATTAAATAATGCTAGTCCCTTGTGTTACCACCGATACTTATTGGCTAAACAACTATCCTAGCGTTAAAACTAACACCAAGTGATCCCAAAACCTGGCTGGCATAACTTATCACAATTTTTGCCTTTGACACCCATTGCATCCTCCTTGGCTTGTTACCATGAAATAACTGCCATGTGCATCATGTGCTAAACAACCTTGCACATTTGATTAATAACTTAATCAAATGTTATCATCAAGATTAAAGCGTCTCAAAAACCTTCAAAAACCTTGCAATCATCCTCCTTGATTGCATTACATTGTGCCAAAGAAAAAGCATATTGTACTAGAAGTTTCATAAGGCACTACAACATTGGCCACTATTGTCCAACTATGCTATATATCCCAAATCTTGCTCAAAATTTCATATCCATGTGACAAACCTCCCCTTGAAAACCTTGCAATCATCCTCCTCGATTGCGTTACATTGTGCCAAAGGAGAAAAGCATATTGCACTAGAAGTTCCATAAGGCAAAATAGTCACAACATTGACCACATCACAGTCACAACATTGGCCACTATTGTCCAACCATGCTATATGTCCCAAATCTTGCTGAAAATTTTGAGCCAGCATAAACATGAGATAAATCTGAAATAGAGTCCAAAACTGTTGCTAGAAACCCATTGGATGCACCCATAACTCATGTTTCTCAATTGTTCTGGCTTCACAACCATAATAAGCTTATTCTCAGCATAAACCATGGCTGAAACTAACATGTTGCTGTCCATGGAACGAGTTGTAAACCATTGAAAATTGAGCATAATCTGATCATTTGCTGATCTGAGAATTGATAAAAAATTGCTGCAAATGTGACCTCAAACTGATTGCAAAAACTGATCAATAACTAATGCAAAAACTGATCCCAAAAGTGACCATAAGCTATTCTCAAACTGAGCCACGAGTGATCTCAAAACTGAGGCAAAAGCTCCTGCCTAACTGATCATAAATTGATCCTAAACTAATGCAAAAGTATAGTCTTAGAGCTGTGGTAACAACCATACGCATCTGCATACATCTTTTAGTGACTAGTATACTGAGTAGTTGTAACCGGTCTATGACTCACATAAAGCGGCAGTTCCTTTAATTAACACTTGGTCTTTTCACACACACACATACACAAACAAACAGAGACCTCACTCCCTCGCTCAACACTAGATTGGCCCCGAAGATTGGCGCCCCTCTCGGTATTTCTTTATCAATTAAAAGATGGAAAGTTACAAAAATGAAATGTTCCAAAATACATAACCTGTGAACAGTTGGTTTTCATATTTTTTGAGTAGATCCCAGGTGCATAAGGACAGTATAGCATGACCAGAATATCCCTTTTAGAAAAGCATTTTTTGTGACCATAACTCAATGATTCATGTGCAAAATTGCAGTTTGTAGAAATCTGTATTTACTGTTTTTACTGTCCAACATATCCAAGACAACGTCCCTTTTAGGAAAGCATTTGTTGTGTCCATAACTCAATAATTCATGTGCAGAATTGCAGTTTGCAGAACTCTGTACTTATTGTTTTTATTGTCCAGCATATCCAGAACAATATCCCTTTTACCTTGGTATCATTCCAGCAGTAAAACAGTCCCATAAACAGCACTAAATCAGAGCTGAAAAACCTTGTTTCTGTGTGGCATGGTCATCACTTTCTTTAGTTCTTGCATTGGAGAAGCCAATAGCTGCTCCTGAACCTGGACAGTGAGGCTCTTGCCTCAGTAGAAGTGCAAAGAAAACACAGAATTGTATCTTTGATGGAATCAGCCCATCATGCAGAGCATTTCCTCTGAGAATGGAGAGAGAGTTGACGAGAGGGAGCAAGCTCTACCTCCGTACATGAGTCAGAGACGAAGAAGTACTCTCCATAGCTGATAAACTTGTAGCGATTTGCCCTCAGCTCCTCAAAACTTCCTTCTCAAATCTGCCCCTCATGCCTATTACGTTTTTTTAAAAGAATACCACTTTTGGGAATTTGTGCCACATGGTATATATGCAACAATTTTCCCGTTTAAACATTCGGGTCTAAAATTCTTCATGATTGGTACAAAATTTGATCTCAGCACAAACCTGAGAATTAATCCTTGTGCAAAAACGAAGATAATGACACGAACAGATTACGGGGTCCAAAAATAATAACTCCCTAAAATTTAGGGATGGTGACCCTTGCATTCCTCAAGTTGTTCTAAGCAACTTTTATCATTGCAGCCACATCAAAAAGTGTAATGTGGCTCAGTTATGGTGATTTTTATTCTGTGAGCATTCATATGTGCATCTTCTATCTTGGCTAGACTCATTGTCCTGCACCATCTCTAGTGGCTAAGCACACAGTCCTAAACCACTGACATTCTATTCTTCAATGCCCATTCAATATGGAACCGGTCCTAGTCCAATTTGTCCCAATGGTTGTCTCTTCTGGCTATGCAAAGATCTCGGCTTATTCCAAGAGAACTCTGGGGGTAAAAAGCAACGGTAACTAAAGAAAAGAAAAATAAAATATTTATATAAGTAAATAAGGAAAGCAACTGCAAAAAGTATCACTTGGTGACAGTAGTGACCCCATGATAGACATATTGTCAGGACAATACCTTGGATGCATGTTGAATACATGCGAGATCCACTACATATGAGAGCTATCCACAACTAGAGAAGTGGAAGTGCTGCCTCCCCCTTGAGCATCAAGCGATGCTCCTCTAGACCCCTGCGTTGTTGAACCTGATCGAGCTTAAACCAAAGTCGGCTTTAACTGAAAGGCATCTCGATAAAGTTGCAACAATTGAGGATGGTCTTCCAAGTCATTCTCTTCCATTCACTTTGCATCTATTGGTAAAACAATGCTAAAACTTAATCAAAAAGCATGTGGAAACTTTGCCTCTTAACTTAACTTGCCTCAAATCTCCACTACGTTATAGGCCTTTCTTCTCCTTCAGCATTGTGATGCTTTATAGTTTCACATTGTTGCAATTCCAACTTAACTAAGATTGCATCCAGTTGACTAGGCCCTCATGTGTACTTGACATGCTAAGAGCACTAGATACATTAGGAATCATTCTTGTTTGCATACTTTTGACCATTGCAATGTGACTGTGCATGGAAATTCGCATCCTACCAACCATACCAAGATATATTTTTCCATACATTGTATACATTACTAGTTGCATTTTTTCTTATGCAAGCATTACTAGCTACATTTTTCCTCATGACTAACACTATACGGAGCATTTGCATGACCAACATTAATACCATAATTCCCGAACACAATGGGCTACATATATGCATTGCCAAACTTGCCGCTTTGTGCCCTAGCATCATGCCAACATTGTTATACATGGGGTTGTGCATATTACCAGCCTTACTCGGATACATTGGACCTTGTACACCACGCATTGGTTCCTATATATGATAAGGAGTTGTGTTATACATCCCCGTATACGGTCCTTGACCCACCATAGCATGGAAACTAGTGCCACCACCAATGTAACGTGGTTGCCTTGTAATTTCATGCATGCCTTGCTATCCAAAAAGCATTGGATTGGCACTTCCAAGTTGGCCTTGCATATACATCAATTGCCTCACTAGCATCATTTGCTTATGCTTACTACCCACATTTGGAACATCATGTTGGTGTACTGGCTCTTCCTTCGGTGCATCTTGCTGTCCCGAAGTTCTTGAGGACAATTTCTTCTTATTGCCTTTGTTGCCCTCCTTTAAGGGGTTCAAAAGGTGCATGAATTGAGGATAATTTTTGCCAATTGCATGAACATTTCAGCTGCCGTCCTCAGTTGATCGTTAAATTGGCCATCAAATTCCTCTTTCTCTTGCTAATCATCAGCTTCTACAGGCCTAGAAGGATCCACATTTTGGTCTAAACCAACATTAGCAGCTTGCTGTCCATGCTGCGTGCCTTGTCCAAGATCATGCATTGTATTTTCCCCAACACTATGAATTTTCAGATGGAGAGGCATCATTCCTACTTGATCCCATCTCACTATCTGAAGATATTATTGTTGTAATGCTTTGTTGAATACAATTTTAGCACTAGAGCAAAGCTTTTGACCTTTAATCAGGTGCCTTAGGCCCACCAAGTCAAGGGAATTGATGGTATCCAAGCAATGGAACCATGAAACCAGCCTTCGATCTTGGATAGGGTGGTAAAACCTAATCAAGCACTTAATTACAACAATTAATAATTGAGCGTAAGTTGAAATACACACATTATCTTAATAATCTTGGAGAATAGACACCCGGTTGGCCCCAAAACTGCCCCTTTCAGTATTTCTTTAACTTTAATTGCTAATGGATTGAGTATAAGTTAAGATTCCACAATCTCCTTTGCTGATCCAAAAGCCCCTTGCTATACATACAATTAGAAAGCAATTTGGGCCAATTGCCCCTAGATTTTCACCTAGGAATTGCACAATGGAACCACCAATTGGCCAAATGTTACCCCAATTCACAATGGATGGCTTGGCATCTGAAATCCCTATCAATTCCATGAATTTCAGGTGCCGATTTCAATGTATAATGCCTTCTTCTATTGGCACGGGTCCCAAGGTGGTTACTAAGCCCTAATTTCTACAGAAATTTAGGGTTTATAGCAGAGATCTCTTAGTTGTCCACTAAATTTAGCTGAGATCTGCTCAAAATGGTTGAGAAATGTTGAGATCTCATGAGAATGGATTGGAGAAGGTGAAAGAAAGCCAAGATGTGAGAGAAATCTAATTTTCTTCTCAAGAAACCCTAAATTCTGCTTGTTGCCTGCTCAAGTCGGCATTTAATGCAGTCATCTACTACAAGGCATCTCCAAAATGCTGTCATTTGATCAACAATGCTGTTGCTAGCCCTTGCAAGGTGTCTTTGTGCTATCCCTTCTCTACTGAGATCTCTTGATGGCTGTCTTCTATAGCAAATTGTTGTTCTCTGATAAAAAAATGGACCAACAACTCCCTTTCTCTCTCTCCTAAGTTGTAAATTGACTAAATGGCTGAGACCTAGCCCCCAAAGACGTTTTCTCAGTTTGCATGGGCATTTTTGCCAAGTGGTAACCTTCTAAATCCATTTTTCAGCATTATTCAATCATTTAATTAATTTTAAGATTAAATAAGGCCATTTGCAACGTGGAGTGGTTCCCAACCTCTGTTGACCCTTAGATTGGCATTAATTAATTAATTAATTAATTAATTAATGCTAGTCCCTTATGTTACCACCGACACTTATTGGCCAAACAACTATGCTAGGGTTAAAACTGACACCAATTGACCCCAAAAGCCCAGATCGAATAACTTATCACAACTTTTGCCTTTGATATTCATTGTAACCTCGGGGTCCTTGGCTTGTTACCATGAAATAACTGCCATGTGCATCAGATGTGCTAAACAACCTTGCACATTTGATTAATAACTTAATCAAATGTTATCAGCAAGATGAAAGCATCTCAAAATTTCATGTCCCTGTGACACACTCTCTCTCATTAATAACTAATCTCTCTTTGTCTCTCTCTGTGTCTCTCCTTTCCTCCCCCCTTCCACAAAAAAAAAAAAAACCCAACCATAGAACATGTTAGATTAGTTATGAATGATGAGTCATTATGCATACGACAACTCACTCACTCTCTCATTAATAATTATTCTCGCGCTCTCTTAATATTCACAATGACAATGATAGATTAGATTACTGAGTATTTCCTCACAAATGATTTAGCTTTTTATATGCTAGATCAGATTATCTAAACTCTCTCTCTCTCTCTCTCCATCCCTCGGAAGAATATTAGGAAATCAGAATATTTTGAAAAGAAAATACAAAATTAGATCTTTATCTTGAATCTTATCCTAATCCTATAAATGGATGGAGCAAAACTAAGATTCTTTGATCTCCTCCACTAATCCAAGTGCCTCTTGTTATTAAAACTGACTAACAATCCTTCAAGCCAATTTGTCCCTTGGTTTGCTTGGGGATTGCCTTCACCTTACTCCTTGAAAGACAAATTAAGTCCCAAATCTGATATGGGCTCGTTGGCCTCTTGAATCTCCTTGAAATTTTTTTATTTCAGCTGTTGGAATTCAAGTCCTAGGCTCTCAATTTTGTACACACATCTCGAGGTGGCTGTCAAAACCCTAACTTTTATTGTAAGTTAGGGTTTATAGCCGAGATTAACAAAAATCTCCAACTCTGATGACTCAAATGGCTAGATTTTGCTGAGATAACTTCAGAGATGGCTGTAGAATGAGAGAGAATGTCATAGAGAGAGAAGCTTCAAAGTTTTTCATCGTGAGAAAGGTTGAAAAACTCTTGCTACCTTACTCAAACAACGATGGAAGTTGTCACCTATAGCTTAGGACCACCAAAAAGACTATTGCCCCCTTCTGTATTTTGTCATCTACACTAGAAAGACCTTCGGTTGTTGTCACTTGCACTTGGAGGGCTTCAAATTGTTTTTTTCTACTGTATGATTGGTCCTTGGTGGCTGCAAATCACATTAGCAGCATCTCCTTGCTCTCTAATAGTCTCCTCCTCTCTCACAATGGTCGAGATAGACTTCCACCAATCCCCCAAAAATGTTTTTTCCACTTGCACGGGCAAGTTTTTCCAAGTGGCAGCCTTCTAATCCCATTTTTCAACATTATCCAAGTTATTAAGTTAATTTTTAAAATATTAATTTTGAAAATTAATTTAATAACTATTCTAATGCTTAGAGAAATAATTCCACTAGCCAATAATTAAATTGGCTAGGTGAATTGTCTCCCAAGAGTCAGTGAGGAGTTATTGACTCTTAGATTAGCATCAATTCATTAATTAATGCCTAGTCTCTAATGTCACCGAGCCACTAACATTAGTGGCCAATAAATTTTTCTAGGTCAAAATCCAACATTGGGTGTCACCTAGTACCTATTAGCATAACTTATTACAACTTCTGCCTTTGGTACCAACTAATATCTTGGAATCGTAGGTCCCATATTGTGAAATAATTAACGTGCACCTCACATATGCAAGTTAATTTGCAAAATTGATTAACTTTAAATTAAATGCTAAGCAAAGCACTAAAATTTCATGTCCTCGTGATGGACCTGTTAAGAAGACTGCTAGGGTTTGCACTGAGGACACACAAAGTGTACGACCACAACAGAAACACAAAGACATAGACATAGACACAGAGGGCAAAACTCAAACCCTAAATGCAAAACTCAAAACTCAAACACAAATAGAAGAAGGGAGAGAGAGAACACAACTCTGAAGTGAATGAATGCTGTAAATGAATGTAAGAGTGTACAGTGTGCTCAAGGGCAGAGCAATGTCCGAGTGTGACGTCCACCAAAGACGGATCCCAAGTTTGTGACTACCAGTCGGAGTGTAGGAGTGCTGAATAGTGAATGGCAGCAGGCTGGTCACCAAAACGCAGCAGTTTGGAAATTGGTAAACGCAGCAGTGTACCACCGATTGGGGGCTGGAAATTGTGCAGAGTTTGTTGTAAATAGCAGGCTGAAACAGTGTTTGAGAGTGTCAGGGCCTGCAATGCTGAAAATGTGGGCTGGCTGACCCTGGAGATGATGGACAGCAGGCTGAACAGCAGTCTGGGACAGTTTGGAGCAGTCGCCAACAGCTGAGAACTGTTCGCCTACAGCAATGGACAGGTTGAAGATGATGTGGCTGTAGTTGATGATGGCTGGACAGTAGATGGAGGCGGGCTACAGGCTGGAAACTGTGCGCCAACAGCAGCAGAGGGTGTGTGGGCTGGTGTAACCTGCAAAACAAGGATAATGGCTGAATGGGGGCAGCCTATCTATTTATAAATGTGGAAGGGCACCCCAAAATTTAGGGTTTCCACTAAACTTTCTCGAACCGCTCCCTGTTTTAGGGTTTCCACTAAACTCTCTTGAACCGCTCCTTGTTTTAGGGTTTTACTCTAAAAGAGCATTTTTAGTGTGTTTTGGGGCTGCTTAAGAGGCTAATCAGCAAGTAATGCATATTTTAGCTCAACAGGATCACCCCCTTTAAATTGTTGTAATCACCCTCGATTGCACTGCAATGTGCCAAAGCATTTGTTGCCACTACTGGAAATACATGCTGGCATCGTAGTCAAACAACATGTGCACCTATTGCTTAATCATGCTTTTTGCCCTCTGCATGTGAAATTCCAATCACTTACAATCCATACACATGAATCATAACCACTGTTAGAACCATAAGGGATATATCCACATGTCAAAACCCAACACTGTTTTGACCACCAAGATATTGTAATGCATAAGTTAAGCATGAATAACACCTCATAGCAATGATGTACCACATGATAGTCATGTAAAGCACACATATTCGTTGCAAACCACATGTAACTTATATAATTGTACTTCTTTTGCATCAGCTGCAAATGTATATTGCATACCATCCATGTATCCATATATGCCTTGCAAATATACATCACATCCAAATGTACATTCCATGTATTCCATACATGCTAGCAACTTTGCAAATGTGTAGTTGCAGAGCCTAGGCGCAAACAATATAATTTGCATACCAACTCACAATGACTATTGAATAGTGATCCCAATGGTAGAAATACTGTTAGCATACTGTACTCTAGATGCAAACCAATCACATTTGAGATCCACTACATAACTGAGCTGTCCAAAGGAAGTGGAGATGCAACCTCCCCATTGAGATTAGGCAATACTTTGCATCTTCTATGCTCTGCTGAATGTGAAAGAGCTTGATCCAAAATCAGCTCTAATTGAAACACATCAAGGTAAAGTGCATCACCAAGGATGATCTGCTAGGTCACCCTTCTCCATCCATTGCATCCATCATAGGTGAAATAATACTAAAACTTCACCAAGAAGCACATGGAAACTTTACCTCTAACTTCACTTGCCTCGAAACCTCCACTAGATTCTAGGCCTTTTGTCTCTCTGGAGCATGGAGATCCTTTTTACTTTCACATTGCTGTAATTCTATTCTAACCACCATGAAACCTTGCATCCAGTTGACAAGCCCCTTACGAATCCTTGACATGCTAGGAGTACCGAATGCATTAGGAAACATTCATGCTTGCATACTTTGGGCTATTGTAATGTGATTATGCATGGAAATTTGCATACTACTAACCATACCAAGATACATTTTTCCATACATTGCATGCATTAGCAGCTGTATTTCCCTCATGCAAGCATTACTAGCTATAGTTTTTCTCATGACCAACACTATATGGAGCATTTGCATGACGAGCATTAATACCATGAGTCCTAAACAATGCCAAACTTGCCACTTTGTGCTCCATCATCATGCCAACATTGCTATACATGGGGTTATGCATATTATCAACCGTGTTCGGATACATTGGGCCTTGCACAGCACACATTGGTTGCTACATATCGTAAGGAGTTGTGTTGTTCATCCTTCTATGTGGTCCTGGACTCACCATAGGATAAAAACTAGTGCCACCACCAAAGTATCCTAGTTGCCCCATCATTGCATACATACCGTGCTATTCAAAAAGCATTGGATTGGCACTTTCAAGTTGGCCTTGCGTATGCATCAATTGCCCCATTGGCATCGTTTACTTTTACTCATCTCTAACCTTTGGTGCATCTTTAGGTTGTAGTGGTTGTTCTTTGGAAGCTTCTTGCTATCCAAAGGCCTTTAAAAATGACATCATCTTCTTGCCCTTGTTGTTCTTATTGGGAGAATTCAAAAATCTCCCAAATTGTGGATCTTTGGCCAATTGAATAAAGATGTAAGCCTTGAATTGGTCACCATATTTCTCTTCCTCTTGTTGCTTACTAGCCTCTATAGGCCTAGAAGGACCCACATTTTGGTCTAAACCAACATTATTAGCTTGTTGTCCATGTTGTAAGCCCATTCCAAGATTAGGCATTGCATTTTTTCCTTCATTATGTGCATTTCCAGAATGAGATGCATCATCACTGTGCTTGATCCCATCTCACTATCTGAAGACATCCTTGCTGTAATTGCTCAGATGAATACAATTTCAGCACTAGAGCAATGCTTCTGACCTTCAATTAGGTGCCGCAAGCTCACAAAGTCAAGGGATTTAATGGTGTCTTGGCAACAGAACCATGAAACTAGTCTTCCTCCTTGGATAGGGTGGTACTAACTTGATTTAACACTAATTCCAACAAGTAATTAATTCACACAAATTGAAATGCACATTTTACCACTTTAGTCTTGGACAATGGATAGCTTGTTGGCCCTAAAATTAGCACCCCTTGTGGTATATCTTGATCTTGTATTGCAAATGGATGGAGTAC
The DNA here is from genome assembly GCF_053477565.2 of Lygodium microphyllum. Lineage (NCBI taxonomy): Eukaryota > Viridiplantae > Streptophyta > Polypodiopsida > Schizaeales > Lygodiaceae > Lygodium > Lygodium microphyllum. The sequence continues at coordinate 128,189,970 of NC_141146.1, read as the reverse complement.
AACTAAGATTCTTTGATCTCCTTTTCTAATCTAAGCGCCTCTTGTTGTCAAAATTGACTAGCAAGCCTTCAAACTAATTTGCCCCTTGGTTTGCCTGGGGATTGGCCTTCACCCTGCTCCTTGAAAGGCAAATTAAGCCCCAAATCTGATATGGGTTGGTTGGCCTCTTGAATTTCTCTAAAATTTTTTAATTTCAGCTGTTGGAATTCTAAGCATGCATATTGAGATGGTTGTTAAAACCCTATTTTCTATTGCAAATTAAGGTTTATAGAAGAGATTAACCAAAATCTCCACCTTTGATGGCTTAGATGATTGGATTTTGTTGAGATAACTTGAGAGATGATTATAGGATGAGAGAAAATATTGTAGAGAGAGAAACTTCAAAGTTCATTGCAAGAAAGACTGAAAAACTTTTGCTATATTGCTCAAATAGCCATGGAAATTGTCACCTATAGCTTAGGACCACTAAAAAGGCTTTGCCCTATTGGGCTGCTATCAACTGTACGTGGAGGGCTTCAAATTGTTGTTTCCTATTGTATGACTAGTCCTTAGTGGCTACAAATCACAATGGTTGGAATAGTCTTTGACAGGATCTCGAAAACGTTTTTTCCACTTGCATGGGCAAGTTTTGCCAAGTGGTAGCTTTTTAATTCAATTTTTCAGCATTGTCAGCTTATTTAGCTAATTTTTAAAATATTAATTTTGAAAATTAATTTAATAATTATTATATTGCTTAAAAAAATAATTCCATTAGTCAATGATTAAATTGGCTAGGTGAATTTGTCTCCCAAGTGCCTTTGACTAGTCATTGGCCCTTATAATATCATTAATTAATTAGTTAATTAATGTCTAGTCTCTAATGTCATTAGTGGCTAATAAATTTGTTTAGATCAAAATCTGAGACTTGGTACCACCTAGTAGATGTTAGGCATAATTTATTATAACTTTTACCTTTGGTACCAACTAAGATCTTTGGGACCTTTGTTCCACATTGTGAAATAATTAACGTGCACCTCACAGTGCAAGTCACATTTGCACATTTGATTAACTTTTAATGAAATGCTAAGGGAAGCACTAAAATTTCATGTCCTTGTGACACCTCAAGCACACTTCTTACTCTCACGTCTTGCATTTTAAGTCGAAGCCGCAAGCATGCTTAGTCACTCTCAACTTCAGCCTTAAGCACACTTCCCAATTAGCATAAGGCTCAACTATTCACCTTAGATCGCAAACATTCTAACATCTCCCTTCACACACACACACACACACACACACACACTCACTCTCTCTCTCTCTCTCTCTCTCTCTCTCTCTCTCTCTCTCTCTCTGTGTGTGTGTGCCCCCCAACACATGCACATGCGTGCGGTTTCTCCCTCTCTTTCCTCATAATGAAGCCTCAATCCATGGAAACGCAAATCCATGGAAGCCCAACTTAACGAGACCCCAAGAGAGAAAGAAATGATTCAAGTCGACTATTGGTGGTAGGAAGTCAAGGTGATAGGGTCATATAATAGTAAGGCGGGTGGAGCAAGGCATTTTGAGTGTCGTTTTTGTGGCATCAAACGAGGTGGAGGTGTTGATCAAGTGATGGCATATCTCCTTAATGTTCTTAGCCATGGTATCGAAGGTCGTGACAAGATATCACAGAGGATTGTGCTGCATGGCAAGTGATGTGAAGATGTATCTAGAAACTAGACCTCTAAAGGACACTCATGTCATCCCAACATGAATGCCTTCATCTACAATTGCTATAGTGGTAGTCGAGCTCGTGAAAGTGGAGTCAATCAGACTATCACTTTTCCTTTGACTGACACAAATAGTGGCACACAAGGTACATCACTGAACCCTTGAATAAAACAAAGTTATATGTTCACTGCATGACATCCACAAAGGAAAGCTCAAGTAGATGCAGATGTGACATGTTTTTTTTAAAACACGTGGAATTCCATTCATTTGGCATAATCTCCTTCTTTATGGAGACGGTTTTTGAAATTGCGCAATTTGACCAATCTTATCAACCTTCTACCTATGATGCTTTATGTTAGAAACTTTTGTAGGAGGAAGTGATGAGCATCATAAGGCCCTCCATCACACCAATCAAACAACAATGGGATAATTATGAGGCAAGTCTCATTCGTGATGGTCAGTTTGACGTGTGTAGCCACTCTTTGGAAGGTGTCCTTGCTCCATGATGTGGCAAGGCTCTTTATATGAAATCCAGAGAGTGCGGTACTCAACAAAAGACAACTCCAATCTTATGCAAGATGTGTGTAGAGGCAGTTGAATATATGGGGCCCAAAAATGTAATTCAGTTTGTCTTAGATGGGGAGGCAACAAATAGGGCTGCAAGTGCTTTGTTGGAGCAACGATATCCCCACGTAACATGGAGTCCATGTATGGCCCATTGTCGTAATAATTTATTAAAAGACATTGGAGCACTGGTATGGATTAAGAGCACATTAGTTACAAGTAAGGAAATAATCTATTTTGTCACCTGCCACACTTCTCTCTAGCCTTGTATAGACAATATGCTAAAAAGGAGCTGCTAAAGTACTTTGAGATCAAGTTTGCTTACAATTTTCTTATGCTTCATTGCCTGTACAATATGAGGCTAGCTTTGAAGCAAATGGTTGTCGCTCCATCTTGGGCAACTTGGCCTACTTCAAGAAAAGCATTAGGTTCGTTGTGCTACACAACCGCAACACCCAAGATGCTTATTGGGAAGGAGCAAAGCAATTGCTTCTTCTATGCTTGCTTATAGTTAATCTTCTGTGGAAAGTGGATAGTGATATGTTGTACATTGGTAATGTGTATGAAGTAATGGATTGTCTCATTGGGAACATCCATGCTCTTGACCTTACGTCATCCCAAAAAAAAGAAATCGAGGAGCTTGGAGTAAGTAGATAGAATCAATACTACTCTGCGCTTCATTGTGCTGCTTATGTGCTAGATTCCAAATTTCAACATAAGGAAAGACAACTTGAAGCTGATGTTGAGGCTATGCAGGGTTGAAACTCTACACTTTAGAAGTTGGTGGAGAGTCTTGAGCAGGGTTGTCCATGTTCGACGGACATATCAATCCGTTCGATCTTGTCCGAATTTGTTTGATGGGTTTCCTACTGCGTGTCCACTTGGTCAACTGCATGTCCCCTCCTCCCCCCCCCCCCCCGAAAACACAAACAGACACACACACACACACATACACAAACAAACAAAATCAAGGTTCAATTGATGGCCATGTGGCATGGATGAATCAAGAAAGGACCATGGCCCATACCTATTGCCAATAGTATATAGTAAATATACTCATTCTTTCTTTCTATCGCGAGCATTTCCTTCATACTACAGATGATGGATTTACTGTTCGCCCGAGATACATGGATACCTACCTTTTCCATGGGATCAGATGTACTATTGGCCAGTTGCGTACCTCCTCACATCAGCTAGAGATTGAGATTGGCAGATATAGATCCATCCCACCAGAGGAGCGCATATGCCAGATATGCCAATTAGAGCCAAAGACAGAGGAGCATTATATTTGCCGCTGCCTAGCGTATTATGAGGTCCGTGGTCGTTTCCACTGTCTCTTTAGAGACAGATTTGGACCGCTATCCAGAGTCGTGGATTTTACCGATCAGCGATGCCTTGGCCTCTTTTTTCTTGAGATACAATGGCTTCATGACATGCGTCTCAAGAGTACAATTGCTCCAAGACATCGAGGCCCTTCACAGAGATAGCTCATAGACTTCTTTACAAAGGAGACTCAGAAGACTTCAATACAGTTACAACCACAGTCCACATGAGAGCCTCTCTCATCGCCATAGTCCACACACAGACAAGGAGTACTAATTGATCAAGCCGTTCAGCTTAGCTGATCTAGACGTCCTAGGCCTCGACACAGACACTGACGACACCTTTATAGATGGATACAGGGGATTATTGCTCGGGCTGGAGCTAGGTCCTCCATACCCACATGAGATTGTACCATTTGGAGCTCATTGTTTCTAGATAGAGCTTTATGTTTCACACATAGCCATAGTTAGTTTCCTTTCTTATTTTGCTTTGAGCTACATACATATTTCGCCTAGACAGTTGTACCATCATACACATGATTATAACTCATGGTCTCATAGGTCATTTTGGCCTTTTGTAGATGTTAATATATCATTTCATTTCTCTCTCTTTGTCATGAGGACATGTATTTTTGAAACCTCACTTAACATATGGATTAATTTTTAATCACATGATTAAGTAAATGATGCACATGTGAGATGCAACTGGGATTAAAGTAAATTTACGAGCCCCGGACCCAAAGAAATCACGAGATGTCGAAGGCAAAAGTTGCTATAAGTTATGCTGCACAGGTACTTGGTGGTATCTGGTGCCAGTTGCGTCTAGGTCATCCATTTGGCCATAAGTGTCTTTGGTGACACTAGAGAAGTGGCGTTTAATGGTACCTAACACCAATCTGATGGTCAAAGATGGCGCAGAGACACTCGGGAATGGAAGTTGCCTAGCCAATTTAATTATTGGCCAGTCAGATTATTTTTTAGCGCACCAAAATAATTATTAGATTAATTTTTAGTATTTTAAGGGCTGAAAATTAATGTTTAATTATGGAAAATACTAGAATAACCATTTGGGAAGGTTGCCACTTGTGAAAAATGCCCATGCAAGACTGAAAGACGTCTTTAGAGGCTGAACGGAGGCATTTCTATAAATTCAGCCTACAAGAGAGAGGGAGCGGAGGGTGCTGGTCTGATTTGCAGCCGTTGGAGGACCTTTTGAGGCAGCCAGGGGCAAAAGAAGACCAATCAATAGTAGGAGATAGCATCTACAGGCTGTTGAGGCAGGGTAGCAGCAGTAAATGACTGATTTTCTTCAGTTCTTTGCATCTACATGCTGTTGTGGCAGGGCATCAACTGCACTTGACTGACTTTCAATCATTCTTCGCGACAAAACTCTGAATTTCTCTCTCTACAGCTTTCATCTCATCTTCCAACCATTTCACAACCTTGCTCCGAAGATCTCAGCATTTGGACCCTTGGAGGTTGAGAAATTTCAGATTTCTCTACAATAAACTCTAATATGCAGTAGAAATTAGGGTTTAGCAGCAACCTCTGCTGGTGATTCGTCATAGCAAGGGAGTTGGAATACCGAAAGGGATTGGGAGAATCCCATTGCAATTCAACTTATTCTTCAATAAAGCTAAAGAAATACCGAAAGGGGCACCAATTTTGGGGCCAATTGGGTGTGCATTGTCCAAGATCAGTAGATAAATTTGTATTTTCAGATTTGCATTAATTGTTTGCTGCTGTAATTTAGTTGTAATCGAGGATTTACCACCCATCCATGGAAGGAAGGTTGGTTTCACTCACTCTCTCTCTCTCTCATTCTTTCTTGTCCCTTTCTCTTTCCTTACTCTATGTTAGCGATGTCAGATCTTGGCCGTACAGTACGGCGACTGGTTGGACTGACCAATCGGACTGCCACGTGGCAGTCCGACTGCACTGTACTAGTCGGCTGCATTTAATGCGGCCGACCTGTCTATTATGGGCGCATATTTCCTGGCTATTTATAGCCGATGTTCTGTACTGTTTCACTCACTTCTGATCGCAGGTTTCAGGCTAGAGATTCGTGCAGATTACATCTGTGTTTGCAGATTTCAGGCTGGAGATCGTGCAGACTGCAGCGGACTTCGAGGTGAACAGCAGGTTGCATCGTCGAGGTGGAGACACGCAGTCCCGCACACTGCGCCCGTGTACATATATGCATATCTTTGTATACATCACACTTTATACAGCAAATCATCTTCCACTGTCTCTTTCTCTCTCTCCTCTCTGCGTTCACTCTCTCTTAGTCTTGGTCCCACGCTTCCACATCGCTGCACTCTGACATGGTATCAGAGCAGTGAAGAAGGGTTGACTGAGTGAAGAACCTGCCTGAAGAGGAGATTCCATCGCGACACAAGGCTGCGTTTCCAGCGTTTGAGGGCGAGCGGGAGGGCTGCACATCGGAACAAGGCTGAAGCGAGCGTGGGTGCGCGGGAAAGGAGTCCAGTTGGTGGATTCGCTGCTGTTTACTGCTGTTTGAAGAGGAGGAAGGCTGAGTTTTCAGCTTTCAAGTGTAGATTTTACTTTTTCATCGCCTCCGGCTGGTGAAGAAGGTTCGGGACGCGGAAGAACGAGCCCTAGCATGCTGCGTTTTCACAGTCAGAGGGGGCTGCTTTTGCGTTTGTGAAGGCATTACATGTGAAGATGTCTACAGAGATTGACTTGGAGTTCCAGACGATCATGGACCGGAAGGTGCCTGTCTTACCGGCTCTTCCCGCAGATCAAAAGCTCGATGGCGACAATTATTGCATTTGGCGCGTGATGATGTTGGCCATCCTTGAGTCCTACGATTTGGCGGAGCTTGTACATGAGGAGATTGACCGGCCCTCGGTAAGAGATGAGTCCAAACTCTCTTCCGATGCTCGTGCGGAGTTAGCCAAGGCACAGTCTCACTGGGATAAACTGAATGCCCGGATTCGCTCCTTTCTTTTTCTGTCTTGTACTATAGGGGTGATAGCCCACATCGAGCACTTGACGGTGGCTCGGGAGATATAGCTGGAGCTTGATCAGATGTATAACCGGATGACCCTTATGAAGCGGGTTTCTTTGGAGGTACAGACGCGGACCTTGTTCATGAACAAGTCTTCTTCGTTGCGGGAGCACATCAACAAGCTTAGACAGCTTCAGATGCAAGTTCAGAATGCGGAGAAGCTGATTTCCTCCAAAGACATAGCGATTACACTCTTGTCCCAGTTGCCGCCACGATTCGGTGCTTTTTACTCCGCCCTTATTGCTTCGGGGCGAGAGTCTACTCTTCGGTGGGAAGAGGTGGTTCCTACGGTCTTGGACCAAGAGGAACAACTGAAGGGACAGCATGCTTCCAAGTCGGAAGCCTTGATAGGTCAAGCCTCTCAGAAGAAGGGGAAGGACCAAAAGAAGAAGAAGGAGGACAACAAGTCAAAGAAGGACAAGGACGAAGAATCCACATGCCATATTTGTGGAAAGACCGGCCATTGAAAGAAGGATTGCCTTGACAAAGACAAGGACACGAAGGATTCTGGAGCGGTGGTTGCACCCTCATCAGCTGCGTTTCTTCATCTAGCTGTCATTGAGGACTCTACATCGAATGCTTCTGATGCTGCGATGACAGCTCCCCAGGCTAGAGAGTGGATCGTTGACAGTGGTGCCTCCTGGCACATGACTTCTTCATCAGTTGGTGTTGCCTAGTTGCGACCTTCGCGTGGGCAGATTCTCATTGGAGATAGCTCTTCGGTGTCTATTGCAGGACGGGGTGAGATGCAGCTTATTCCCGATGGACGTGGTGGTACACATACCTCAGAGGTCTTGCATGTGCCAGGTTTGGGGTATCATCTACTTTCGGTTCATAAGATTTGTTCACTTGGACTTTTGGTGGAGTTTGACAGTGATTCGGTGTGAGTCCTTAATCGTGGGTCAAGGAAGGTTCTCTCATCAGGATATGAGGACAATGGCATCTACAAATTGCCGTCTTCTACCGCCCTCCCTACTCTTCTTCTTACCTCTCAGACATAGTCAGAGCTATGGCATGCTCGGTTTGGTCACCTCAACTATGATTATCTTCGGAGGGCGTCACGTGGACAGCTTGTTCGAGGGTTGCCGGACATAGTGGTGAGCCAGCAGCCATGCGTCTCCTGCATTGGTGGGAAGCAGCATAGGGATGCAATTTCCAATAAAGCTTCGCGGTGGTCTACTTCACCGATGGAGCTTGTATCTACGGATCTTTGTGGCCCTATGAGGAACGAGTCCTTGAGAGGAAGCTCGTACTTCATGTTGATTGTAGATGACTACAGCAGGATGACTTGGGCCTATTTCTTGGCGTTGAAGTCAGAAGCTTTCTTCCACTTCAAGGATTGGCTTCTCTTTGAGAAGAACGGATCGGGCCGGCGATTGAAGACCTTGCGATCTGACAAGGGTGGTGAATTTGTTTCTAATGAGTTTGCTCTTTTTTGTGCAGATAAAGGCATTCACCAGGAGTTTGCTAACACCAACACTCCTCAAGAAAATGGCATTCTTGAACAGAAGAACCGAAGTGTGATCGAGATGGCGCGCACCATGATGGAGCACCGACAGACACCTCAGTTTCTGTGGGCCGAGGCTGTGGTTACTGCAGTCCACATTCTTAACCGATCCCCCACTTCGGCCGTTGATGGGATGACACCTTTTGAGGCTTACTTTGGGACTAAGCCCGATGTTTCTTATTTTAGGGTTTTTGGGTGTGATGCTTATGTTCACATTTCCAAGGCTTATCGTGATAAATTTGAAGCAGCTTCTCGAAGATAGGTGTTTGTTGGCTACAGCTCTCAGTCCCAAGGCTATCGTTTGTATGATCCTGTCAAGCGGGATGTGTACACCAGTCGAGATGTGCGGTTCGTGGAGGTTCCGGCCATAGCAGCGGGTGAGGAGCATCCCGTTCTTGGAGATCTAGGGGAGAGTTGGACTCCTGTGACAGTTCCTTTGGAGCCAGCGCCTTTTGACTTCGATTCTGTTTCCGATACAGAGTCTACTGTTCCACCGGTAACCCCCGAGGAGTTACCACCAGTGGATCTCCCAGAGTCTTCAGCTGATGGAGAGCAACGAGGAGAGGTCCGGTCTCCTCCTCGTTGGGCTCGTGACACACTCTGAGATTCAAGGATTGAGGGAATCGCTGAGGAGTGGGGAGCGCAGGATGGTCCGCGGCGGTCACGGAGGCATTAGGCACATTCTACGGAGCTTGTTTGCTCTAACTATTGTTTGATGATCCGTGTTATGCAGGATCGAGAGCCCACCTCGGTGAAGGAGGCTTTACAGTCCGCACCATGGAAGAAAGCTATGGAAGCCGAGTTGGAGGCTATTGAGAGGAATGGCACTTGGTACCTTGTGCCTCGCCCCTCGAATAAGAAGGTGATTGGCATCAAATGGGTCTTCAAGACCAAGTACCTTAACGATGGTTCTTTGGACAAGCACAAGGCTCGCCTTGTTGCTAAAGGTTTTGCACAGCGCCTAGGGATTGATTGTCATGACACCTTTGCCCCCAGTGCTCGTATGGCGACTATTCCAGCTGTTCTTGCCTTGGCTGGCCATAGGAGATGGCCTGTCTACCAGTTGGATGTGAAGTCGGCCTTCCTGAATGGTGATTTGAAGGAGGAGATCTATGTCGAGCAGCCTCCTGGCTTTGGATCTTCAGATGGGCAAGTCTATAGGTTGAAGAAGGCCTTGTATGGCCTCAAGCAGGCTCCGCGTGCATGGAACGAGAAGATTGATTCGTTTCTTCAGTCACAGTTGGGATATCGGTGTTCCAAGGCCGATCCGCAGCTTTATGTACACACTTTCGAGGTTGGTTGTGTGCTTTTTGTGTTGTATGTTGACGATTTGATTGTCACAGGTGATCATGCACAGAAGGTCAAAGAGACGAAGGCACCTTTACATCAGACGTTCGAGATGATGGACTTGGGTCTACTCCACTTCTTCTTGGGCCATGAGATTTATCAGTCTCAGAGGGGGATTTTCATCTCTCAGCAGAGATATGTACAGGAGCTCTTGGTTTCTTTTGCGATGGAGGATTGTTGGACCATTTCTACTCCTACGGATCCCAACTGGAAGGCCACTTCACATTCAGATTCTCCCTTGGCGGATGCTTCCCGCTATCGTCAGTTGATTGGATCCTTGATTTGGCTCCGCAACACTCGTGTTGATCTTTGTTTTGCTGTTGGTCTCTTGGCGGGGTTCATGAGTGAACCTCAGATGGTGCATTGGCAGGCTGCCCAGAGGATACTTCGGTATTTGAGGGGGACATTTGACTTAGGGATTCATTATCTAGCAGGCACAGGTGGTTCAGATCTTGTACTTGCAGGTTGGAGCGACTCGGATTGGGTTGGTGATGTGGACTACAGGCGGTCCACTACAGGTTACTGTTTTACCTTGGGTGCAGGTGTTATCTCATGGAGTAGCAAGAAGCAGCCCACTGTAGTCCTTTTGTCTACTGAGGCGGAGTATAGGGCCGCGTCTTCCACCACATGTGAGGCTGTGTGGCTTCGGAGATTGTTGGAGGAGCTTGGCTGCCCCCAGACTTGTCCTACTTTGCTGTAATGCGACAATGAGAGTTGCATTGCCTTAGCACAGAATCCTGTTTTCCATGCCCCGAACGAAGCACATAGAGATCCAGTACCACTTCATCAGAGAGAAGCTTCTGGATGAGACCATCGCTGTGGAGTATTGCAAGACGGAGGACAATCTTGTAGATTTGTTTACGAAGGCGCTTCCCCAGTCTCTACTTCGGAGACATCAGATCCCTCAGGCTTCTGCCCCGTCCAGGCTCTGAGAGGGCTTGTTAGCGATGTCAGATCCTGGCCATACCGTACGGCGACTGGTCGGACTGACCAGTCGGACTGCCACGTGGCAGTCTGACTGTACTGTACCGGTTGGCTGCATTTAATGCGGCCGACCTGTCTATTCTGGGCGCATATTTCCTGGCTATTTATAGCTGATGTTCTGCACTGTTTCACTCACTTCTGATCGCAGGTTTCAGGTTGGAGATTCGTGCAGATTACATCTCTGTTTGTAGATTTCAGGCTGGAGATCGTGCAGACTGCAGCGGACTTCGAGGTGAGCAGCATGTTGCATCGTCGAGGTGGAGACACGCAGTCCCGCGCACTGCGCCCGTGTACATATCTGCATATCTTTGTATACAGCACACTTTATACAGCAGATCTTCATCTTCCACCGTCTCTTTCTCCATCTCTCCTCTCTGCGTTCACTCTCTCTCAGTCTTGGTCCCATGCTTCCGCATCGCTGCACTCTGACACTCTAAATCCTAAAACACTCTTCCTCTCTATTTAAAAAAAAAATCTCACTCTCTCTCTTTCCCATCTTCTTTATCCTTTAAGCATTCTCTACTTCGTGAAGCACTCTTGCCATCTCAAGAACTCCCTTAAGCTCTCTCTACTTCCTCAACCTCTCTATCCTTTCTACTCCCTCAATCACTCCACCCTCCACCCTTGAGTCTCCAAATCCATCATCTTGAGTCTCCATCCTCTACTCTCAAGCTCTCCCCCCCTATCCTCCTCTCTCTCTCTCTCCAACACCCAATCATCAATGGCATCTCCTTTTCATGAGGCCTTTTGCTTGCATTGTGTCTACTTCAAGTGAGTGAAGGAGAAATCGAACACTTGCAAGTGGTAATGCAAGTATTGCCCCAAGCTTCAAGCCTCATCCGTCACCCGCTTCCTCATTCACATATGCAAATTGGGAGGGAGGCCACAGTGTGCCTCGCTATTCCTAATGATGCCCACCAAGAATGTTGTTGAAAATACTTGCCATTGAAGCAACACAAAGGCGTTTCAAGGGTAAGCGAGGAGATGGTGCCTCTTGATCATGGGGCCTCGGATCACGAAGAAGATCCCTCTCCAATTGTCTTTGTTTTCTCCATTGGAGGGCCCTTCTCTATCCCATCGATAAGGAGCCATTCAAGTGAGGCACCTATGTTGAAGAGACAAGCCACACTTGCTCAAGCAGCGAGTCAAGTATCCAGTTCTCTCTCTTTTTTCTCAAAGAGACACAAAGACAAGGCAAAATAGAGCACCATAATTATGTCCACTCTTTCTTTCCACTTCCTTAAAGTGGATCGGTGGAAGCGTATGGTGAAAGCCATTGCCGCGATCGGTCCATGCGAGGGATGATACGGTGTCACAAACCATGACATGCGCACAACGAAGCTTTGAGAAGAGAAAACTCATAAACTATGGTAATCAAAGGGGCACCTCTTTTGTTTCCACGATTTTTGGAAGAGGGATTCATTAGTAAAGTCTCTTTTTTGGTGGGAGTTGTTTGGCTACCAATTGCCCCATCTTTACAAAGTGGCTTTATGCATCCTTGCTTAGGTTTGTAACAAAATATCTAATCTCTTAAGTTTTAGTTCTTTGAATTGATTTTAGTTGCAAGTTTGATTTTTTGAAGTTTAAATCTATTTTTTTTCCTATGTGCTTTAGGATTGCTCATCGCGTGCATGTAAGAGGTATTGGTCTGTCTACTCTCCATACACACAAAAAATCGCAACAAGCTTAGCATATGATAATTGGAGAGACTAATTTATTGTTGCTCCAATTTATGCATGCTATATAGTATGCACGAGATATCTATGGAAGGATAGGTATACCATATGAAATTGAATCATGTAACATATTTAGATATGTTTTGTTTATTTAGTCTAAGTCTACATTATTTATAATTTAAATGTATAGGTTAATGTTGTGAGTGTGTGGTGATAGGATCGAGATGCAGCTGAGAGTGCAGTAGACAGTGTGATAGTGAGAGAGACAGAGTGAAGCACGACACCCAATCCAATAGACTTAAAGAGTGTAACATGAAAGTACAAAGTACAACTCTTAAACCTTAGGATTGTAGGGGGTGTTCACACCCGACACACGGTAAGTGCCCATAAGTGTGTAACATAAGCACATAAGTACATACGAAAATAAGACTATAAGTCTGGGGGAAAAAACCTCTCCTACTGAGAGTAAAAAGTGCCGCAGTGTCCTACTGATCACCGACACTCCCATATGAGCGTAGGCGTAAGTGAGGCATGAGTCAAATACCCAATAAACCCCCCTGGAGTGAAGAGTGATTAATAGTACAAGGATCATCCGCCACCAAAGGATATCAAATTTAAAGTATCGCGAAATGCTTCAAATTTGTCACGAGGAAGAGCTTTGGTGAAGATGTCTGCCACATTACTGGTGGTAGGACAATAGACAAGGCTGATATCACCTGCATGTAGCCTCTCTCTGACAAAGTGATAATGGATCTCGATGTGTTTCATGCGGGCATGAAACACTGGGTTCGGTGCCACTACAATGGCACTCTAACTATCAGTGAACAAAGGAGTAGGCTCCGTAACAGATACATCCAGATCAATTAGCAAGTGTCTAAGCCATACGCATTCAACTGTGGTAGTGAAAGCTGCCTTGTATTCAGCTTCACATGACGATGTGGCAACAATGGATTGTTTCTTGCTAAGCCAAGAAATGCAAGAAGAGCTAAGAAAGAAACAATTGCCACTAGTGGAGTGACGTGTATCATAATCACCAGCCCAATCAGAATCACTGTAAGCATGTAACTGCAGTGGTTCCCCCCTTGGCATAAAGCAACCCAAGAGATCGAGTACCCTGCAAGTAACGAAAAACACGCTTGACAGCTTGCCAATGTGACATACGTGGCTGATGCATAGACCTGCTCAAAGCTGAAACTGCAAACTGTATGTCCGGCCTAGTGTTGCATAGGTAGATAAGACATCCAACTGCAGGAGCATATGTATGTATGTCAAACAAATCACTGTCATCATGTAATGACAGTTTCAGTCCAGGTTCCATGGGGGTACAAATTGGCTTGCAATCCTGTAAGCCAAACTTCTCAAGAAGCTGCCCAATATACCTTGACTCTGATAGCCCAATACCTCGAGCATCATGTATGAACTGGATGCCCAAGTAGTAATGCAAAACTCCCAAGTCAGACATGTCAAAAGTTTGCTGCAAATTTTGTTTGAATGCTGAAATCTGATCAGCATGTGTTCCAGTGAGCAAAAGATCATCAACATAAAGACATATAATCAGCATAGATCCCCCTTCTTTACATACGTAAAGGGTAGACTCAGATGAGCTGTTTAGAAACCCGTGACGAGGCAAGAAAGCATCTATTTTTGCATACCAAGCTCTAAGAGCTTGTTTCAAACCATATAGTGCCTTTTTGAGCTTGCATATCAAATGTTCTGAGCCTTCAATTGCAAAACCAATGGGCTGCTGTACATAAACTTCCTCCTGAAGTTCCCCATGTAAAAATGTAGTCTTGATATCCAGCTGATGCACTGTCCAACCATAATGTGCAGCCAAAGCAATCATAGACCTGATGGTCGTCATACGGGAAGTAGGAGCAAATGTCTCCTCATAGTCAATGCCCTTTTTCTGTGCGTAGCCTTTAGCTACAAGCCGTGCCTTGTATTTATCAATGGATCCATCTACTTTCCTTTTCAGTTTGTAGACCCATTTCGTTCCAATGGCTTTCTTTCCAAATGGCAAAGACACCAAATCCCAAGTTTGATTCTTAGTGATAGAATCTAATTCAGCTTGCATTGCTGCCATCCAATGCACACTGTGTTGTGCATCCTCAAAACATTCAGGCTCTTCATTATCAAAAGTACTTGCTGCCATAACAAACTCCATGGTATGTGTTGAATCATGCAAATGAGTTTGCCTTCTAGTACGACCAGCCATGGGTGCATCCAAAGGACTATCTTGCATAGTCTGCAAATACCATCTAGGTAACTGTCTAGCTTCCTGACTGTGTGCAAGCTCTTGCTGAATTTCAGTTTCAGCATTATGCTGAATATTCCGATCAGCCAATGGCTGAATTTCTGCACTTTCCATAGGAGCAGCTGGCTGAACATTAGGTTCATTTTCTGAAGCTCCAGCTGAATCACCAAAAGTAATGGGCAGCAGCCCTTCAGAAACATCACGGGCAGCCTGATATGTGTCCAAACTAGCCAAGGATAATTCTGATTTTTCATCAAAAACAACATCCCTGCTGACGAAAACCTTCTTTGTAACGGGATCATAGAGTCTGTAGCCTTTGCTCTCATTGCTATATCCCATAAAAATGCACTTAACAGCCTTATTGTCCAACTTTTTTCTAAGTACCTGTGGAATATGGGCATAGGCAAGACACCCAAAGGTATGGAAGTGGCCAACAGAAGGTTTACGACTGTTCCAAGCCTCAAAAGGTGTGATGGTCTTCAAGGCTTTGGTAGGGCATTTGTTCAAAATATGGCAAGCACACATGACTGCTTCTATCCAAAAACTATGAGGCAAGCTCTTTGCCTTTAGTATACATCTGGCCATCTCCATGAGTGAGGATTCTTCCTCTCTGCTACCCCATTCTGTTGTGGAGTATAGGCAGTAGTGTACTGACGGACTATGCCTTTCTGCTTCAAAAAAGAATTCAGCATAGAGGACATGTATTCCCTCCCTCGGTCCGAACGGAGAGTCTTAATTTTGCATCCAGATTGATTTTCAACAAGTGCACTGAAAGCCAAAAGTGCATCATACACTTCTGACTTTTTTTTCATACAGTAGACCTAGCAAAAACGTGTAAAGTCATCAATGAATGTCACAAAATAGTAACAACCGCCCAATGACATTGTTTGTATAGGCCCACAAATATCTGAATGCACCAATTGCAATCTGGTTGTTGCTTTGAAAGCAACATCACGGGGAAATGAGAAACGATGCATTTTCCCCAAAATGCATCCCTCACATAAGTACTCAGGAGGTCTCTCCAAGAGAGGTAAGCCATCCAGTATCTGAGTATGCTGTAAAAGCATCAAGCTGCCAAAGTTTACATGCCCCAAACGAGCATGCCATAACTCCGCCTGTATCATAGCAGGAGTAAGAGTGGATGTCAAGTATGCCGACTGATCTATTGAAAGAGCATCCAACTCATATAAACCATGACACAAAGATCCTGTCAAGACCAAAGTCATGCGTTCTTTATCTCTAACCATGCAACGGTCACCATCAAATGTGACCTGCAAACCACAACGTACCAAAGAAGAAATAGAAAGCAAATTCTTCTTGATTCCAGGCACAAACAAAGCATCCTGCAGGCGGAGAATAGAGCCATCAATGGCTGTGAGCTGAATCTCCCCAATACCACGAACAGGGTATGATGCATTATTGACACACTGTACAGATTTCCCAACGGGAGGTGTACTAACTGAAGCAAATAGATCTCTGTGAGATGTAATATGTCTAGAAGCACCACTATTAAAGAACCAAGTGTCAGCATCCTCTGTAGAGCTAAGTGCTCTATCGGCCCAAGAGATGTCATAACTGCAAGTGTAAAAACAATAGTCCCTGTCCACAACAAAGGATGCGGACTCACTAGCAGTGGAAGGAATAGTAGAAACAGACATTCCTGACTCCTTCTTCTTCTCTTTGGCAATGCGTTTCCTGCACTCAGTGATATAGTGGCCTGGTTTCTTACAATAATGACATTTTCCCTTTTTAGCTTGCGTCCCCTCTTGTGTCTGATTTTGTGATGTGCCCGAAGTGCCAGAACTTTGTGGAGCATTTCTCACCTTGCTGTTTTTGCCTTTTTGTCTTGCCACAAAAGCCTGCTCAGAGACTATAGCATCCACACCACTATTTTTCCTTGTTTGCTCCTCCTCTAGAAGCAAACTAACTAGCTGAATAAAAGTGAGTGGGTGCTCCGCAATCCTCATGGTGAGGTTCAATGCAGTATGAAAAGACAAGTACGAAGGAGGTAAGGAATTCAAGGTGGTGGATATCAATTGTGTATCCAAAAAGTACTCATCTACATTCATGAGCTGCTCCCACAAGTCTTGAATCTTATTCAAGCGATCCTGAATAGAATCACCCTCATTCATCTTCAAAGTCTCTAACTCTTTCTTCAAGAAAGAGATCCGAGTCTCATTCTTTCCTGCAAACATATGCTCCAAAGTCAGCCATGCATCTCGTGAAGAAGATGCTGAACGAATGTGAGGGATGATGGACCGCTGAATTGCCAAAGCAATCAGCGACAAGGCGTGTGCATCACGTGTATCCGAAGCTTTTTGAGCTGCAGTTCTTGGAGGAAGTGGCTGAGGTGGAGCAGGTTGAGGTCCTTGTTGTCCACGTGCCCCTTAAGGAGGAGTAACGGGAGCTACAACTCCCGGTCGAGTTTCCTCTCCACTGACATAATCCCATAAATTCATGGCCACTAATACATTCTTCATCATGAATGACCATAGCGAATAATTGTTTCTGTCCAATGTGTCTTCCTTGGATACATATGTAAATATATCACCTCCCTGATTTGCCATGATGACAAATTTCCAAAGACAAATGAGCAATGTCAAAGCAGTAAGGACTGGAAATCTGCAAATTTCCAGAAATTGCAGCAAGCACACTTTTGCAATTAATGTGCAAGGGTGCACTCTGTCAAAAACTGTCTTTAATGCACGCTTCCCAAGGTGCAAACAGTGCTCAACAACACTGTAATATCAAAATCCCCAAAATTTTTGCCTCAAATGTGTTCAAAACAGTCTTTTTGTGACTGTAACTACAGTTCATATGCAACTGTCCTTAAAATACATAAAAGCCCCAAAATTTCTGATGAATGTGCCCAAAAATTTGCATCCAATTTGTCCCACACATGTATCCTGTATGTTGTGCCTGTTGTGTAGGAACCCCCTCTTCCAGAACTTTGTTTTGGAATAAAATGATAATTTTTTTAAAATTTTTTCTAAATTACATGACGTGGACTGGGGGGGACAGTCAGGTCGCAGGCAGGCAGGGCAGTCGGGCGGACGCCTGACGTGGATAGGGCGGATAGTTAGGTCGCTGACAAACAGGGCAGTTGGGTGGGCGCCTGATGTAGACAGGGCGAACAGTTAGGTCGCTGACAAATAGGGCAGTCGGGCGGGTGCCTGACGTAGACAGGGCGGACAGTCAAATTGCAGGCAGACGACGTGGCGCTGCAACGTCAACGATGCAACCGGACGGGTGGCGTTGGCCACAGGCAGACGGGTGGAGCTGACGAGCAGGAGTAGGCAGACGAGCTGCAGGTCGAGCCTGACGAGGATGAGGCGCTGCTGGGACAGGTGGCGTATGCAGGTACAGATGGCGCCTTCAGCTGACAATCGATTGCAGACTGCTCTGATACCAAATGTGAGTGTGGTGATAGGATCGAGATGCAGCTAAGAGTACAGTAGACAGTGTGAGAGTGAGAGAGACAGAGTGAAGCACGACACCCAATCCAATAGACTTAAAGAGTGTAACATGAAAGTACAAAGTACAAGCCTTAAACCTTAGGGTTGATTGTAGGGGGTGTTCACACCCGACACATAGTAAGTGCCCATAAGTGTGTAACATAAGCACATAAGCACATACAAAAATAAGACTATAAGTCTGAGGGAAAAAACCTCTTCTATCGAGAGTAAAAAGTGTCCCAGTGTTCTACTGATCACCGACACTCCCATATAAGCGTAGGCGTAAGCGAGGCGTGAGTCAAATACCCAACAAATGTAGATGCGCTTAAGCTCTCCAGAAGTATACTTAAAAGTCTAATTCGTCAGAGGAACTTAGAGGAGGATAAAATATTTAGAGATATTTATTTGGAACTTGAGGAGATTGACGGGCGAGTCTCTTGCACTCGTGCATGCTGGCATGTTGTTGTTTGCCCTTGCGCCACTAGTGGTGAAGCTTCTACTTCGACATTGACACCGGCTATCCATGGTGATTGTGGGGCCCTTAAGTGTTACATAAGGTGTGGAAGTAGCTCGAGAGGCACTCCTAGTGCAACTGCTATGGGGACGTGAAATTTTGAGATGCTTTAATCTTGTCGATAACATTTGATTAAGTTATTAATCAAATGTCCAAGTTGTTAAAGCACGTGATGCAGATGGCAGTTATTTTGTAGTAATAGACCAAGGACCTCGAGGATGTAGTGGGTGTCAGTCAAAAGTTGTGATAAGTTATGCAGACTAGGTTTTTGCGATTAGTTGGTATCGGATTTGACCCTAGGATAGTTGTTTGGCTAGTAAGTGTTAGTGATGATACTAGGAAGTAGCATTAATTAATTAATTAATGCCAGTCTAAGGGTCAAAAAAGGTTGGGAACTATTCTAGGTTGCAAATGGCCTAGCCAATTTAATTATGGATGGGTGCATTTAATTTTGGGCAAGGTCAGAAGGATTGAAATTAATTTTTAGAATTATTTAATTCTGAAAAATAATTTAATGGTTGAATAATGTTGAAAAATGGGTTTAGAAGGTTGCCACTTGGCAAAAATGCCAATGCAAGATTGTAAAACGTTTTTGGGAGTTGGGTCTTAGCCATTCAGTTAGTTTACAACTTGGGAGAGAGAGAGAGAGCGAGTTGCTGGTCCATTTTTTGATCAAAGAACAGCAATTTGCTGCAAAAGATAGCCATCACGAGATCTCAATAGGGAGGGGACAACGGGGAGACACCTTTCAGGGGTTGGCGACAACATTGGTGATTAGCTGATAGCATTTTGAAGGTGCTTGGCAGTGGGTGATTGCATTAAATGCAAGCTGGAGCAGACAATAGGCAGAATTTAGGGTTTTCTTGCGAAGAAAATCAGATTTCTCTCTCATCTTGGCTTCCTCCTCTCACCTTCTCCAAACCATTCTCAGGAGATCTTAGCATTTCTCAACCATTTTGAGTAGATCTCAGCTATATTTGGTGGACAATAGGAGGATTTTTGTTGTAAACACTAAATTTTTGTAAAAATTACGGTTTGATAGCCACCTCGGGATGTGTGCCAATAGGAGAAGGCATCGTACATTGAATTCAGCAGCTGAAATTTGTGTAATTTTCAAAAATTTAGGTGCTAGCCCATTCAATGTAAATCGGAGCAGCATTTGGCTAGTTTGTGGTTTCAATTGTGTAAGTCTTCGGAGAAAAGTCAAGGGGCAAATTGAAACCAGCGTTCCTTCCGTGGATGGGTGGTAAATCTCTGATTACAACTTAGTTAAAGCAGCAAACAATTAATGTAAATTTGAAAATACAAATTTACCTCTACTGATCTTGGACAATGGATACCCGATTGGCCCCAAAATTGGCGTTCTTTTTGCTATTTCTTTAGCTTTATTGAAGAAAAAGTGGATTTACAATGGGATTCTCTCGATCGCCTTCGCAATCCAAACTCCCCTTGCTGTCCAAAGTGACTAGCAAGTCTTCAATTTGATTCGCCCCTTGATTTAGGCACTTAATTGGCCTTCACCCACTTCATAGATGATGGAAATGCCTCAAATTCAATGGTTGGCTAGTCCTCCACCTGAATTTAGCTGAAATTCAACTTCAGCCGTGAAAAATCCAAGTCTTGGAGCTTTCAATTTTTGGCACGCTTCTCGAGGCTACTGCTAACCCTAATTTCTGTTATAAATTAGGGTTTACAGCATATAAATTTACAATTTCTTAGCCTCCAAGGGTCCAAATGTTGATATTTTCGGAGCAAGGCTGTGAAATGGTTGGGAGATGAGAGAGAAAGTTGTAGAGAGAGAAAATTCAGAGTTTGTTGCGAAGAATGACTGAAAATCAGTCAAATGCAGTTGCTGCCCTGCCGCCACAACAGCTTGTAGATGCAAAGAACTGAAGAAAATCAATCATTTACTTGGAACCAGCTTTCCTTCTTGGAATGGATGGTGATAACTTGATTTAAGAGTTAATTACAACAATAAATAAATGCACAAAAAATGAAATACACACTTTACCATAACATTCTTGGACAGTAGACACCCTGTTGGCCCCAAAATTGGCGCCCCTTGCGGTATTTCTTTATCTTTCATTCAATTGAAAGGAGTACAACTTGAGATTCTTCAATCTCCTCCTGCTAACCAAGTGCTCTTGTTGTCATAAACGACCAGCAAGCCTTTTTGGTGCCCCAAATCAATTTGGGATGGGCCGGCTCTCGAAATCCCTTGATAATCTTCAATTATCAGCCGTTGATATCAGTCCCTTGAGCCTTCAATCTTTGGCATGGATCCCAAGGTGGCTGCTAAACCCTAATTTCTGCTGTAAATTAAGGTTTACTGCAGAAATTACAGATCAGCCCACCAAAAATAGTTCAGATCTCCTCCAAATGGCTGAGAATGATTGAGCATAGGCTGGAAGAGATGAGAGAATGCTGTAAAGAGAGAAAATTTTGAGATTTGTCGCAAAGAACTGATCAAAATCAGTTGTTGCTCTACTGTTCCAGTCCCAAACGGATGCACCAACAAAATAGGAGCATTAGAGACTGTGATCTTCAGGAGAAAGTGCATCAGCAGCAATTGTCAACTTCCCAAGGTCAAGAATATGCAATCTCCATCACCAAAATGGTCTCCAATGGTTGGGAATTGGCCCTAAAAGCTGGCAGCAACAGTCCGACACCTCTAGGACCATGTTTATAGGTTGCGAAAGGTTGTTACGAGGAGGGGACTCGATTCTACAAGATCATATAAGGAGGGGGGGGGGCATTGTTACGAGGACTTCAAATTTTGATAACATTTGATTAACTTATTAATCAAATGTGCAAGGTTGTTTAAGCACATGTGATGCACATAGGAGATATTGCATAGTAATAGGACAAGGACCTTGAGAATGAAATGGGTGCCAAAGGAAAAAGTTGTGATAAGTTATGCTAGTTAGGTTTTGGGGATCTATTGGTGTCACTTTTGACCCTAGGATAGTTATTTGACCAATAAGTGTTCGTGTTGACTCTAGGGACTAGTCCCTATTAATTAATTAATGCTAGTCTAAGGGTCAACAGAGGTTGGGGACGACTCTCGGTTGCAAATGGCCTAGCCAATTTAATAGATGGGCACATTTAATTTTGGGCAAGGTCAAAAGGGTTGAAACAGCTTTGTTGATCAGGTGTTAGCATTTTGGAGGTGCTTGATAGATAGGTGATTGCATGAAATGCAGGTTGGAGCAAGCAGTAAGGAGAATTTAAGGTTTTCTCGTGAAGAAAATCAGACTTCTCTCTCATCTTGGCTTTCTCTCACCTTCTCCGACCCGTCCTCGGGATATCTCAACATTTCTCAGCCATTTTGAGCATATCTCAGCCAAATTTGGTGGAAGTAGAAAGATCTTTGCTATAAACCCCAAATTTTTGTAAAAATTGGGGTTTAATAGCACGTCCAAATACCAATTGGTGCATGTATTGTATATTGAATTCAGCACCTGAAATTTGTGTAATTGTCAGGGAATTCAGATGCTAGCCCATTCATTGTAAATCGGGGCAGCATTTTGCTAGTTGGTGGTTCCATTTGTGGAAGTCCTGGGTGAAAAATCAAGGAGCAATTGGCCCGAATTGATTGCTAATTTTTGCTACAGCAAAGAGGCTTTTTGGAACAGCAAAGAAGATTGTGAATCTCAACTTGTACTCATTCCATTAGATATCTAGTTAAAGAAATACCGAAAGGGGTGCTAGTTTTGGGGCCAATAGGGTGTTCAATTTTTGAGATTATTGAGGTAATTTGTGCATTTCAAGTTATATTCATTTGTTGATTACTGTAATTAAGTGCTTAATCAAGGAATTACGGCTCTTTCCAAGAAGGAAGGCTGGTTTCAACCACTCTTTTATGATGGAGTGACTTTGATTGGGCAGGTGATGTGGACTCATGGTTGTGCATTGTTGGTTATGCCTTCTCCCTTGGATGGAGAGGTATGTCTTGTAGCAATAAGAAGCAGCTTTACTATGGCTCTTTCATCTACAGAGACTGAGTACTGTGCCCTTTGTTCTATAGATATGGAGGCAATTTGGCTCCGTCATTTGTTGGCGGAGATTGGCTTTCTACAGATAGGACCTATGGAGCTGTGCTTGGACAACCAAAGTGCCCTTGCTCTGGCAAAGAATCCTGTATTTCATGCTCACATGAAGCACATTGAAGTTTAGTACCTCTATTGTCGAGAGTGGATTGTGGATTCCGAGTTAGTGGTGGCCTATTGTCCTGCTATGGACAATGCAGCAGATCTCTTCACGAAGCCTTTGCCCAAGGCTTCTATGCTTCATCACATGAGATTGTTGGGTTTCCAAACAATTCCAGGATTTGAGAGGGGGTGTTAGCCTTCTCTTTTAGTGTTGTTAGTTTGTCATCTCCCGGTTGTGAGCTCCTGTCAAAGTCTAACGAAGACAAGGGAGCTCTGGCATTTTTAGTGTGCATTTTCCGAGTTTTGGGAGCATTTTCAGCATTTCTCAGCCTAGGGCACTTCGTCAGACATTGTTATGTCTGCCTGATTTTATTGCCATGTTAGTTGTGTTTTTTGCATTTTTAAAATATTGCTGACTGCATTTAATATCGATTGTAGTCGGCCTGCATTAGGGCGGCCAATTTTGGCAATTTTTTGCTATATGTAGCAAGCAGGCAGGTTGGGGCAGATCACCTCTTTTGCAGGCTGCTCCTTCGACTATAGGCACACTCCTTCGTCTCCAATGCTATCGTTGCTGTCATCATTTTAGGCCAGATCTAGTGCTGTCATCGACACCTCAGGTTGCGTGGAGGGATTGATTAGTCCATCCCTTTGTATTCAGTATTTATTTCAATTAGTGCAGATTTCTTTCTTCCTTCATCTTCATGTTGCCTTCTTTCTCTGTGTTCGAGTTTCTTCTTCTATTAGACACTCTCACAAGCACTTGGTTTTATAAGAAGAAGATTAGTTGTCTAAGAAGCTATAACAAGCCTTCATCCCAAATCATTAAGCTTGCATTAAAAAATCGTAGGCCATTTTAAATCACTGAAAAGATTAATGATGTATGTTTCACAATGCTTATCATATCCATATTTTGAAGGCTTATGAAGAGCCTTCACCATTGGAACTTGCAATAGAGGATCCATGTGAAGTAGATGAACATAAAGAGATACTTAGACTAGAGCAAGTAATTTTTAATATGATTAGGACACGAGAAAGGAACATTTCTAGATTGTTCCTTTTCCAATTTAAAATTTACTCTCATTTAGATTCTAAATGAATGCCAAAAGAGTATTTTAAAGACTATTCGGAAATACTTGCAACTTATGAAGAAATTGTAGGATTAGAAGTATTTCAAGCAACTTTTTGAGAACAAGACAGATTTCAAGAGGGAGGGATGTAACCAACCTTTTGTACCTCACTTATTACCAGGATGTATTGGCTTAATGATTTAAATTAATTTAATGTTCATACACCTTGAAAAGGAGATTTGTATATTATTTAAGTTTTTTTTTCTTGGGTAAGTGTTTATCTTTTCATATGAGGGTGACTAATGGCTAGAAACCCTATAATTATATTTGGGTCATCATTGATGAGATGCCCACGATGAATCAAAAAACTTAAATGGGCAGTTAGATTGACCAGAAAGCCTAGATGACTAAGACTTTTTTACTCGGGTGGTCACATTAACTAGAAGCTCGCAGAATGAGTGGTTTCAAAAAGCGAAACCAAATGCTCATTATAACAAAAACTAACTATGAACTGGTGAACCTATACAATATTAAGCTCTCTTGGATACAAAATTGGCAACTCCTAAAATTTAGGAGGCTTATTTTTGGAAGTTATTCAAATGGAAATTTTGTTCATGTGTCGAAGGCTTTGAAATTCCGCAAGGAACAATTTTGTAGTCAACAACTATCTGAAATTCTTAACCATTTGAGAGGTTTTTAGAGTAGAAGATTTAGAAGCTTCTTTTTGTAGAAAAGTGACGTGGCATTTAGAATAAGACATGTATCATTATGAAGGGACACATGTCCTTATCACTTTGCTCAATACTCAATTTTTGCAAACACTTGTCATTCGTAGCTTCTACTTTCCACTTTTGAGTGCCCAAATCCCATGCCTATACATTAAAGATCTCTCTCTTCATTTTCAATAAGCTTTAAAGTGAAAATTTCAAGCACATGCTTTGTACATGCCTATCTTGGACTCATTCAAGAAGCTTTTTTCTACTTAGCTTGATCAAATTTGAGTACTAAAGAAGAAAATCAGCTTGCTGCCCGTAGTATGTAGAATTGGATTTCAAAACCCCAATTTTTAGAATTGCATTAAATCAGCCCATTGTATATGGTTCAACCACTTGGTGTCATGGTTTGTTTCAATAAAATCATGTAAAGGGGGGGACCGATTACCCTCTCAATGTGGTGTCAACTCTCTCTTCCTCTCTCCTCTCCCCCCTCCCCCCTCCCCCCCCGGGAATGGTGCAAAGACACTCGAGAATGAAAGTTGCCTAGCCAATTTAATTACTGGCTAGTTAAGATTTTTTTTAGGGCACCAAAATAATTATTAGATTAATTTTAGTATTTAAAGACTGAAAATTAATATTTAATTACGAAAAATGTTGGAAAAACCATTTGGAAAGGCTGCCACTTGTCAAAAATGCCCATGCAAGACTGAAAAACGTCTTTAGAGATTGAGAGAAGCATTTTTATGAATTTAGTTTGCAAGAGAGAGAGAGAGAGAAGAGACTGCTGGTCTGATTTGCAGCCATTGGAGGATCTTCTGAGGCAGCAAGGGATAGAAGAAGGCCAATCAAAAGCAAGTGACAGCATCTACAAGCTGTTGAGACAAGGCATCGGCAGTAAATGACTGATTTTCTTCAGTTCTCTGCATCTACATGTTGTTGTGGCAGGACAACAGCTGCATTTGACTGATTTTTAGTCGTTCTTCACGACAAAACTCTGAATTTTCTCTCTCTACAGCTTTCGCTCCCATCTCCCAGCCATTTCAAAGCCTTGCTCCAAAGATCTCAGCATTTGGACCCTTGGAGGCTGAGAAAATCCATATTCTTTGCTGTAAATCCTAATCTGCAGCGAAAATTAGGATTTAGCAACAGCCATGGGAAACGTGCCAGAAATTGGAAGCTCTAAGACTTGGATTCAATAGGGCTGAAGTTGTTTTTAGTCCATTCAAGTGGAGGAACCAACAAATAATTGAATTTGGGGCATTTTCCATCCCTATCAAAGCGGGTGAAGGCCAATTGATTGCCCGAATCAAGGGGCAAATCAGATTAAAGTCTTGTTGGTGATTTTGAACAGCAAGGGGAGTTGGAATACCGAAAGGGATTGGGAGAATCGCATTGTAAATCAACTTCTTCTTCAATAAAGCTAAAGAAATACAGAAAGGGGCACCAATTTTGGGGCCAATCGGGTATGCATTGTCCAAATTCAGTAGGTAAATTTGTATTTTCATATTTGCATTAATTGTTTGCTGTTGTACTTACGTTGTAATCAGGGATTTACCACCCATCCACGGAAGGAAGGCAAGTCCAGGACAAATCAACTCTCTTGAGTAGGTGGGCATGAGGGAACTGACTGGAAGCCTTGGGCAAGGAATTTGTTGAATTTTCTTTCAGCTATGTGAAAATCATGAAGCATATCATCATCTAGCTCATCTTATAGCAGTTAGGGTATAGGGTTTGATGATGCATCAATGTCTGAAGGATCAAGGGCAATGGAAATAATGCATTGCCTTTTCTTGGAATGGGCACTCAGCATGAGCAGCATGCTGAAAATGGGGGTTTGGTCATGAGATGGGTCCTCCATAGCCCCCTAATACTGAAGACCAGAGAGAGAGAGGATTGTGATGCTGAATTTAAGGCACAATTGAGGACAACAACTGAAATATTCTCTCAGCTATCAAAAGATCCTTGGTTTGCTAAATTGTTGTGTTCAACCAAGAAAGACAGCAAGGGCAAAACAAAGAAATCATTGTCAAAGCTTGAGAAAAGCATACGAGTTTCCAAAAGTGGAAGCAACACCTCAAGATGCACAAAATGCCACGAATGAGCAAAAGGAAATGTTAGGTTTGGTGCAAGGACGGTAGACTTTACAGTCACCTACTTACGATCATGTGGCCCCAAAAGGAAAGTGATGGATTTCAACAAGGGTAGCAAAGCTGTAAAGTTTGAAACTTTTAGTAGATAAGTTGAAGGCCTTAACCTTCATTTGGCAATCTGATGTTGTATACTCAGTAGGGAGTTTCATTGAGTCATCTACGGTGGACAAGATTGTGTATTTCTTGATGCTTTGCAGTGGTAAGAACTTGGAGCAATATAATAAAAAGTTTTGGGAAGCATTGTTGTCTCGTACTTTTGATTGTGCAGTGCCACTCTTGGAGCAGATAGAGAAGAATTGTTGTGGGCTGCCTAGAGATGAGGGATTTCTGCATTAAAACAATATTGATAATCATGTCTCTAGCATGTAAAACTGATGATTTGTTGTGTGGGAAGTTTCTATCTTTAAGGGTGATGAGGAGAAGTTCGAAAAGAAGTCTTCCAAGGCTGAGAAATAGGGCAAGTCCACTTTTAACATTGGAAAAAGGAAAAACAGCCAAGAGGTACATGGAAAAATGGGGCAATGTGGAGAGAATTGAGGCCTGCAAATGAATATCTTGTGTGAACAGGTGTCAAGAAGTACTCATCTATAGATAACAAACACAATTGTATGACAAAGCACAGACTGATAAAGAACACAATTAGGATTAGGGTAACTTAGGAACAATGAACACTGAAGAGAAATATGAATGAATATATGTACGATGCTCAATGCAACAAACACACTATGTAAAGGTCAAATACTGACCCCCTGATCTCTAGTGTCTCAAGGACTGGGGTAGAGAGTATACTTAGGATAGTATGCCGTACTCTGACGGATCCTGAAATGCAATAGACAGCCTTTATGAATGTCTCGCAGCAACAAATGTAGCTCTATGATGGCTAGATCAATGTCAGTAAAAGGCAGCTTGATGAGATGGTGTGGCAGTAGGGGAACAAGGTGGAGCAACAAAACCTAGGGTCAGCTGCTAATGTGGCACTCCTTGCAGAGTTTGGAACAGCAAAGATAGTAAAAACTGCCATGTGGCTGTTGGCGCAGGCTGAGAAGTCCTCACAACAGCAGTTTATGGTCATATAGCAGTAAGCGCAGGCTGGACAACAGTGGACAGCAGTTGTCAATACCTAGGAAGGGGTGGATAGCAAGCGCCAATAGTATTCAGGTGTGGATAGTAACTCCAGCTGAGGTATCCTCTATGTGGGGTGTGGACATCAAGGTTTTGGCTCTTGGAATTTGCAAAAAATGATATTGGGTTGAGTGGTGGGAAGCCTATCTATTTATAGATAGATAGATGGATTCTCCCAAATTAGGGTTTGGCTTATGGGACATAGACACTCTCTAGGATCACATTTCTTTTAATAAAAGCTAAATTTTTCTTTTACCCTAAAATATCCCACTCCAAAGCAGCTAGGGCATCAGGCAAAGGATACTTGTTGGTTGCCTAGTGATCTTCCAAGACTATAGAGGTGATGGTTATCTTACCAAAGGAGCCTAAGTGATCACCCCAGAGAGGCTAAGGCATTAGACAAAGGGTGCTCATCAATTGCGTAGTGGTCTACTGGGACTTGTAAAGGTGGATGGAATCACATTGAACTTTGCTTCCCTTTTTTTGGGGGGGGGGGAGGGAGAGGGGGTGTCATGAGGACATGTATTTTTGGAACCTCACTTAACATGTGGATTAATTTTTAATCACATGCTTAAGTAAATGTTGCACATGTGAGGTGTAATTGGGTTAGAGTAAATTTACGAGCGCGAGACTTGAGGAAATCACGGGATATCAAAGGCAAAAGTTGCTATAAGTTATGTTGTGTAGGTACTTGGTGGTATTTGGTGCTAGTTGTTGGCCTAGGTCATTCATTTGGCCATAAGTGCTAGTTGGTAACACTTAAGTGGTGTTTAATGGTACCTAACGCCAATTTGATGGTCAAAGATGAAACAGAGACACTCCGGATTGGAAGTTGCCCAGCCAATTTAATTATTGGCTAATCACATTATTTTTCAGGACACTAAAATAATTATTATATTAATTATTATCACCTTTGACCTTATGATGAAGGTTGGGGTCATGATCTGATCAATGGAAGCCACTCTATAAGAAGAATTGATTAATCCCTGGGAGAGGGAGAGGGAGATGGGGTAGTAGTGGAAGGAGGGGGAGGAGTCGTAGATGAAGAAGGGTTGTGAATGGATAACCTCAAAGGAAGAGGAGGAGCTGATGGTGGGAGGAGCCAATTGAGGGCGAAGAACCACTTGCAATAGAAGAACCATCAATCAGATCTTTGGAGGCCAAGCCACATCGAAGATCATATCCCTACTTAGCTTGATCTTGAGGGAGGAAGCAAGAGTTGCCAGATTAGCTTTGAGACAGGGGATAGCTGATCGTGTAGTGTGATAGGCTAGGGGCTGTAGGTTTCCTTCTCCCCCTTAGTGAGAGGCGGTGATGGAAGAGGAGGGCTTGCCAGTAGCACCAACACTTGGGTTTTACCCCCCTTTCGAAGTTGTTGGGGCCATCAAGATTGCCATCAAAGGTACAACTTAAAAGATTCTCTTTCTAGTTGATTTTCTCTCTCATTCTTTGATATTCTCTGAGAAATTCTCAACATATTACAGCCCTTGGTGAAGAGCAACAATGATTTTTGCTAGTGAAATCCTAATTTACAATAGCAATGAGGGTTTCTCAACTGCCTCATAATCCGTATCCAATAATTAAAGACCTTGTACTCAGATTAGCAGCTGTGAATTGAGAATTTACAACCAATCCAAGGGGTAAGCCCATTTCCATTTGATTTTGCTACACATGCAAAAAGCCTAAGGATCAAGTTGTGCCCAATTTTCAGTTAAATCAAGGGGCAAATTGATTATTGTTGTTACTGGTCATTTTTGACAGCCATTTGTATGGAAGTTTGAAGATCGGTCCATATCTCAGTGTACTTCAACTTAGAGCAATACAAGATAAAGAAATACCGCAAGGGCCCCCAATTGTTTGGGCCAATCGGATGTCGGATGTCTAAGATTGATTGGCAAAGTTTTAATTTCAGATTTGTGAATTTTATTGTTTCCTGTAATCAGTGCTTAATTAGGTCATTTACTACCCTTTTGGAGAAGGAAGGCTGGTTTCAATTAATATATGATGCATCGTTTGAAATTGGCTTGTAGATCTGATCTATAGAGTAGTGAACATAAACTTTTAGTGCACACACAATCTAATTAAAGCTAGAGCACTCTTGGATAGTAGATGAACTAGATTGGCCCTCAAGGTGCCCCTTATGGTATTTCTTTAATATTGAAGATGAGCCTTTACATGAACTAGTTGTGGCTACCCATGTGATTAACACCGTTGTCATAGACGATACTCTCTTTGCTAATGATTCCTCGTGTTCGTGGCTCTTTAATGGGCGAGATTTGCTCCAATGGCTATGTCTTTATTTGCTCTCACCAATCTTGAACAATGAGCTATAAATATATCTCAATCATACACTCAAACTAGTGTGTCTTCAAGCATACAAAGCTGCAATCACTCCAATTTTGACCAACATGACATTGAAAAAAGCATCCATGGTCTCTCACTGCTATCACATTGCAGTCTAAAACTATTCTCTTCTTGTTGTTCATAGCATAAATCTGCAAGCATACATCTCCTCTTGCAGCCATAGCTCTTAAACCACACCTAATGGGAGAGAGAGAGAGGTCAAGATGAAAGATACTTTTGTATGTAGCCTTGAATTGACCCTAACTAAACACTTGGCAAATTTTCATTTTCACTAGGGCCTTCACATGTAAATTTGACTTGACTAGCCCTTTGGCCCTCCCACATTAAAATATCCCTAAATGCTGCTCAACATTTAATGTGTCATTAAAAAGTCCAAGCCCTTTAAAACATTAAATGTTTTAGTGTGCATGTAAAAAGCTCACATTTCACCTTTTGGATAACTTAAAGAAAAATAGTCATTTTTGTGGCCCTTCTTTCAGCTTGGCCTTTGCATGGCTCGACATACCCAAATTGTAAGAGTACATTCACATGTGTGACACTATTCATTTTGTTTTTAATAGTGCAATATGATGTTAAGAGTGTGCTTTTGGAGTGCCTTTGAATACTTGTGAGGTTATTTATTTTGAAAATATAAAAAATTCATAAATTCACTTGTTCTTAAATGCATAGTTTGCTCTGAAGTCCTTGTTCTCGGAATTGGGTCTCCTATTCCTCATTTCCCCCTTTTCCCTTCCTTATTCTCGGTTCTGGTTCCCTATTCATGGTAGCTATGCTTATGAGAGCATTCTAGCTCCATTGTTGTTATTTATTTGATTGTTGAATTGCAATTCAAGTTTGTTGTGCTTGCTAGCTTATGTCACTACTACCCCTAGTTTCAATACTCCCCCTCAAGCTCAACTACATCTCTCTAACTTCAACTAAGCTTCAAAGTTTCCAAAGCTTCTCTATATTCAATACCTTTGTGAAATGTCAGCTACCTAATCGTATGTGGTGACATATACTAAGTGAATCTTTCCTTCAAGCACCTTCTCTCCCACAAAATGGTAATGCATCTTAATGTGTTTTGTCCTGGCATGAAATACTGGGTTTCTAGCCAATTGTATACTACTCATGTTGTCACAATGAATGACAATTAGACCATCTCCTTGTACTTCCAAATCACCCAATAACTTTTGTAACCATACCACTTCACATACTACCATAGGAGCACCTCTATATTCAATCTCTATACTAGATAAAGCAATTGTTGGTTGCTTTTTCCAGCTCCAAGTAATTGCTGCACTACTAAGGGAAAACATGAATCTACTGGTAGATCTTCTGACTTGCTACCATCTAATTTGCTTCTATATACCCAAGCACCTGTACATTCTTGCTTGTTGCATAAAATAGCCCATAATGTAAGGTGGACTTCACATATCTCAATATACATTTGGCTTTATCCAAACGAGGCTTTTTAGGTACGTGCTTAAACTGACTTACAAGTCTATTAGCATAGCTCAAGTCTCGCCTTGTGATAGATATATGGATTTAACTCCGCCGGTTTTAGCTGTTGCTTGAAAACATAAGGTTGATGGAGCAGTGATGAAGACTATTGTAAATGTAGCATTGGTGCTGTAAATGCAGCAAAAGGACAAGGACAGCCATGAAACATGGGAGTGGTCAAGGAAATGGCTGGCATTGAGAGGAGGCAGTAGAGAATACAGACTTGTAGAAGGAGATGAAAACTAACAAAAGAGCATCAACTTTTGTATTCCAGATTGATAGCTAAACTTCTAGCTCAGCATTAGCTTTTGTACACCAAATGAGAATTCTCAGCAATCTAAAAAGAGAGATCTTAAAGGGCACCAAAATTTGGCATCACCTAGTGTCATCTTTCTAGTGTGGGAACATTCTACCTCCATTGTTGTGAGTTATTTGTTTGTCCATTTACAGTTTTAGTTTATTGTGCTTGCTAGTTATGCTACTACTACCCCTTAGTTTTGCTGGAGGCCAGTTTGAGCCACCATTCCAACATACAGGATGGATGGAGTACTGATGATTCATGAAGGCTACTGGCCCTAACACATCGTAATGAAGAGTTGGGAGGGCCATGAAAAAGCATGGAGTTACTAAAGGAAATGGTTGCCATCGGGAGAGGGGGTAGCAAAGAGAAAGACTTTGCAAAAGGAGATGCAAAACTACAAAACAAGCAGTATAAGCTTGTGTTACTTGCTACTACAAAAACACAGCTGTCCATAGCCTTAGAGAGTGCAAGAAATTCCTTGTACACGCTTGACTGGTCACATCGGTTGTGTTGGAATTGATGAAGAATGCTGCCACACCATGCTAGGACAGCAAAATGCTGCAAAATACAGCTTCCTGTGGCTAGGAATGGTTGCCGATATGATGGATATTTGAGCCGATACGATGGATATTTGAGAAGTGCTGAACGCTGCAGCAGCAGCAGACATGATCAGCTGTGAAGGCTTCTGCTACAAGGTTTCCATGAGTAGCAAGTGATCACATTCACAAAATCTTCAATGGCAAGGATAGGCATTGTGGTCTGATACCATGATAGAAACAAAAGTACAGAGGTGAGCTCGCAGTGGCGAGAGAATGAATGCAAGAGATTGGAGGTAGAAATGAACGAGGCTCGCAAGTGATGAACCCTAGTGCAAGATATTAAAGTGAGAACTGAAGTATGTACAAGTTTTTGAGCCTATAAATAAGCAAAGGATGAGAAATTGGCTGCCTTCAAATCTGGCCGACCTAAGTGCGCATGCAACACGTGGCAGAAGGGGCCACAACTGAAAATTGGCCTTGGACGAGCAAAAGACACTACCTTGTACCCAGATACAGAGCTGACATACAATCTTAGCATGGCTTAGCTCAATTCTCAGAACTGTCTTAAAATCAGAATCTCACAGTTGATGTTTCCCCTTTTCTCCCCTTTTCATGTCTTATGTTTTAAGTGCCCAGGATTAGGGATATAATTGATCCTTTACACATAGGTGAGACAGTCTGGGTATTTGGAGGACTAATTTCTGACCTTAGGCTTTATGAAACGTTTGTTGCATTAATTGTGTGTTTGTTTGCAGATGTCTGCGACAAATGTGGTATGAAACAAGCAAAAGGCCTGATAATTCACTAGCGAAAAGTGAAGGAAAAGAGTTGTACTTTAGAGAAGAATCTGAATATCTCTTGTTAGTTTGAATCAAATTTCCTTCATAGATAAGGAGCATGTAGATCTATTAAACAATAGCATTTATTAAGTTTTATGTACACAAGTGCATCTTTCTTATTCTTTATTGGTTCAGGAAAGTTTTGGCATAACCGAATGATGGTAGGTCTTGAGGATCTGACTATGCATTTAATATTTTAAAAAGTCAAGTGGTATATGCTGAGTACAAGAAGAAACATGGTTTTTGTGGTTTTCCTGTGCACTTTCTGAAAATTGAAGTCCTATTAGCATACAAATAATCATACTTTATTGATGTTTGAACAAGGTGTTTGTTGCTGTGTTTTTGTACATACAGCAAAACTTTGCTGAAACTTGCAACATCACGTATAAAGTTGCTAAGGAACAAAAGAGACATTCAGCTCAAGCAAATGAAGAAAGACTTTGTGCAGCTTCTTCAAACAAATCAAGAACCAAGTGCACGCATAAGGGTAAAGTTTGTGGGACAAACCTTTTACCTCTTCTAAATTCCAGTTACAATAGAATCTATGTGCTCATTACTCAAACTAACTTTATTGATGAAGTGCTCAGTGGGGACCGTGTTGAGTGGATCCTTCCATCTGTATAGCCTTCAAGCCATCTATTTAGGTGTGGCTGCTTATGCCAGCAAGCATACATGACAACATAAAGTTCATTGTTGTGCCTATACTTGCAAGTGTTGAGTTGTACCTAGCAATTCATAAGGTTCACAATGTGTGCTTGAGGACACATCTGAAGTTCTTCTAGGATGCGTTAGTTGGCCAACTGACCCCAGGTGAACCACAGGCTGGAAAGTAATCAGCAGCAGTAAACACAGCCTGCAGGGTGATAGCCACAGGCTGAGAAGTCACCAGCAGGGAGAGGGGGGCTGTAGAGACAGGCACCAGCAATCTGCAAAATAGGATTAGGGTGAGTGGTGGAGAGCCTATCTATTTATAGAAGTGTGGATCCCCTCCCAAATTAGGGTTTGGCTCGTGGGACACAGATGCTCTCTAGGAACACACATCGTTTGATGAAACTTTCGGTAATAATTGAGTTTTGGGGCTGCAATAAAGAGCTCATCAGTTTATAATGCATTTCTTAGCTCAATAGATTGTAATAAAGAGGTAACTAGTTCACAATGCATTTTTAAGCTCAACAAAGTGTAGATGCAACTTTGGAAAAAAATCAAAATTTAAAGAAATGGCAAAGCTAAGGTGGAAGATCCAAAGGTGGTTCCATTTCCAACCCTTCCTAGGCATTATCTAAAAGTGGATTGACATGGACTAGGGATATAGATGTTTTTGATAGAATTGTGGGATGGCAGACATAAATTAGGTGACATGAGAACATTATTTGAGCATGGATGTGCAGGAGACCCATAGTGTGGCATAGTCCAGTCAATGTGGAGCCTCCTCAAAGTATGATTGCTCCAATACCCAATAGGGTAGCCCGACAGTATGCATATTTAGCAGTGACAAGATGAGGCATCATTGCAGCAGCCCATTGTTATCCTCACCTTATGAGCAGGCACAGGCTGCATTTGAGTCTCAGAAGCAGCCCACTCTTGAGTTGATAAAAGTAGTTCTACCAATAAGGATGGGCTCATGAAAAACCTTCACTTGTATTTGAAGGTGGCTTGGTTACATTTTTTCCTCTTTTTGCATTGTTAGATTTTCCATTTCCAGAATTCATATTTTTACATTTTCTCCTCTTGGTTATGCAAACTTTCACCTTATATGCTCAATGATGTTGGTTTTCACCTTGTCTGAGCCTTCCCACTGCGAATAAGAGTTCTAACAAAAAGAAGAGGAAAATGTGTGCATGGTACTCAATCTGTCCCTCTACTTGTGCAGTGCCTTTAGCTTCAATTTGGTTGCCTATGATAAACTTGTTAAACAGCAACTCAATCTTGATTCTAAGTTTAGTGTTTCCACTGGTAATAGGAGCTTTAGCAAAAAGACAAAGAATGTGTGCGCGTGATACTCAATCTGTGTCTAATCTCTTTTGAGGCTTCCCTCTGGTAATAAGAGTTTTCACAAAAGAAGAAAAATGTGCACGCATGATGCTCAATCTGTGCCGCTATTTGTCTAGTGCTTTTAATTTCAATTTGGTTGCCTGTGATTAACTTGTTAAGAAGCAAGTAAATCTTTTGGTAAGTGTCTGGAATTCTGACAGTATTCTTGATGGCTAATGTCCTGTGCCGCCTCAAGAAAAGGTGCAAACTGATTTTTTTTTGGTTTTTGTTGTGTTTTAACTTGTTTTTTCTAGGCTTGACTATGAATTGCTTAATCATTATCCGTGCCATGTTGAATGTTGCCATTCTTATATTTTGTGGAGAAGCAAAGATTATAGGACTCTCTATTTGGCTATAGATGTTACTGGAATGGTTGTGTTGTGTGTGGTAATCAATTGCTACATAAAGGGTTGCAAACAGTCTGTATAAGTGAGCTTATATAAACTACAGTTAGGTTCTGATTACTCAACTTTGTGTGCACTGCACAGGTGGAACATATATATAGAGAGCAGAACATCATGGCTGCTTATGAGATCATCGAATTATTTTGTGAATTGGTGGCTGTGCGTCTTCCCATTATTGATTCACAAAGGTTTGCATCTCAACTGCTAGATCTTGGTGTTTGCAGAAATATCTGATCATGTTTCTATGACTTTATTAGCTTGCATTTGCCATCATATGTAGCAATGGTTTGAATAAGTTTATATCTCATTGTCGTCCATTATTTGCATTGTGCAAATGTCATGCATGTTGACATATTATGAGTGTTGGGTTTGACTCATGCCTATGCTCATAGAGGAGACTTGATGATCCATGGTAGGACACTGGAGCACTTTTTACCCTCCTTATGAGAGGTCTTTTCCCGCAGTTATATTCTCTTTTATTTTATGTGCTTATGTTACACAGTTCGGGCACTTATTGTGTTTTACACCTTTCGGGTGTGAACGCACATTAACAACCCTAAGGTTTAAGGGTTGTACTTTATACTTGTATTACACTCTTTTTGGTATTTTGCATTGGGAGTCGTGTCTTCACTCTCACTCTCTTCATTGTCAACTGTGTACTCTCAACTGAGCTTCGATCTCCGCCATCTCACATTTGGTATCAAAGCAGGGATTCAACTCAGGTTCAGTTTATTGTCTCGCCTTGTCTAGTCTTGTCCCAGTAGCATTGACACTTTGAGCTCAGCTAAGCCGCCCCCTGGTTCAGCTATTGCCTCCTCCAGCCCCTGTTGCAGGCTTGCCAGGGGCGCCAGCAGGTAGTACCACCAGCTAGTAGTACCACTAGTGCCAGTGCCTCTTGTCCAGCAGCCAGTGCTAGCAGCGCTGCTGCTCCCAGCCACCTTCTGCACCACCACTTGCTGCGTCTGCCCCCAGCAGTTGCCTGCAGCGCCGCTAGAGCTGCCTCTAGCTCAGCTGCCGTTGGGGTAGCCGCTGCCTCAGCTCGTT
Source organism: Lygodium microphyllum (assembly GCF_053477565.2). NCBI lineage: Eukaryota > Viridiplantae > Streptophyta > Polypodiopsida > Schizaeales > Lygodiaceae > Lygodium > Lygodium microphyllum. The sequence continues at coordinate 128,153,417 of NC_141146.1, read as the reverse complement.
CGGTTGGCCACCTTTTGTAGGCTTGCGAGCGCCGCTTGCTCCTGCTCCTACTGCGCCTATAGGTCTGCCCCCAGCTGACAGCTCCGCCATCAGTGCTAGGCCTGCCATTGTCTCCTGCAGCTGGCCACTGCCACCAATATCCTCAGCTCACAAAGAAGGTAACAAAGACATTTTTTTAAAATTCAAAACTTTGAATTTCGGAAAGGGGCTTCTTGCACGGGCAGTCTCTTGTCTTGGAGACACTTATGGCAGTGATTTCTTGGGAAGCAAGCCACGAAATTTGGGGCTTTTTGGTTTACTGAAACCATTGGCGTATGCTCTATAGGTTCAGTCTGAAATAGACTGAAATTGTGCATTTTGGACAACAAAATTTTGGGGCTTTTGTATTGATTATGTTGCTGAGCACTATTTGTACATTGGACAGCATGTACATTGGACAACGTGGGTATTGGACACATGTACATTGGATAGAGTGATGTATTCACATATGTATCCAAGGAGGATAGATTGGACAGCAACAACTATTCTCTATGTTCTTTCATGATGAAGAATGTGTTGATTGCAAAAAATCTTTGGGATTATGTTAGTGGTGAGGAAGTTTGTCCTAGAGTTGTACAGGAGGACATGGTCAAAGGCCCACCCATAGTTGCATTCGTACTACGTATGGACTAGTTCGTATGGTACGGTACGTATTAGTTCGTACCAAAAAATAGGCTATTTTTTGCCTATGAATATTAGACCACACAATATCTTTTAACTCCTAAGCCTTATGTTTATTATCATAATTTCAAGTCTCTCTCTTTCAACTTCCAAGATAAGTATGCAATTCCAAGAGCATCCCTCCTCCCCTCCCCTCCCCCCCCCCTCCCCCCCTCTCACACACACACACACACACACACACACACACACACAAACACACAAGAATGAAGAGCCTCTTTGTTCATCCACCCTACACTTTGCTCTGTTGTATGATGTATTACATATACACTCCCATCTGTTTTCTAGTAGCGCGTTGCACATGTTGTGTACGAGATTTTACCTTGTTATCCTCATGTATTCATTCTATTAACTCAAGTGACATTGCTATTTTAGCTCTAAACATGTGTTCTATTATCTATAATCCAAAATAACAAAGTATTTGTTTTTGTTTTTAATTTTTTTTTTCGTATTAATATCGTACCATACCTTATAAAAGCATAAGGTATCAATTAGTACTATATTTTATCATACGGTACCATATCGTACCTTTCATACCTGATAATCCTGGGTATACTGTAGCTCAGCCACTTCCCTAGAGATCAACAACACAAAAGGCTTGGGACACACGGGATGCTCAAGCATTGTCGCTAATTGCATTGGCAGTTTAGCGGTCTATAATCCCGCACATACGGTCTATAGCTTCTTCACGAGAAGCATGGCTCACACTTGAGCAGATATTTGTTGGAAAAAATGAGGCACGTATCTTTTTCTTGAAGAAAGAGCTTGAGAATGTGAAGATGGATGAAGGTGATTCCGTTCAGGATCATCTTAACAAAATTCAGGACTTGCTTGAGCAGTTAATAAATGTAGATGAGTATTATTCTGAGCATAGTTGATCTCCAATACTTTGAATTGTCTATTATCATCTTATTTGGTCTTTTAAACGGCTCTAAGTCTCACCATGAGAATTTTTCTGGAGCCACTGACCTTTTTTCACTTGGTTAGTTTGCTCCTAGAAGAAGAGAAAATGAAAAAGAACAATGGGTTGGATGCAATAGCCTTTGAACATGCTTTTATGGCAAGGTAAAAGGGCAAGGACAGCCAGTCTAAAAATGCTCCACAAAGTGTTGGAAGTTCGAGTACTCATAGAACAACAAGAAACAAGGGGGCATGTAAGCCAAGAAGGGCAAGTGCCACTATTGTAAGAAGCTAGGTCATTACATCATTGAATGTAAAAAGCGCATTGCTAAGGAGGAGTTAGGGATGTCTGTTTGTGATGCACCTTCTACTGCTACAGAGTCTTTATCTTTTGTTGTAGACAGTGACTACTGTTTCTACACTTGTAGTTATATCTTTTCTTTGGCTGATAGAGCATTTAGCTCTACTGAGGATGCTAGCACTTGGTTCTTTGTCAGTGGTGCTTCTAAGCACATTACATTCCACAAGGATTTGTTTTTCTTTGTTATTGCAGCTCCTATTGGCAAGTCTGTGCAATGTATCAACAATGCATCTTATCTTGTTAGAGGTGTTGGAGAGATTGTCTTGACAACCATTGATGGTTCTACTCTCCGTTTACAAGATGCATTATATGTGCCAGGCATAAATGAGAATTTGGTGTCCATTTTTTCTTTGGCAAATCGTGGTATGCAGGTCACATTTGATAATGACAAATGTATGGTCAAGGATAAAGAATTCTTGACTTTGGTTTTGACTGGTACATCATGTCATGGGCTCTATGAGTTAGATACCTACTTGATTGATCAGTCAGTCTATTTAGCATCCACTCTTACTCTTGCTATGCCACATGCAGAGTTGTGGCATGCTCGCATAGGGCATGTCAACTATGGCAGTTTGAAGCGTATGAAGTGTACTCAGATGCTAGATGGCTTACCTCTCTTAGAGAGACCCCTTGAGCATGTTTCTGAGGGATGCATTTTGGGGAAAATGCATCGATTCTCATTTCCTCGTGATGTTGCTTTTAAGGCAACCACTAGATTATAGATTGTGCATTCGGATGTACATGGATCTATGCAAACAATGTCATTGGGTGGATGTTATTATTTTGTCACCTTCATTGATGACTTCACTCGTTTTTGCTGGGTCTACTCATTGGTGAAAAAGTCAGAGGTGTATGATGCATTTTTGGCTTTTGTTGCACTTGTTGAAAATCAATCTGACTGTAGGATTAAGACTCTCTATTTGGACCAAGGAGGAGAATACATGTCTTCCATGCTGAATAATTTTTTGAAGCAGAAAGGCTTTGTCCATTAGTATACTACTGCATATACTCAACAGAATGGGTTTGCAGAAAGGAAAAATCGGTCACTCATGGAGATGGCTAGATGTATGTTGAAAGCCAAGAGTTTGCCACATGGTTTTTGAATGGAAGCAATTATGTGTGCATGCCATTTTTTGAACAGGTGTCCTACTAAGGCATAAAAAAATGTTGCGTATTTTGAGGCTTGGAACAACCGAAAATCTTCAGTTGGCCATTTTCATACTTTTGGTTGTCTTGCGTATGCTCATATTTTCAAAGTACTAAGAAAGAAGTTGGACAACAAGGCTGTTCAATGTATTTTTCTAGGGTACAATAGTGGGAGCAAAGGATATAGATTTTATGATCTTGTTTCCAAGAAAGTCTTTGTCAGTAGGGATGTGGTATTTGATGAAAAATCAGAACTATCCCTTGCTGGTTTTGATATATATCAGGCTGCAAATGATGTGTTTGAAGGGCTGTTGCCCATTTCTTTTGGTGATACAGTTGGAGCTTCAGTAAATGAGCACAATGTTCAGCTAGCTGCTCCATTGAGCAATTCAGAAATTCAGCCTATGGCTAATCTGAATATTCAGCAAGGTGCTGAATTTGAGATTTAGTAGGAGCTTGTACACACAATCAGGAAGCTAGGTAGATGCTTGGATGGTACTTGCAGACTATGGAAGATAGTCATTTGGATGCTCTTATCGCTGGTCATACTAGAAGACAAGCTCATCTGCATGATCATGCTAATACGATGGATTTTGTTATGGCAGCACACACACTTTGTGATGAGGAGCCTGAATGTTTTGAGGATGCATAACAAAATATGCATTTGGATGGTAGCAATGCAAGCTGAATTTGATTCTATCATAAAGAATCAAACATGGGATTTAGTAACATTGCCTGTTGGAAAGAAAGCCATTGGTACAAAGTGGGTCTATAAGTAGAAAAGAAATACAAATGAATCCGTTGATAAGGATAAAGCTAGGCTTGTGGCCAAAGGGTACGCACAAAAGAAAGGCATTGACTATAAGGAGACATTTGCTTCGACATCCCGTATGACTACCATTTGGTCTATGGTTACTTGGGCTGCTTATCATGGTTGGATTGTGCACTAGCTTGATATTAAGACTGCATTTTTACATGGGGAACTTCAAGAAGAAGTGTACGTACAACAACAGCCCATTGGTTTTGCAGTCGAGGGATCCAAACACTTGGTATGTAAGTTGAAAAAGGCTTTGTATGGTTTAATGCAAGCTCCACAAGCTTGATATGCAAAAATTGATGCCTTTTTACTCAGCCAAGGGGTTCATTAACAGCTCATCAAAATCTTCTCTTTGCATATGCAAAGAGGGGGGATCCTTGTTGGTCATATGTCCTTATGTAGATGATCTTTTGCTCATAGGGACATATGTCTATCAGATTTCAGCATTCAAGTAAAATTTACGGTAAAGTTTTGAGATGTTAGACTTAGGGCCTTTGCAATACTATTTGGGCATTCAATTCATTCATGGTGCTAGAGGCATTGGATTGTCAGAGTCCAAATATATTGGTAGACTCCTTGAGAGGTTTGGCTTACAAGATTGCAAGCTAGTTTACACACCAATGGAGATTGGACTCAAGCTATATCTGCATGATGACAATGATTTGTTTGACATTCATACATATGCTCCAGCAGTTGGATGTCTTATTTATTTATGCAACACAAGGCCAAATATTCAGTTTGCAGTTTTAGCCCTGAGTAGATATATGCACAGCCTACGCACGTCACATTGGCAAGCTGTGAAGCGTGTTTTTTGTTACTTGCAAAGGTACTAGGACTTTTGGATTGCTTTATGCCAAGGGGGGACCACTGCAACTATATGCTTACAATGATTCAAATTGGGCTGATGATTTTGATTCATATCACTCTATGAGTGGAAATTGTTTCTTTCTTGGCTCATCTTGTATCTCTTGTCTTAGCAAGAAATAATCCACTATTGCCACATCATCTTGTGAAGCTGAATACAAGGCATCTTTCACTACCACAGTTGAATGTGTATGGTTGAGACGTTTGTTGATTGATCTTGATGTATTTGTCAGGGAGCCTACTCCTTTGTTTATTGACAGTCAGAGTGCCATTGCAGTGGTATGGAACCCAGCGTTTCATGCACTCACAAAACACATAGAGATCCACTATCACTTTGTTAGAGAGAGGTTACGTGCAGGAGATATTAGCCTTGTCTATTGTCCTATCAACAGTAATGTGGCAGACATCTTTATCAAAGCTCTTCCTCCTGACAAATTTGAAGCATTTTCACGGAACCCAGTGTTTCATGCACTCATAAAACACATAGAGATCCACTATCACTTTGTCGGAGAGAGGCTACGTGTAGGAGATATTAGCCTTGTCTACTGTCCTATCACAAAAGCTCTTCCTCCTGACAAATTTGAAGCATTTCGCAATGCTTTAAATTTGATCTCCTTTGGTGGATGATCCTTGTATGATGATCACTTTTCACTCCAGGGGGGTTTGTTGGGTTTGACTCATGCCTACACTCATAGAGGAGTGTCGGTGATCCGCAGTAGGACACTGGGACACTTTTTGCTCTCCTTATGAGACTTTTTCCCCCCAATTATATTCTCTTTTATTTTATATGCTTATGTTACATAGTTCGGGCACTTATCTTGTTTTACACCTTTCGGGTGTAAAAGCACATTAACAACCCTAAGGTTTTAGGGTTGGTATTTTGCATTGGGAGTCATATCTTCACTCACTCTCTCTCTCTCTCTCTCTCTCTCTCCACTTTCAACTATGTACTCTTAGCTGAGCTTCGATCTCCCCCATCTCACAATGAGTTCATTATCTCATGCGTTAAATTTGAAGTTTGATTGATCAATGTAGAGTTTAGTGGCAAAGGTGTGGCGTTGTAGTTTGTCTAAAACGAACATGAAGATCAACCAATACCTTGCATAACCGAACACATTCGATTGTTGTTGTGAAAGTTGCCATGTACTCGACTTCACAAGATGAGGTAGCCATAGTAGGTTGCTTCTTGCCTAGCCAAGAAACATATGACTGGTCAGAAAGAGACAATATCCACTAGTAGATTGCGGTATCGGGATGACTAGCCCAATCTGAATCATTGTACGCATGCATTTGCAAGTCTGCCCCCCTTGGGAAACAACAAACCATATGACAATGTTTCTTGCAAATAGCGAAAAATGCACTTAACAGCTTGCCAATGTAGTGTCCTTGGACTATGCATGTATTTACTGACTTGTGATACTGCATATTGCATGTCAAGATGAGTTTTGCACAAATAGATGAGTCAACCAAGGGCGTGGCTATAGATAGCAACATTTGATAGATAATTGCCATCATGCATTGAAAGTTTCAGCTCTATTTCCATAGATGTGTTCATAGGTTTACACTTTTGTATATCAAATCTTACTAGCAACTTCTAAACATATAGTGACTAAGACATAACAATACCATACTGGTTTTGGGTGAATTGAATCCCCAAAAAGTAGTGAAGTAGTTCCATATTTGACATATCAAAAGTAGACTGCAATTTAGCCTTGAACCTGCAATCTTTCTCTCATTTGGTACAGTGAGTAGCATATCATCTAGGTAAAGAATGATGATTATCGAATCCCCCCCTTTCCTTCTTGACATATAGGGTGGGTTCAATTGGGCTGTTTTGGAATCCATGTGCAGTTAAAAATGTGTTTGTCTTGGAGTAACAAGTATGTGGAGCCTGTTTTAAGCCATACAAGACTTTCTTGCACAATTGCATCATCCATTGCCCTAGGAGAAACCGGATCAGTTGGAGGTTGATTTTGGGCTATTGGGGGAGGTTCAACATTAATCAGCCTAGGAACTAATAGTGTACGGAAGAAGACCCTCAAAGACATCCAAAAAAAGCGGATTAGCTGGAGGTTGATTTTGGGGGATTGGGGCAGGTCCAATATTAATCAGCCTTGGAACCAATAGCGAATAGAAGAAGACCCTCAAAGGCATCCAATGAGCTTGATGTGGGTGATGTTGAGCTAAAAAATGCACTAGAAACTGATTAGCTCATTATTACAGCCTCAAAACTCAAATTAACCAAAGTTTCATTATATGCTGTGTGGTCGTTGAGTGTCCACGTTCCATAACACAAACCTGAATTTGGGAGGATGCACTCATCTATAAATATACCGGCTGCCCACCACTCAATCTATCCTTGTTTTGCAGATTGTTGTCGCTTGTCCTTTGCTATCCACACTCTTTCTTGGTGGATATCTTAGTTTGAGGTTGCTGTACATAGCCTGCATCTAGTCCTCCTCCATCAGCTGTTGGTGGTTGTTCTCTATCCTCCAGTCTTGTGTTTACTGATCTGCAGCCATCGAATGATGGCTTCCAGCCATCAATCACTGCCTTGGAGTCACCAGACTTCTGTGTTTATTGCTGACCAGACCACGTTTTCAGTCCAGCAGCTGTCGCTAGCCAGCCATGTCATCATTAGTGCTGCATTTTGCTGTTTACAGTAGTTACCTACATCATATTGACAGTTTCCAGTGTAGTATTTACTTTTCCAGCTGTCCTATATCTGTTTGTTTGGCACTGATTTGGACTCTGTAGATTTGTGTTGGCTGCTACCATACAGTTTCGAGTGCTGTTTACTTTGTTTCAGGATCCGTACAGAGGATGACACTCTCTCCATTTGACACTCTTTGCCTTGATCCTAGAGACACTAGAGTTTGAGATTTTGTGTTCACTCTGCACCACGTGTTTATTGCATGAGGATAGTATTTATTCATTATTCTTCATTCATCTTGTGTGTTCATTGTCTTTGAGTTAGTCTAACCCTAGTGATTTCTTTTATTAGTCGGTGCTTTGTCGTATGGTAGTGATTGCTGTTTGTAGACAAGTATTTTTAAAAATGGTATGAGAGCTGGCTACTCGCTAAAGAAACCTAGGCCCTCAATTGGAAAGCTCGTCATTAGAAACAAGAACTATCAGAGGGAAAATGACTTTGAACACTTCCACACCACTTTAGTCTCCAACACATCATATGTCCAGAACCGAGTAGGAGCGGGCTTTATGGCTTGCCCAGTGAGGTTGTGACATTGGTGGAGAGACTTTTGATTGTTATCAAGCCTAGCAAAGTATTGAAGGTAAACATAAACTTTTCCCTTTAGATGTTGCTTATAAATCTAAAGATGTTGCAAGAGAGGTGCATTTAAGGAAAAACCAACGAACCCTTGTGTAAGTTTTCCTTCTTTCTCTTTTTCTTCAAGTTTTGTTTCTCAAGGTCAGTTTGAATTTGGTACATCATCTTTTTTTCATTTCAATCATTTTGATTTCCACCATTAAATTTTAAAAATCAATTTAATGCATTCACTTTCTTTACATCTTCACCACAATTTCAAATCCCAAGTATCCCACCTTTCTCTTGCGCTACACCCATATCTACCTTTACACCATTTGCCACATCACCATGGTTGGGTGGAATACCCGTAGTTATCTGTCCATGGGGACCTATACACATGGGTATTCCACCCATGCGTCTCAAGCCTTGCTCTATTTTTCCATCTCCTAGGGCCACACAGGTTGCTAACATGACAATACTTGGGGGGCCGTTCTACACCTTTCGGCATGTGGATCATCCGCAAGTTAGTCATCTCCTTTGGGGCACACCTCTAGAGTCACCATGCCAAGCACTTCGATGCATCATGTAGCATCTAGTTACCCTATTTTCTAGGTTATGTGACATACCTAACCCCCTCCTCATCAAGCCATGCATCCATTTGCATTAGTCAAGCATGTCTTTATGGATAAGACTCGTGTCAAGAGGTCCAACTTTAGCACTTGGTCTAATTTGATGTGGCATGTGTTGGATTTTAAAGGCTTGTGGAAACTTGTTCTAGGGTAGGAACCCTAGCTTGACCCCCGTTGGTTCTCATATGGGGTAGTTTGCTCTTGGAAGAGCAAAATGCAATAGCCATTGTCGAGTGATGTAGGGTCTTATGCCCAAATTTCACTCTCAACTCCAATACTTTGACCTCATGTTTGAGCGTCGGGTACATCTAGTCGGTCGCTATACTGCTCATGATTGCACCTAATGCAACAACCTCTATCACGAGCTCCAAGAGTTCAAAATCATCGAGAAGGATGATTTCAGTATCAACGATTGCTCGCTGAGTTTCCAGAATTGGCTTATCCAAGTGATATGATGATCAAGTCACTTTGTTCATAAACAAGTTACTACAAAGATACTTCATTTTTGTTCAACAAGTCATCTCATAGTCCTAGTTATCTACCTTCTATGAGTTTGAGTATCAACTATTGCATTACCTTGGTTGTTTGATCAATTAAAAAAAAAAACCCCAATATTCAAAGGGGACCTTGACTTCCCAAAAGGTGAAACAAGGTGGTGCAAAGAATGTCACTAAGATTGAGTCAGGTAGTGAGGAGCAAAGTAACTCTCCAAGTTGGAAACCGGTTGGCAAAATGTCCCCAAAAGGAAGAGGTACTATCAATATTGTCAAAAAGCTCGTCATTTTGACGACGAGTGTTACTCAAAGGCCAAGGTAGTTTCCCCAAGACTAGACTCTTTTTCCCATTTAAGAACTCCAACATATCGAGTGAGGGTCCTTTAGTCCCACCTCCACAACAAAGAGGGGGTCATCCTTCACCCCTTCTACATGACTTCAGTCTCTAGTACGTCCTATGCCAAGAACTGAGCAAGAGCGGGCTTCACAACTTGCCCAGCGAGGTTTCGACATTGATAGAGAGACTTCTGATTATCATCAATTCTAGCAAAGTATTGAAGGTAAACATGACCTTTTCCCTTGAGATGTTGTTTATAAATTTGAAGATGTTGCATGATTGTCAAAACGTCCATTAGGCCGGCTTTCCTATTGGAGAAAGCGATCCGGAGTATGTTCCATTATTCTAATCTTATATATCCAGTCTAGTGCAAGGTACACAAGTTTCTAATTTTGACCCTTTTTCTTTTGCTTCTCCATCCATGTAAGATTTCGGAACAAGTTATGAGGAAGATAGATTTCAGTTTGTTGACTAAGGAATAAGTCTTGAAGAGGATTGATTTCTATATGTAAATACAAGATGGTACGTGTTTATTGGTTTTTATATACAAAAATGACACAAAACAACCATTTACACCTATGCATCGCAGCAAATTTAGTACATCTTTTTTTCATTTCCATCATTTCAATTTCCACCATTAAATTTTAAAAAGCACTTTAATGCATTCACTTTACATATTCACCACAATTTCAAATCCCCCCTATTCCACATCTCTTCCATTATACCCACATCTACCTTTATACCATTTTTCATATCACCATGGGTGGGTGGAATACCTATGCTTATCCATCCATAGAGACCAATACACACAGGTATTCCACCCATGTGTGTTAGTCAAGCATGCATTTATGGATAGGACTCGTGTCAACAGGTCCAACTTTACCACTTGGTCTAATTTGATGTGGTATGTGTTGGATTTTGAAGGCTTGTGGGAACTTGTTCAAGGGGCATAGCCATCGTCGAGTTAATGCAAGGTCTTATGTCCAAATTTCACCTTAACTCTAATATTTTGACCTTGCATCTAAGCATTGGGTACATCTAGTCATCATCAAGTTGGTTCAGGGCCTTATGCCCAAATTTCACTCTTAACTCTAATACTTTGGCCTTGTATGTGAGTCTTGGGGGTACATTTGGTGGGTTACTATGTGGCTCATCATCGCACTGCATGCATCAACCTCGATCATGAGTTAAAAGAGTTCAAAATCATTGAGAGGAATGATTTGACTATGAACTTGGTTGAGTATCGGCAATTGCTTGCTAAATTCGCCACAACTGGCTTATACAAGTGAGCTGATGATCAAGTCACTTTGTCCATAAACAAATTACCACAAAGATACTTCAATCTTATCCAACAAGTCATCTCATATTCCGAGTTATCCACCTTCTATGAGTTTGAGTATCAACTAGTGCATTATGCTTGACTATTTGATCAATTTTAAAAGAAGTCCCAATATTCAAAGGGGGCCTTGACTTCCCAAAAGGTGAAAGAAGGTGGTGGAAAGAACAACAATAAGACTAAGTCGGGTAGTGAGGAGCAAAGTAACTCCCCTCCAGCAAAGTAACTCCCCCAAAATAATAGACCCTGTCAATATTGCCAAAAGGCTTGCAATTTTGACAATGAGTGTCGCTCAAGGCCAATTCAATTCACCTAAGGCTAGACCCTCTTCCCCACCTAGGAACTTGAGCACATTAGGCGAGGGCCCTTTAGTCCCACCTCCATAGCGAAGAGGGGGCCATACTCCATCCTAGTAGGGTAGATATAGTGCTCACGTGGTAGCTGGACCATCTACCCCACTATATCCAAGGGATTATTTGATTGGTGCACAAATGCTACTATTTTGAACTTCAGTCCTTTGATACTCCTCTCCCTTGAGGATAGAGTCTATTGATTGCTATAGGACATGCTCTAGCCTAGCTTCTCTCTTGTGCTGCACATTCCTAGTATTATGTTCCTACATCTTTGGCATGCCTAACTTTTGGTAGTGGGACCATTTCAAAACCCAACACATTGCACTCACAAGCACTTTTTCATTGAAGTTGAGGTATGCATGTTTTATAGTCTTATGTGGTATTTTTTGCTCCTAGCTTGTATTTTTAGGTTGACACTGACCATTATAGGACCTACTGGTTGGTTGGAGTGCAGACTTGGATTTGAAATTAAAGTACAAGCATAGGGATTAATGTGTAGCCTTGCAATTCCCAAAATCTTAAATCTAGGCTCACATGTATGTACGCAGGCATGCACATGCACATGTGCACACACAGAGGTCTATTCACATGCTAACAAACACTGGTGTGTTCTCACATGGAGATCATAAGTATAAGAAACATCTTTTTGTGTCCTTGCCAACTCTTGGCTATAGTGAAAGAATATAACTTTAAGCTTAGGGTTAGCGGTGTCATCTCTTGACAATATGTGACTGTGTGTGGCAAAGGTTTTCTTTAAAATAAATTTAATATAATATTGACATAACCATAAAATTATATTATCTTCCAAAAGAAACATGGAAATGTGCGCGCGCGCGCGCGCACACACACACACACACACACACACACACAGAGCTCACTTATGTGTCTGGCCCTAGCGCCGTCTGACCTGCGTGTCACCTTTTTCCCTATTGTGAGGATCTGCGCTGATTGTCAAATCAAGCGGGGAGACACACACACACACACACACACACACACACACACACACACACACACACACACACAGAGGTCGCTTGTGCATCTGGCCCTAGCACCGTCTGACGTGCGTGTCACCTTTTTCCTTGTTGTGAGGATCTGCGCTGATTGTCAAATCAAGCGGGGACTGGTAGCGATGAGCTTATGCCCCTCGTTACCTATGCGTTGGAGCCTTAGCGCCGTCTGACCTACGTCTTGACTTCCCTGTCGCTGGGTGGTCTTGCACATGCCATCAAATTGAGCTAGAACTTCCAATGTTGGCCCCCTGCCCCAGATCGTTTGGCCACGTTGCACACACAGATTGATCTGTCGTGTGCCCTTCCCTTCCTCGTGTGGGGGCTCGACTATCAAAGAGAGAGAGAGAGAGAGAGAGAGGGAGGGAGGGAGGGAGGGAGGGAGGGAGAGAGAGAGAGAGAGTAGACTTGTGGTCCACCAACCTGCAACAGGGGTCAGAAAGAAGTTCGTGCTCAACATCTAGTTTTGTGATGGATAATTTGCAGGTGTCAAATGGTATCAATATGGCCTTTCTCCACTAGCATGTAGGGAATGGGAATGAACAAGATTTGGTAGACTCGGATGGTGATTCGTTGGTTGAGGATTTTGAGCAGTTGGCCGATGGAAGTGAGATACGCAAACGTCGGAAGATATCGGTTGAAGAACCGGTATTATGTCCCCCAAATTTGTCTCAGCTAGAGGTTCATGCTTTTTGTTCACAGCCTGATGGGTCCCTTCAGTTCATGCTGGCCACTGCCAATCATCTTATGTCTGATTATGTCCATGTTAATGAGGGCAAAGCTAACTCTTTACCAGATGGGGATCATGTAGTTGCAGTCATGGGAACAGAACTGGTCCTACAACAGATTGCTGCTTTCCATGAGAGGGCATCCATCTTTTACTTTACAGGAAGGACTCCCTTGATCACCAAGATTCGTGCTTGGCTGCAGTCCATGCTTGTAAGTGTTCAACAGTGCCAAGATGATGCTTCAAGGCATGTGCATGCCCCTCTTGTTGAAGAGATTTATGATGGTCCGAAGGATTTTTTTGAGGTTCTTTTTCGTTCCTTGGAAGTGCTGGCACATTTCTTTGTTCTTGGATGGGCAGCTTGTTCATATGGTCCCTTGGAGGCCCATGGCTGAGTTTCAGGAGGTGTTGAGGCAGGCATGCCCAATTTGGGTGGAGGTGGTTGATTTTCTTGCGCATCTTTGGAGACTCCTCCCTCTGGTTTTGAGAACCCTTGGTGAGGTTTTTTAGTGGAGCCTCAACTAGCTCCTAGCAATAGGAACAGGGCATGCATGCTTTGGGATACAGGGAAACCTCGCCCAACTTAAATTTGTTTTGAGGTTCCAGGACTGCAAACTTTGGTTTATGAGTTGAAATGGGGTACTTTTGTTGGACACTGTTTCAAAGGTGGTCAATTGGGCCATTTCATTTCAGAATGTGACAAAAATGTTGAGGTTTTGCATCGAACTATAGATCCAGACATGGATATGCAAGACCATCATCCTCAGCACATACTTCAGCAGCAGCCGCAAGCTGATCTTGACATGCTTGTCCAACACGGTTGTGATAAAGAAAAGGAGGTTTCTCAAGTTGGTCTTGAGTGTGCTTTGCTTGCGGTTGAGTGGAATGTGTCTCCTAGGGAGGATTTTTGGGTCTCAGTGGTTAGACGTAATGCCAAACAAACTTCTCGTTCCACTCATGCCCACCCTTTGCCACACCCAATCACTTAGACCTTTCAATGCAGAGGTAAGGGGTTTTACATGAATCCTCAATCTTCACGAGCACAGGCAGTGGATGATAAAAGGACTTCTGATTTTGCTTTGTGCTTTGATGCGCGGGGGAGGCTTTTGCGTCCTAGGGATGTTTTTCATTCATAGCAACAACAGTTTCCTTCTTGTGCTTCAATTGTTGGTTTCTAGAGGGCAGACCTTGTAGATGTAATCCGAAGTGAGATGGAGAGATTCCATGCACTAAAGCTATAGATGTAAAAGGAAAAGGGAAAGCGGTGGTTCAGTAGTTTTTCTCATTTATGATTTATCATGAGAATTGCTTTGTGGAATGTGAAAGGTATCTCTTCAGGCAGTAAGTAGTATCAGTTGTGGAAAGTTGTGTTTGCTGGAAATTGGGATGTATTTTGTACTGTGGAGCATAAACAACATGCTTTGGCTGGATCTTCTTATGTTTATAAAGATTATGTAATTTTTTTCAATGGTCGAGCTCCACATAAATTTGGAGTCATGTTGGTTGTTGAATCCTCCCTGTAACCATCGTTGGTTTCTCAGGACCCTCGTGGACGGTTTGTGATTTTGGAAATACTTTATGAGGGAGAGGTTTTGTGGTTGGTGGGCATGTATGATCCTTCTACTGCAAGGAAACGTCGTCAACTTTGGGATGACTTGCACTACCTTGCCATGGCTTGTCAAGGTTTTGTCATGGGTGACTTTAATGCATGTGTATTTGGGAATTAGGCAACTTCTCTGCACTCAGTTATGGATGGTCCTGAGCGATAGGCTTGGGATGCCCTTGCAGCTGTGTCTTTGAAACAGGAAATGTGGTCATGGATATATCCATCACAATTAGGATATACCTATCGTTCTTTTCAGCATCCAAACACCTGGGCCAGATTTGATAGGATCCACATTTGCCAGAGTGATTCCTTTCTTCCTGTAGTCATTGACATGTTGGTGGACAACGTGTCTTATTAGATCACTACCCTTTGGTCTTGGAAATGACCCACAGACCTATTCATGTATTTAAGGCTCTCCTTGCTCGGTTGCCTCTTCGTTTTAATCAATCTTTTCTGCAGCAAAATCATTTTATGGAATGTGTTCAGCAACTGATCACTTCTTTTAGCTTGAAGGTCCTATTTGGAGGGAGGGACGCATGGGCTGTTTTTAGGAATAATGTGCGAGAGTTATCCCATTAGTATAGTATTCAGCATGCTTCTTCTTTACGAGCTGAATTGCAGCATGCCCAATCTTTATTGGCCCACTCCTTGTCTCTGAGTCAATAAGGGGATGCTAATGATGACTTGCTCACATGCATTGAATGGTTGAAAGGCAGGGTTCATTCTCTTCAGGAAGAGAAATATGCAAGATACAAATTGCAGGCCAAAGCTGAAGCTTTATACGATAATAACTGTCATTTCCATCAATTCTTTTCTTGTCTGCACCAGAAATATGCCCAAGAAAATATTGTGCGTTTAATGGATGAGTAGGATGTTATGGTGATTGATCCTGCCTCCAACATTCGAATGAGTGTTGACTTTTATAAGTCCTTGCTTGGTCCACAACAGATTTTTTCTGATGCTGTTCACTCTGCTCACCGATTTTTCTGCGAGTTGATTAGTAATCAGGTTAAACTAGAATGGGTGGATTTAATGGAGGCTGATATTTCAAAAGATGAAGTGGAAGAAGTGCTGTCCCACTTGCCCGGAAGGAAAGGTCTTGGCTGGGATGGGCTTCCTAATGAGCTGTTTTCAGCTCATGTGGAGTAGCTTAAAGACCCATTAACTCGCTTGTGCCAGCAAGTGCGGAATTCTAGCATCATGCCATTAGATTGAAAGATTGTTGTCATTCGGTTGTTGCTCAAGTTTCCCTCTTCAACTTCTTTGAAACAATGGAGACCCATTTCTGTTATGGGTTTGTTATATAAAATCTTCTCCAAAATCATTCCCAACAGATTGCAGAAAGTTTTTCTACACTTGGTTCATCCACGTCAGTATGGTTTCATTAAAGGTCGGAATATAATGCATAACATTTTGAATGTCCAATTGGGAATTGACTATGCCAAAGCTTTAGGTCAGCAGGTAGTTATGCTTCAACTTGATATTGAGAAGGCATTTGATCATGTTAGTAGGTCTTTTTTGCGGCAATTATTGTCTACAATGGGATTCGGTCCTCGCATGGTTTCTCTTGTTGATACCATTAGTTAGGGTGCTGTGGCTCGTATTGCTCTTAATGGAGGGATCATGGAGGAAATAGCCTTATCTCGTTCTCTTAGGCAAGGCTGCCCTCTCAGCCCTTTGCTATTTGCTTTGGTCACCCACCCGATGCTCTCATTGTTGGATAAGTTGGCTGATCAAGGCGAGAGTTGGCTTATCTCTTCCGAGTGGTACTCAACTTGTTGGCCAATCTTTTGCAGATGATTGTTTTATGTTCCTTAAGGCTGATCGCACTAATGTTAATCGAGCAATGGTGGCGTGGAATCTTTTTGCTTTGGCATGGGGTCTTCATATTAATACTCAGAAATCTACACTACTCTCCTATACGGAGAATGATCTGCAGGCCTTGGGCTGGCATGGAATTGTGATCTCAAAGGGAAATATAGCCAGACACTTGGGATATCCTATCACTGTGGAGGTAGCTCCTCGTGCATTACTAGATTGGATGGCCTCTTGGATTCATGACAGGTTCATATATTAGAAATCTCAAGGTTGGCCTTCCCCTTTTGGAATTCTTTCAGCCTATCAGATTCATGTTGTGGAAAAAGAAAGGCAATTGTTTGGGATAGGTGTGGATTTCGTGGCACCATGTGACTACGCCTAAACGAATAGGGGGTGCAGCTTTGTTGGATGTTAATTTGCATATGACAGCCTTGAGATTTGGCCCTTTTGCAGGCTCTATGTGTACAGAGTCATCCTTGGTTTGATATTGCTAAATTTTTCATTGAAAAGACTGGCATCTCTCATGGTAGCATGGTTATTCATGCTTCGTGGTGGCATGTGCTTAATTCCTTGAGGCCTATCAAGGTCTTCCAGTCTTTTCTCCTTTCTCATTTGATTGCATCCTGGCAGGAGATCTTACGTTTTTCAGTTTGGCGCCCCCTTGATATTTGTAAGGAGGTGAATTCGCTGCAAGGAGAAGTACTGGCATGCTCCAAGTTCTTGGATTGGCTGGACAAAGATTTGCAAAGAGTCAAGTTTAATTGGATGGCTCGTTTGGGGTTGTAGACAGTTCTTGATGGTGTTATTCGTGGGCAGTCCAGTCTTTTTTATCTTCAGCATATTCGTCAGCAGTTTTAGGGGCCCCATGGATATTGTAACATCTGGTCATCCATATAGATCAGACTTTAGAGGTTCTCTCCTTTGCTTGTGCTATAGCCATTGTATCCATGGCGTGATTGGATGTTTGTGCTTCTTGATGATTTCGAGAAGAGGTCTGCTAACCAGATATATCATCAAATGGTGGAGGCCAAGAGATGGGTCACTACAAAGGTTAATAAATTATGGCACATTCAGGATGGCAAAAAGAAGTGGCATGAACGATTCATTCAGCTTTGGAAGTCTAAGGTTCCGTATCAAGGTAAAGTCTTCATGTGGAGACTGCTGATTGGTGGTCTTCCAACTGGAGAGGTGCTGCGTGCTCAAAAGATCTCTGCTGGTTGTTGTGTATTCTGCACTACATGTGATCAAACATTGCTTCATCTTTTTGCCTCTTGCCCAATTGCTCAACAGATTTGGAGTTTTATTTCCTGCGTGTGGTTCTCAGCGACTCAGCACCGGATAACAGCCCATTCGTGGATTATGGGAGTCTTCTTTGCATTCTGATTATTCCTGTCTTTTCCATTTCCTTAGATGGACTGCCCTGTGGCATATTTGGCGTACTCGAAAGGCCTTTATTTTTGATTCAATTTCAGGCTTCCATGGTCATGTGGCCCGTGTTCGAGGTTTAGTGCTATGGCAGATTTCTTCTATGATATCAGCTGACCTGGTTCTTCTTGACATTGCTGCTCCCTGGCTGGCTATTGTTCGCTCTACTCCAGCTGTCCTTTCTGTGTGATTTCTTTGTGTTAAAGTCCTGGTAGTCTTTTGTCAGTTTCTCTGATGACCTGATGGTCTGATGTAACAGAAAGAAAGAGAGTGAGAGAGAATGCTGATGTGATGGTCTGATGTAAATATTTACTACTTAATTCAATTATCTTCACACAGAGAGAGAGAGAGAGAGAGAGAGAGAGAGAGAGAGTAGCATGAAGTCTTTCATCAGTTTCTCTGATGACCTGATGGTCTGATGTAACAGAAAGAAAGAGAGTGAGAGAGAATGCTGATGTGATGGTCTGATGTAAATATTTACTACTTAATTCAATTATCTTCACACACACACACACACACACACACACACACACACACACAGAGCGAGAGAGAGAGAGAGAGAGAGAGAGAGAGAGAGAGAGAGAGAGTAGCATGAATGAATGCTCTCTTTGTGGCTAGCGTAGCCATGGGGTTCGACTTTTTCATCGGTGTTATCGGTGTGCTTGTCCTCGGACATGCAGCTTTCTCTACCATCCAGTATTGTGCTGTTTTGAAGGTCAGAGACGAAGAGTTTGTTTGGCCTCCGTACCAGGTCCTCGTTGAGGTTGCTATCAGCCTGGTTTTGTGTTTTTGGGCTGCTCTAAGAGTTCCAGGACAGTTTCTACCTATCTCACCCCATTCCGAGGAAACCAGGCTTACACTTCTTTCAGAGAACTTGGACTTCATGACGTTTAATCACAGGGGAAAAGTTTTTCCATTGGAGATGGATGTAAAGTTCGCTAAGAAGAATTAATCTCCTTGCGATGGCAATGAAGAACTGATCTCCTTTTGATGGTGAAGAACTGACCTCCTTCTGGTGGTGATTGTTCATCTGATTTAAAATGGAAGCTAGACTTGGGAGTACTTTTGAATCTGCTTATGTAAGCCCTATTGTTTTGCTTCTGAAATTTCTTCTGCTTCATATGCTGAGCCCATCTTATGTTCTGCAAATGGCCCTCATGAGGGAAGTTGTAGCAAATCTGATCAAAAGGAAGTAAGGTTTCCAAGGTGATGATTGTGATCCTCAAAAAAAAAAAAAAAAAAAAGAGTAGCATGAATGGAAGCACACTAAGCATCCACAAATGGGATGGTCTCTTAAACCACTTTTTTACACACACAGAGATTTGAATCAATGTGTCAATTGAATTTAAGGATGGAGATGCCCTAATAAGGAAAATTGCTATTCTTGATCTGAACATAGTAAGCTTATTTTAATATCCTTTACAGTTCCTTAGGAGAGAATCTTTCTTCAAAGCAGCTGTTGTCTTTGCCTACTAGCAATATTTACACAAAGGGGATAGTACCCAACTAAGATTTCCCTGTGCAAAGATGCAATCAATATTAACAACGATCTATGTGTTAAAAAGTAATAAAAATGAGGTGTTCCCTTCTGATTAATAACTAAGCATGCCTTTATTTTGACAGTTACCCTCTCCTTTGGGATTGGATTTTACTGCAAGTTTACACCAGATCAGACTAGAAAGAACATAACAGGAAATGAGGGATTATAAAAAGCTTATAGAAAGCTCATACACTGTTATGTTGATGTTGGAATCTGAATTCCTTTGAATTTATCAGAGGGGTGTTTCATACCTTGGAGCACAAGAGAGGATTGGAGCTCAAAGGATGAGAGGGGCTGTGACCATGCTTAAGACCAGGATGCAGGCGCAGTTTCTGCTTTGAAAATGACATATAGAATGTGAGGTCTATAAAGGAACAACAAATGTAATGATCCGTATCATATTACATGATATCTCATCCCAGTGTAATCTGAAAGAAATTGGAAGTAGTATATATCATCTTGGGTCCAAGATGAGACGGACTTGTCTTGCAACAGTGGACCACCTATGGACACCGTATGTAATTATCCTGACCAGTTATTGGGTACTGTTATCACAAGAAGATTAGTTAGAAATTAGGTGTAGTGAGGAGTTGTGTGAACTTACTAGGTCAATGTTAGGGGATGATTGCAGAGGCATGCAGTGAACATTGAAATTGTGGAAGGTCAAAGTGAACCTTCTATTCAGTCTTGATTTAGGAGCTTCGAAGGGGTTTTCAAAAAATGGCTTTAAGCCTTTCCAAAGAGTACATCAGGGGTGTGGCATATGTGGGTAATACAATCTTAAAACGTAGGGTTCAATTGATAGAACCCTTGTATTGTAGGGCCCTTAAGTTTGAAGTGAAACCTATGTGTAGCTCTTAGCACTAGTACTATAGCTTGGCAACAAGCTCGAAGCCCGTCACGTCATGCTGCTGCCCCGCCGCGACTGCTCCCTCGCGCCATCCCCCGCCTGTTCCCTTGCAGCCGCCCCTCTTTGCAACTACCCGTCGCCATCACGCCCCCCCTTCCCCGCCCGTCGTCTTGTGGCGCGCTGTTCCCCTGCCAGCTCCCTCCCGCGTGGCGTGTTTGCCCTGCCTTGATCCCCTCCCTGTGGGGCGCTGCCCCCCCCCGGCAGGCTAGCCCTTGCGCTAGATCTCCCTCGCCTGATCCCCCCCTGCATTGCCTCCGCCTTGTGGTCCTGGCTCCGTTCGGCAGACCTACCACACCCACACGGTGCGCGTCATAAGCCGGCCATCCGTGGCGTCCAACACCTCCCCCATCGTCAAAAACATCTCTTCCCCCCCTCCCCCCCCCCCCCCTTCCCAAGTTGCTTCCTCCATCTGCAACAACTTTCCCTCCCCTCTGGTAGCATAGAACGTGATTGGTAGGTTCTCAGAAGGGATGCGCAATGGAAACCTCTGGTCAGATGCCGGCGCATTCAGCGAGTGCCCCCCAGTCCAACACCTTGCGCGTCGTCCTCTCTAAGAAACAACTCTTAGCTGTCCGTGCCACAGAGCTGGAGCTAAAGGAAACAACGATCTTTGGTCAGGTAGTAGGACATTCCCTATCCAAGGCTCAGCTTTGGGACTGGCTTCACTCCATGCTACACATTGGCACAACGCAAATCGTGGAGGTGGTTCTAATGGGCCAAGGGATCTTCATGGTACGGCTCACCTCGGCAGACGCAACCCGTGAGTTACTGGCTAGTTCACGCTATGCGTCCACGAAGGGGGTCATTTACATGGTCCCTTGGTACAGTGGCTTCAGAGTGGAGGCATTTACACTCCACAACAGGTTTCTTCAGCACCCGGTCACCCTTCTCTTTCTCGGCCTAGCGATAGAGTATCCCCAGTTGGTGGAATACTTTGGACGGCTCTTCGGCATTGTCCTCCCCGCCTCTTTCACGGACGCAGTGATAGCCGCAGGAGTCCTAAAGGTACGGGTAACAGTGAAAGGTTTTAAGAATATCCCACAGTTCCTAGAGATTGAGGCAAGCGGATACTCCTTCAGGCAGCAGGTCATTGTGACTGGGCAGCCCGGTAGAGCACCACACGGCTCCCCCCTCCTCGCCCTACCTGACAGGTCCACAGGTTTACACATCCATCCCCCACAGAGGCGTCACAGGCCGTATCACCTGAGGGTCCACGGCGGAGACCCCCCCCCCCCCCCCCCCCCGCAACCGGCCGCCCCGATCCCCACCTAGTACAGGTGACCATTCCCCCACCCATCCCCCCCTTCCACAAGAGGCGAGGAGCCCCAGACATCGACATTTTCCACCCACCGACAGTCTAGCTTCCCCTCCCCCCCTCACACAGCCACCAGTTCATCTGTGCATACTGCCCGTCACACTTTCTCGAGACAGGTACATCTGCTACCATAGGAGTTTTTTCGTAGTGGGCCGTTGTCTTACTTGAGAGTTGCAGAGCGTGGAGTGTTCCCACTACCCTTGGACTTGGGAATCTTCGTGGTACGCAAGTCTAGGAGTGGCAAGGTCCATTTATTAGCACCAACGAATGGACCAAACTATGCCTTCTTCCTTCAGACCTCTCACACAGGAGACTGGGCGACAACTCAGATAGAGGAGGTGAAGAGCCAGGTGGCAGACCACATCTCCCAGTGGATGGGAGAAGGTGGACTGGCACTTTTCTCCTAGCAGTTGCCGGGTTGCATGATGGATATCAATTGGTGGGTTGGGGCTAAGGTCCCTCATCTGAGCATTATCTTTTGAGTCCCTCCGTAGTGGAGAGCGCCGATGGATGTAATCAAGTGGCCCTTGGCATAGACGGCCCGTTTCTACCAGTGTACAGAGTCTTGCCTCTTAGTGTGGTTGATAGACACCCTGGTGGTACCACCAGGCGCATCCATCACCCCCATGGTCCGCCCGAGGGCTACCATGGGGGAATGGTGTTCACCATCCAGGCCCTCAGCGAAGCGTATACATATGCCTCATAGTTCCTCTTCTTCGTCAACAGCTTCCACATCGAATAGATGCTTGTTTAGTCAATCACAGGTCTCCCTATGAGTTTACACCTTGCATCTTGGAATGTGAATAGCCTCCACTATAGTGGGGCATGTGGTTCCAGGAAGTTGATTGTTCGGTAGGAGTTGTAGCTTGCCCTTGCCGGATGGATCGACATCTTCTATAGGAGCATAAGCTCACTCCTACCCAGGCCCAACGGGTAGGCAAGGTACTCCTGGGTAGCTCACACACTTACTGGGAGCATGCCATTGGTGCCCACAGCTAGAGTGGAGGTGTATGTACCTCTATTGACCTGAGTCTCACCCCTGTGTACGAGACGATGGGACGATAGTGGCAGGGAGGGTTCTATGGATCTGATTGGATATTGGGGACTCGTGTCTTGGAGTCCTTAATGTCTATGCCCCTACAAAGGCTAGAGCATGCAACAGGTTCTAGATGGAGATCGCAGATGGACTCCCAAAGGTGGAGTCCTAGATCATTGGAGGAGACTTCAACAACTTGGAGGCTTTAGAGGATCAGCAGGGCAGAGGCAGAAACTACTAGGGCATGGCTTGGGAGGAGCAGGAGGCATGGGAGGTCTTTCTACTGGTAGTAGGAGCACGCGATGCCCGGAGAGACCCTGCCTTCCATAGGAGGGAGAGGTCGTCGGACTTCTCTTGGGGATACAGGGGGCTAGATGGAGTCCCGCTGGAGCGGTTGGATAGGTTTTATGTGGGAGAGTAGAGAGGCTCTCGTGGAGGCCAGATTGGGCAGTTGGCGGGCACCACGTTGCTCGATCATTGCTCGGTTCTCCTGACACTTGATGCCCCAGCATTTGCCCTAGACAAACGATCCTGTCGGATCCCTAAGTCGATCTATAGGAGGGAGGAGGTGATGAGACAGATTGAGCAGATTTTGACGAGGGAGTGGGGCAAGAGGGATTGGATCGCAAAGGAGGTTGCAGAGGTCCTAGCCCAATCGAGTAGTATCTGCCAAGAGGCAACCATACAAGCCAGGCAGCAGAGTTGGGAGGAGGAGAGAGCACTCTGGCGGGACCTTGCAACCACACAGAGATTATTACAGGAAGCACAAGGGGATCCCACCCTCCACGCATAGGAGATACGCGCGCAAGCAGCCATTGCTGGCCTAGAGGATAGACGCTCGGAGTTCTCTTTCCGCACCTCAACAGCCTTCTGGGCATGGAAGGGAGACACGATGTGCAGGGAGTTTTTCCAGGTGCACCAGACTCGCATGTGAGGAGAGCAGATACGTAGCCTTCGAGATCAGTATGGGAGGACTCGTTCCAGCCTAAACGAGGTGATGGAGATTGCTACCGACTACTACAATGGCCTTTTCCAGCAGGAGATAGCCTCAACTAGAGGACATTGATGTCGACAACAGGTCTGGGATCACATCCGGTCTCTCGTCACAGAGGAGATGGGAGGCTCCCTCCTAGCCCCCTTCACAGAGAAGGAACTAGAGGAGGCTTTCCGTACATAGAACGGGTAGAAATGCTTGGGAGAGGATGGCCTCTCTAAGGCCTTCTTCACTATCTATTGGGAGGTGGTGAAGGATCCGCTACTGATGGCCTTCCAGGAGATTTTCACTTCAGGACAGATGCCAGGAAGTCTTTCGGCAGGCCTTATCAGTCTTCTCCCCAAAGAGGGAGACCGGTTGGAGCTTTCCTAGTCGAGACCGATCACCTTATTGTCTGTGGCCCATAAGGCACTGGCAAAGATGATTGGTAGGCGACTACGCCCCATGCTTCCAGACATCATTCATGACACACATAAAGGCTTTGTACAGGATAGGAGCATCCTAGACAATGTATTCACCTTCTTTGAGGCAACAGAGTAGGCTCAGCACAGTGGGCAGAGACTGGCTGTACTATTGGATTTCAAGAAAGCTTATGACAGGGTGGACAAGGATTTTCTAGAGGGAACCATGGTGAGGTTGGGTTTCCCCCAGGCTTGGATTCGTAGGGTCTCCGCACTTTAGAGATCGGCCACCAGTAGGGTTCTCATAGGTGGTAGGCGAGGGGAGGAATTTCAGGTGGAGAGATCTGTTCGGCAGGGTTGCCCCCTGGCCCCGTACCTGTTCCTACTCTTTGTAGAGGTGATGTCTCACTTTCTTAGGTCACATGTGAGCCGATTACGTAGCCTCCAACTTCCAGTGAGAGAGGAGACTGAGTTGTTATACTCAGAGTATGCAGATGATACAACACTCTACATAGAGAACGATGAGTTGATGCTAGAGAGAGTGAGGCTAGCTCTTGAGGTGTTCTGTTCTCTAGCGGGTGCAAAAATCAACTGGCGAAAGTTGGTTGGTTTCCTCATAGACCCGGACTCTAGTAGGGAGTGGGATTTCCACCTTGGATTTAGATGGGTGAGCAGAGGGCAGACCGTCCATTACCTAGGGTTCCAAGTAGGACTCGATGTCACTCCAGTCCAACAGTTTTTTCCGGTCCTCGATTCTATTCGGAGGAAGCTGACCTACTGGAGCACAGCTTGTCTCTCACTAGCACGTTGAGCCCTATTGGTTAACTAGGTCCTAGCGACGGCTTGGTACATTGCCTCGTGTTGGTGCTTCTCATCTTGCGTAGTGCAGCTTCGCAGCCTAGTGCGGAATTTCCTTTGGTTCGGGTCAGATGGCTCTAGGGATTCTAGTGCCAAGGTGGCATGGGCGACTATCATACGGCATCGGTCAGAGGGAGGGCTTGGGATCATAGACCTAGAGTATCAGAGTATGGGGCTCTTGGGCAAGCTAGTTGTCCGCAGCCTCACACCAGGAGGGCAGACCTGGAAGGTCCTATTGAAGGAGGGTCTTCAGGATTGTAGACCGAGGCTTGACGGTGAGTGGAGCCCGTTCCTGAGATGGATCTTCACGTCAGCCTAGATCACTCCCCCTAGATCACCTTTCCTATGCAGCTTGTTCTGCGTGTGGCAAGGTCTTCGTAAGGCCCTAATCCAGAGCCCCCCAGGCTGCCAGGAGGAGATAGGCCGTCAGCCGGTGATCTAGAACCCTGAGGTCACAGATTGGAAAGGGGCATAGATTGGCAAGCACCCCCAGATCTAGTGGGCTACTTGGGAGGCCGGCCCGGTTCATGCCATTAGGACATGGCAGGAGGTATACAGGATGGTGGACGAGGAGGTGCTGCAGCGAGTATCAGGCTGCCAGAGAGGAGTGGAGTTGAGGAGAAAAGAGATAGATGTAGCAATACCCCAGGAGTGGCTTGCTCCCCCGATACGAGAGTCGATAGAGCTAGGGGAGGTATGGGCCGCTAGGTTTTCACTAGCAGGCATCCCTCTATAGGTGGCAGGTAACGTGGGCGGCACTGCACGTGGGACCTTCTTCACTGTATGGGGGGGGGGGGGGCATCTGGCTCTTCACAGAGGGCAGCAGGATGAGGGGATAGCTATCCTTTCATGGAGGAGGATTTGGGTGATTGGCCTTTAGGGAAAGACATGGCGACTAGACCCTTTTAGGGAGTGGCGCCTCTGGATCTGGGAGGGTAGGCCACTTGATGAGTTGGAGTGGATTTGGGAGAGTGGCTATGGCTGGTCACTGTGGTTGCCAAGAAGCCATCGAGGTTCCTGGAGTACACTGCCAGGATTGACAAACACGTATTGATGCAGGAGGATATGGATTGGGCGCCGTCACGTAGCAGGCACTAGGCGGAGCACATCATCATAGAGCCTTTCCGATGGACCTTCTGGTGCCGCCTATGGGATAGCTAGAGGCCGAGGAGGGTATCGTATTTCTTATGGTTGGTGGCACATGCAAGCTTGGCAGTGGGAAGTTGGCTTGCCCAAATGCAGGAGGGAGGTTGTAAGCGCTGCACACAGTAGCCTTCGGAAACCCCAAAGCACTGCCTTTGGCCATGTGAGGCGGCTCAGCTCATGTGGAGAGGAGCATGCCGCATCCTTTGCCATATAGCACTCAGCCTTGGATGTATCTCATGGGGAGTTTTCTGTTGGTAGGTAGTCAGTCAGGGCCGTCACCTTCTGTATGAGGCCGGGATGTAGGACATGATATTCATTATCGAGGTAGGGTCGTGCACAATGGTCGGTTTGGAGGCTCTACCCATCCGTCAATATCGGAGCCCATAGCAGACGCTTTGAGGTAGGGGAGATTATAGGGAGTCTATTGAGCATGAGCACTCCGTTGTAATCAGTTTTTTAAAGTAATATAATCAGCCACATTTTACTTGCAAAAAAGAATGTGTAGCTCTTAGCATATGAGAGCATTGCCAAGATATGTCTAGATATATGATAGTTCTAAGCCACATCATACATGGTGTAGATGTGCATGTGCCCATATTCACTAGCTTGTGTGCACCATGTATAGACACATCCGCAGCTACACTTATACCCATCCTCATCCCCATCCCCATCCCCATCCCCATCTGCCACATGACATGCACACATTTGGTGAATATGTTTTTTTAAAAATGCATGCTGTCCTACCACCGCTACCCCTCCTTTTGGCTGTCTTGTGACCTTGTCCCCCATCTTTGTAGACTGTGACTATTGGCCCAAGTTCTCACATGGTCGTTATGACGAGTATGACGCAGCTAGTAGCCCAAACTCTTGACGACGGTTCGATCTATTTGTGAATCAAAATGGCACGAGTTCCTTTCTTTCACCTCCCAACCTCGCCTAGATGAGTGCTGGCTCCTCTCTCCCTGTTTCCTCTGCCAGTCGTCGGCTTCAGGTGAGTCCCACTATTCTTAGACTCTCTTACTCTCTAGGCTCCCCTTGACCCCATTCGGGTGCCCAAGGCCCCCGGACGGTCATCCCTCGTGCGTGTCTCCCATAAATTACCTTATTAATGTAACATTTCCTTCCCCTTAAGAATCGGTTTCGTCCTCGAAAATGATACTTGGAAGGTCCAACTGTAAATTGGGAAACCTTTTCCTTAGGGTACTTACTCGCTCCCATGTTGAGCTTTCTTCTGAACAATCTTTCCATTTGACCAAATATTCTTGATAAATAGTATTTCTTGTTCGTCTATTACGAACATTTAATATTCTTTTTGGTTCATGTGGATTAAATTGGTCATCTAATAGCTCCTCAATGTTATCATTTAAGATTAGATTATCCAAATTACCTAGCTTCTTTCTTAGCTTACTTACATGAAAAACTGGATGTGTTTTACTACCAGTAGGTAGTTGGAGCTTGTAAGCCTGTCCTCCCATCCTTTTAAGTATTGTGAAAGGACCACAATACCTGGGTGAAAGCTTTGGACATCATCTCGTTTTCATGGTTTTAGTTTGTTCAAGCACTTTAAGATAGACTAATTCTCCTTCTTCAAAGGAGATGTCTGTTCGGTGAGGATTTGCATAAGCTCTAGCTCGATTTTGAGCTTTCTTAATATTTTCTTGAGCAAATTTTAACATACTCTTCATATCCTCCAAAAAGTCCTTGGCTGCTTGAACCTTTTTCTTATGCAATCCTACTGCATGAGGAGCTCTGGGCTGAAACCCATACATTAACATAAATGGACTATATCCAGTGGAAGAGTGCTTGGCACTATTATATGCAAACTCTGCTATTGGTAGATACTCTTCCCAATTAGTTTGCCCTTTACTTATATATGCCATGAGCATATCTTCAAGGATTTGGTTAACCCTTTCAGTTTGCCCATCAATTTGTGGATGGTCCGCCGTACTCATGCTAAGTTTAGTATCCAACTTCCTAAATACAGCACGCCAAAATTGACTATTAAATTTTCTATCTCGATTAGAAACTATATTTGCCGGAAGGCCATACAATCAGTATATGTTCTCTACGAACAATCTAGCCAATTTTGGTGTTTTAACATCAGTTGAAGTTGGAATAAACCTAGCCATTTTGGTTAACCTATCCACAATCACCCACACAGAGTCGTGCCCTCTCTGTGTTTTGGGTAACGCAACAATAAAGTCCATGGAGATACTCTCCCATTTTCCCGAAGGAATCTCCAATGGGTGGAGAAGTCCCTCCATTTTCAATCTTTCAGCTTTATTAACCTGGCATTTATTACATTTGACCACATAGTCAAGGACGTCCTTATTCATTTCAGGCCAATAGAACTGCCTTTTAATAAGACTATAAGTCTTATTAACTCTTGGATGTCCCATGCTAGGGGTATCATGACACTCAAAGAGTATGTGGCGCCTTATTTCTTCGTCTTTTGGGACACATACCCTACCCTTGTAGAGTAAATAACCATTATCAATGGTAAAATTCTTCCACTTGAATCTCATTTGAGCAACCCCTGATGCTCCATTTCCTTTATGAACATCCTCAGATATTCCTTCCTCTGTGGAGGCGCTTCCATTTGGATCCCGATTATTTATTGCTTCCCATATGTTGGAATATGCCAGATCAACCTGACATTTCCCTTTCAAAGATTCAAGTAAATCGGAAGTGAACTAAGTAAAACTTAATTCATTTATGATGGGCATTCTACTGAGTGCATCAACCACTATATTGTACTTCCCCTTTCTATACCTTATTTCGTAGTCGAACTCTTGAAAGAGTTCGGTCCATCTGGCTTTACGCCCTTGTAGATCCAGTTGGCCATTAAGCCACTTAATGCTTTCATGATCCGACAAGATCAAAAGTTTGGCACTGTACAGATAGTGCCTCCATTTCTTCATTGCATGTACTATTGCATACAACTCTCTCTCATAAACAGAATAATTCCGTTTTGCACGGTCTAATTTTTTGCTTTCAAAAGCAACTGGTCAATCTTCTTGTAATAAGACCACGCCTATCGCCTTATCACTGGCATCGGCTTCAACCACAAATGGTTTATTGGGATCCATAATTAATAGTACTGGAGCTGTAGCAATAGCTACCTTAATTTGAAAACTTTCATTTTGGTCTATTCCCTAATTAAAGCTCTTCCCTTTTCCTTTAAGTTGGTCTATCATTGGAACAGCTATTTTGGCATAATCTCGAATGAATCTACGATAAAATCTAGATAATCCTAGGAAGATTTGCAGCTCTTCTGGGTTCCTTGGAGATGGCCATTCAATAATTGCCCTTACTTTTTCTGGATCCATCTTGATTCTCTCTTTCGAGATAATATGCCCAAAATATTTGACCTCTTGTGAGAAGAATTCACATTTAGTTTTCTTCGCATAAAGGAAATGTGTTCTTAACAATTGGAATACCAATCATAAGTGTTCAAAATGTTTTTCTTTTGATCTACTAAAGATCAAGATATCATCCAAGAAGATTACTACAAAATGTCCTAGATAGGGCCGTAACACACTATTCATCGGCTTCATAAAGGTAGCTGGTGCATTAGTGAGGCCAAAAGGCATCACCAAAAAATCATAATGCCCATATCTAGTACGAAATGCCGTCTTAGGAACATCCTGTGCCTTAATTCTTACTTGGTGATAGCCTGATCTTAAGTCTATTTTTGTGAAGAATTTTGCCCCTTGTAATTGATAAAAAAGATCTTCCATTCTAGGCATAGAAAATTTATTCTTCAGCGTTATCTTATTAAGTGCTCTATAATCAACACAAAGTCACATAGAACCGTCTTTTTTCTTTACCAATAAAATTGGCGAAGCCCAAGGTGAATTGTTGGGTTGTATAAACGTTTTATCAAGATAATCCTTAATTTGTCTTTCAACTTCTTGGTGCTGTGTTTCACTTAACTTATAAGGTGGTTTAGAAATAGGGTGTGTATCCCTATCTGTGTCAATTGGGTGATTTATATCACCCCTATCTGGTGGAAGGCCACTTGGTAAATCAAAAGGAAACATATCTTTAAATTCATCTAACAAACCACTTAATTCATTACTTACATTCAACTCACAAACATAAGAAAATTGTTGCTTTATATTACAGAAAGTAAAAGTGTTTTGTATAGGAAGAGACCATAACATATATAGCTCACAGGCTTCCTTCTTTATCAGCTTCTGAACTTCGGTGGAACACAACAAAGGGTTATTAGATACTTCATGTTCACCTTGAATCACAAAAGTCTTACCATCCCTTTCAAATTCCAGTGTATTATGATGATAACTACGTTTTAAGGATGGTTCCAATTCCCATAGCCACTCCCTCCCTAAAGCAATATCGGCTCTTTCCATATTCATAATTTGGAAATCAAGTTTATCTTTATATCCTTGGATCTCAATTTCCAAATTGGATACCATTGTATCCCATATTTTATTATCCTGACCTTGTATCATACGAACAACATATTGATGCCCGCTCTTTTGTTGGGGAAGTTTCAATTTTTTGACAAGTGCATAATTTATGAAATTGTGGGTAGCAGAGTCATCAATCATGACTCTAACCCTCTTTCCAGCTATCAATCCATGCACTCTAACTAAATCATGTGGCCCAAAGGTAGGCTGCCACATAGAAGTTGACATACAACACCTGTGTTGTACATCCTTGTGCAAGACCTCTAAAGATTTATACTTTTCATGCCCCTTTAATTCCAGAGTCTGCACTACATGGATTTGTTTTTCTTTTCCCTTGCCCTTGTCCTTATCCTTTTCTTTATCTTCCCCCTTTTTCCTTTGAGAGCAATTCCAAGCAGCATGGTTAGGGCCTTATCAAAGTCATCTTGACTAAACTTTGGCCTTACATATTGTTTCTTTTCAAAGGGGGGTTTCTTGCCCTTAAGAAATGGCATTTTCCTTTTAAATTTGCCTACAAATTTTGAGGTTTCCAATTCCTTAGTCTTGGGCTCCATATCAGTGAGACTAGTGAGTGTACCTGGACGCATACTATCTTCATTAATTAATGTAAATTTAATTGCCTTTTCAAGCATCTTAGGTGTGTCTTTTGAAATTCATCTATTCCTTCCAATTTGAGGATTATCTCACGATATTCCTCTAGATATGTCAGTAGGGGTCTTCCCTTTTGTCTAACATAATCCCAATCTTCCCAATTTCTTTCCATTTCATTTTCAGGAAGGAATTCTTTCAAAAAGACCGTTTCAAATTGAGCACAAGTTTCAGGTATTTTATTTGCCTCCTTTAAAGTTCGCCACCATTTATATGCCTTTGGCCCCAAAGTTAAACTGGCCTCCAGTGCTTGGAGATGTAGTGGAGTATTTTTAAGTTTGTGCAAATCCTCCCATTTTTGGAGAAAATTAAAGATAGTGTCTTTATTTCTGTCTTTTTCCTCCCCGTGAAACTGAGGGGGTTTCATATCTTTTAACACTGGGTTATCCCTCAGCTTTTGGTGGGGTTCCCTAGGATCTCGCATAGTCACATCTAAATCTTTCAATGAAGATGGAATATCCGAGGTTTCTAGCTTATTTTTATCCCTTTCTAGTAATAAGGTTAATTGAGATTTTATTTCGGTGAGTGTTTGAGTTAGAAATTCCATTTGAACCCCCTCCTGTGCTTGCACACGAGCAGTTAGATCATCAAATTGTTCTCGTGTAGCAAAAAATTCTTCCTATTGTTCTTCTTGTATTTCCGTTTCATGGGGATCTACCATAGGGTGGTCCCCGGAACTAGAGCCTTCGATTACCCCCTCTCTCCCTTTCCCCTCCATTAATACATTGGAATTGTAAAGCAAATATAAGAAATTTGCATACAAAGTTGGGGTACTTCCCTGATTACAATAAAATCGAAGTCAATGATCTCTGTAAAGTAGAGATGGTGGGAAGAACGAGGCAGCTGGGAACACGGCCTGTCGGCACGAGCGTTGGGTATGGGTGTAATTAATCACCCCCTGTCAGGTCACGTGGGAACACAGGCTGTGAACCAGAAAGATTAAAGATTAAAGCGGGACTTAGTCCCACCGTAATCGCCCGCAGGAATGTTGACGTAAGTGTAATCTGTTTTGCACCCATTTGTCAAGGTCGCCATCGTTAACACAAAAAATGATGACTAACGTGTCCCGGCTGCCATTCTCGTGAAACGGCTACTTGACGTGATCCGGTGAGGACAGGACCCGCGGCTCTTCATGAGGACAGGACCCGTCGGCTCTTCGTCGGCTCTTCGGCTCTGATACCAGTATGACGCAGCTAGTAGCCCAAGCTCCTGACGACAGTTCGATCTATTTGTGAATCAAAAATGGCAGGAGTTCCTTTCTTTCACCTCCCAACCTCTCCTAGATGAGTGCTGGCTCCTCTCTCCCCGTTTCCTCTGCCAGCTGTCCGCTTCAGGTGAGTCCTACTATTCTTAGACTCTCTTACTCTCTAGGCTCCCTTTTGTCAGAGTGCAGCAGTGCGGAAGCGTAGGACTGAGAGAGAGAGAACACGGAGAGAGAAGGGAGAGAAAGAGACAGTGGACGATGAAGATCTGCTGTATAAAGAATGCTGAATACAAAGATATACACAGGCGCAGTGCGCTGGACTGCGTGTCTCCACCTCGACGATGCAACCTGTTGTCCACCTCGAAGTCTGCTGCAGTCTGCACTGTCTGCTGTCTGAAATCTGTGAACAGAGACAGAATCTGCGCGTCACCGGTCTGTAATCTGCGTCAGAGAAGTGTGTCAGACTGCTGAGACTATCGGGTATAAATAGCCGAGAACTGCCTGGAAATAGGGCGCCAGAAATGCCCAGTCGGCTGCATTAAATGCAGCCGACTGCCTGCTGCAGGTCGGACTGCCACGTGGCAGTCCGACTGCATGCAGTCCGACTGGACTGCACCAGGCTGAAACCTCCTGCCTGGCTGTGATCTCTCTAACACCCCCTCTCAGAGCCTGGGCAGGACAGAAGTCTGAGGGATCTGGATGTCTCCAAGTAAAGCCTGAGGAACCAGAAGCTTTTCTCGGATGAAATGGTACTGGATCTCAATGTGCTTCGTCCGGGCATGAAAAACAGGGTTCCTTGCCAAGGCAATGCAACTCTCATTGTCACATCGCAGCAATGTAGGACGAGTCTGGGGACACCCAAGCTCCTCCAGTAATCTCCGAAGCCACACAACCTCGCATGTGGTGGAAGACGCGGCCCAATACTCCGCCTCAGTAGACGAAAGGGCTACCGTGGGCTGCTTCTTGCTACTCCATGAAATAACACCTGCACCCAAAGTAAAACAATAACCTGTAGTAGACCGCCTGTGGTCCACGTCACCGGCCCAATCCGAGTCGCTCCAACCTGCAAGTACAAGATCTGACCCATCTGTCCCTGCGGGGTAATGAATCCCCAAATCAGATGTCCCTCTCAGATACCGAAGTATCCTCTGAGCAGCCTGCCAATGCACCGTCTTAGGTTCACTCATGAACCCTGCCAAGAGCCCAACAGCAAAACATAGATCAACCCTCGTGTTGAGAAGTCAAATCAGGGACCCAATCAATTGTCGATAGCGGGACGCATCCGCCAAAGGAGAAGCTGAATGGAAAGTGGCCTTCCAGTTTGGATCCATAGGAGTCGAGAGGGCCCGACAATCCTCCATCTCAAAAGACACCAAAAGCTCTTGTACATATCTCTGTTGAGAGATAAAGATCCCCCTCTGAGACTGATAAATCTCATGGCCCAAAAAGAAATGGAGTAGACCCAAATCCGTCATCTCGAACGTCCGATGTAAAGCTGACTTCGTCTCCTGTACTTGCTGTGCATCAGCACCTGTGACAATCAAATCATCAACATATAATACAAACAGCACACAACCGTCCTCGGAAGTGTGAACATACAGCTGCGGATCGGCCTTGGACCGCCGATATCCCAACCGAGACTGGAGGAACGAATCAATCTTCTCGTTCCATGCACGCGGAGCCTACTTGAGGCCATATAAGGCCTTCTTCAACCTATAGACTTTCCCATCTGAAGAACCAAAGCCAGGAGGCTACTCAACATAGATCTCCTCCTTCAAATCACCATTCAGGAAGGCCGACTTCACATCCAACTGATAAACAGGCCATCTCCTATGGCCAGCCAAAGCAAGAACAGCTCTAATGGTCGCCATACAAGCTGTGGGGGCAAAAGTGTCATGACAGTCAATACCTGGGCGCTGTGCAAAACCTTTAGCAACAAGGCGAGCCTTGTGCTTATCCAAAGTACCATCACTGAGGTATTTGGTCTTGAAGACCCACTTGACTCCAATCACCTGCTTCTTCGGGGGATGGGGCACGAGTGACCAAGTGCCATTCCTCTCAATAGCCTCCAACTCAGCTTCCATAGCTTTCTTCCATGGTGCGGACTGTAAAGCCTTTTTCACGAAGGTGGGCTCTCGATCCTGCATAACACGGGTCATCAAACAATAGTTGGAGCAAACAAGCTCCGTAGAATGTGCCTGGTGCCTCTGTGACCGCCGCGGACCATCCTGCGGTCCCCACTCCTCAGGAACCCCCTCGATCCCTGAATCACGGAGTGTGTCACGGGCCCAGCAAGGAGGAGGCCGAACCTCCTCTCGTCGTTCTCCATCAGCAGAAGACTCTGGTATATCCACCGGTGGTAACTCCTCAGAGGTGTCCGGTGGAGCAGTAGACTCTGTGTCAGAAACAGAATCATAATCAAAAGGCATGGGCTCCAATGGAACTGTAGGAGGAGCCCAACTCTCCCCTGGATCTCCAAGAACGGGATGCTCCTCACCCGTTGAAGTAGCCGGAACCTCCACAAACCGCACATCACGGCTAGTGTACCCATCCCGCTTGACGGGACAGTCGGTAGCCTTGGGATTGGGAGCTGTAGCCAACAAATACTTGTTTTCGGGAAGCCGCTTCAAATTTATTACGGTGAGCCTTGGGAATGTGAACATAGGCATCACACCCAAAGACCCGAAAGTAAGAAACATCGGGCTTCGTCCCAAAATAAGCCTTAAATGGGGTCATCCCTACCACGGCCGAAGTAGGGGATCAATTGAGGATGTGGACTGCAGTAGCCAGAGCCTCGGCCCACAGAACCTAAGGGGTCTGTCGGTGCTCCATCATGGTACGCGCCATCTCGATCACACTGCGGTTCTTCCGTTCAAGAATACCATTTTCTTGAGGAGTATTAGTATTGGCAAACTCCTGGTGAATTCCTCTATCTGCACAAAACCGAGCAAACTCATTAGACACAAATTCACCTCCCTTGTCGGATCGCAAGGTCTTCAACTTCCGGCCTGATCGGTTCTCCTCAAAGAGAAGCCAATCCTTGAAGTGCGAGAAAACTTCTGACTTTAATGCCAAAAAGTAGGCCCATGTCATCCTGCTATAGTCATCCACGATCAACATGAAGTACGAGCTCCCACGCAGAGACTCATTCCTCATAGGGCCACATAGATCCGTAGATACTAGCTCCATCGGGGAAGTAGACCGCCGCGAAGCTGTGTGGGGAACGGCATCCCTATGTTGCTTCCCCCGAATGCAGGAGACACATGGCTGCTGGCTCACCACTATATCCGGCAACCCTCAAACAAGCTGTCCACGTGACGCCCTCCGAAGATAGTCATAGTTCAGGTGACCAAACCGAGCATGCCATAATTCTGACTATGACTGTGGGGTAAGAAGAAGAGTAGAGAGGGCAGTGGAAGACTTCAGTTTATAAATGCCGTTCTCCTCATATCCGGATGAGAGAACCTTCCTCGATCCACGATCAAGGACTCGCACCGTAGAATTGTCAAACTCCACCAAAAGACCAAGGGAGCAAATCTTATGAACTGAAAGGAGATGGTACCCTAATCCTGGTACATGCAAAACCTCTGAGGTATGGGTACCACCTCGTCCATCCGGAATAAGCTGCATCTTACCCCGACCTGCAATGGAAATTGAAGAGCTGTCTCCAATGAGAATCTGCCCAGGCGAGGGTCGCATCTGGGCAACACCATCTGATGAAGGAGTCATGTGCCGTGAGGCACCACTATCAACAATCGACTCTCGAGCTTGGGGAGCTGTCATCGCAGCATCAGAAGCATTCGGTGAAGCGTCCTCAATGACAGCTAGATGAAGAAATGCAGCTGATGAGGGTGCAGCCACCGCTCCAGAATCCTTAGTGTCCTTCTTCTTGGTGTCCTTCATGTCTTTGTCAGGGCAATCCTTCTTCCAATGGCCAGTCTTTCCACAAATATGACATGTAGAGTCTTTGTCCTTGTCCTTCTTGGACTTGTTATCCCCCTTCTTCTTCTTTTGGTCCTTCCCCTTCTTTTGAGAGGCTTGACCTGTCAGCGCCTCCGACTTGGAAGCATTCTGTCCCTTTAACTGTTCCTCTTGGTCCAAAACCATAGGAACCAACTCTTCCCAGCGAAGAGTAGACTCTCGCCCCGAAGCAATAAGGGCAGAGTAAAATGTACCGAATCGTGGCGGCAACTGGGACAATAGTGTGATCGCCATGTCTTCGGAGGAAATCGGCTTCCCCGCATTCTAAACCTGTATCTGTAGCTGCCTTAGCTTGTTAATGTGTTCCCGTAGCGAAGAAGACTTATTGACGGACAAGGTCCGCATTTGTACCTCCAAAGAAACCCTCTTCATCAGGGTCATCCGATTGTACATTTGATCAAGCTTCAGCCATATCTCCAAGTCCATCTCTGTAGACATCTTAACCTGGAATGCCTTCATAAACGCAAAAGCAGCCCCCTCTGACTGGGAAAACTCAGCCTGCTAAGGCTCTTCCGCGTCCCGAAGCTTCTTCACCCGCCGGAGGCGATGAAAAAGTAAAACCTGCACTTGTAGGCTGAAAACTCAAACTTCCTCTGCGTCAAACAGCAGTAAACAGCAACAAATCCACCACCTGTACTCCTTTCCTGTGCGCCCACACTCGTTTCAGCCTTGTTCCAAGGCGCAGCCCTCCTGTCTGCCCTTAAACGCAAAAAACGCAAATTTGTGTCGCGATGGAAACTCCTCTTCAGGTCGTTTCTGCGCTCAGTCGGCCCTTAAAAACTGCTCTGATACCATGTCAGAGTGCAGCGGTGCGGAAGCGTAGGACTGAGAGAGAGAGAACACAGAGAGAGAAGGGAGAGAAAGAGACAGTGGACGATGAAGATCTGCTGTATAAAGAATGCTGAATACAAAGATATACACGGGCGCAGTGCGCTGGACTACGTGTCTCCACCTCGACGATGCAACTTGCTGTCCACCTCGAAGTCTGCTGCAGTCTGCACTGTCTGCTGTCTGAAATCTGTGAACAGAGACAGAATCTGCACGTCACCAGTCTATAATCTGCGTCAGAGAAGTGTGTCAGACTGCTGAGACTATCGGGTATAAATAGCCGAGAACTGCCTGGAAATAGGGCGCCAGAAATGCCCAGTCGGCTGCATTAAATGCAGCCGACTGCCTGCTGCAGGTCGGACTGCCACGTGGCAGTCCGACTGTGCAGTCCAACTGCATGCAGTCCGACTGGACTGCACCAGGCTGAAACCTCCTGCTTGGCTGTGATCTCTCTAACACCTTTGACCCCGTTCGGGTGCCCAAGGCCCCCGGACGGTCATCCCTCGCACCTCTCTCCCATAAATTACCTTATTAATGTAACAGTTGTGTTGTAAATAAGATTTTCACCATAAAGCTACTGTTTTCTAGTGGCTCTTCTACTTTGAAACCGTTGGGTTGTGTGATTGGGAGAGAGCTTTGACCACCTCTTTGAACTATGTGTTGACAAACTTCCTGCTGCTTACTCTGTCTTTGTCAAAGTGTCCAGTTGTGCATGCTGTAGAAGCCTTTAGTTTGCACTAAATTCTGGGGTTGCAACAGTTACCCTAAGTGATAGGAAATGCTTCTCACTCGTACCTAATGATGGAAAGAATGCATGATATAATATCGAATCATGTCAGTACAGTCTAACATAGTTAATGTCACTAACACTGTCAAGATGTTTGTGCAAATTTTTGTACAATTCAATAAGTGCGTTGTCTCCAAGCCTCCATGTCTGTGTGCTGAACTTTTTCCTTCTTTTAAAAAACTAGTGCATGTGTGTCTTTTTTTGGGAGTTACATATTTTAGCTCATTATTTTGGCAGACAATGTCCAATCGATTTGAAGGAAGCAGTTGCAAGTCTGATTTTTGCAGCTCCACGATGTGCTGATCTACCAGAATTGCAACAAATCCGCAACCTTTTTGCAGCTAAGTATGGTAAAGAATTTGTAGCTGCAGCAGCTGAGCTGCGTCCTGATTGTGGTGTAAATAGATTGGTAAGGCTCTCAGAAACATTGATTGATTTTCAACACACTGATTATTAAATGTGTTTTAGTTTTCTTTCTAACACTATAATCTTTTGTACTCCGTTTTATCTTGCTTTTAACACAAATAGCTGTAACAATATGTGGCTTTCCTTTTGTGTTTAACAAGTGAGAACATTGCCTTAAATCTCTTTCCTTTCCAGATCATAGAAAAGCTATCTGTGAGAGCACCAACAGGCGAAGTGAAACTAAAGTTGATGAAAGACATTGCTGAGGAGCAGGGCATCGACTGGGATCCAACAAAATCTGAGTCTGAACTGCTTAAGGCTCCTGAAGATTTACTTGTAAGTGCAAGCATTCATTAGTGCTTAGCTTCTTCTTGAGTTCAAATAATTCAAGAAGTTTTGTCCTCTGTTTCAGGAAGGTCCAAGCAGATTTCTTGGAGCCAGTCAAATGCCACTCAGAGTGCCAACAACTCTTGAAGAACCCAGTTTCCAGGAGCCTATCACTGAAGGGAATCGAGCTAATCTAACCGTAGAATCTAGGGCAGAGCCATTTAAAGCTCCTAATGATGTTCCAATGGTGAGTGTTGATGCAAAACCTGTGAACTCTTATATGTGCACAAGGGCATGGCTTGCTATGATAGGTTTTGCATCTTGTATGGAAAGTGCCATTATATGGTCAGTTGCAATCATCAACTTTTCAATATTTTGCTTATTTTTTATGAAAGATGGTGTGCTGTTTTTTCTTATTACACATGAGTAAACATCTCTGCCAGTTGTTCTATATCTGTGCAGGGGGTGAACAAAAAGAGTGGGTTTGATTTGTGCTCACTTATCTTTTGGCAACTTATTAATCGCTGGCTATGCTCAAAACATTTTGTGCCTAGATGCACCTTGTTAGACTTAGTTTTTGGAGGTCTATTTGTTATCACAATTCCATGAGAATCTTGATAATGTCAGACATTTGTGTTCATCATATATGCTTCTTACTGTGAGGAGACAAATTCACAAGCACATTTACCTGGCCATATGGCATGAAGATTTATAAGATGGCAAGAAATTTCACAAATATAAACAAAAAGAACACAAAGCTGACCCTCTTTAGAGAAACTGTTGTCTTGAATATTCAACCTCAGTTATGTCTAGATCTTCCACTGACTAGTGTTCAAATCCCAATATCCAAATTGGAACAACTTAAAATTCTCCCAATATCTGAATTGATGTATATTTAGGAAAATTGAGATCACTTTGATAACATGTACCTACTAAATGTCAAAATATTATTTGACTAGACACAGATGCTTTTTGACTAGCTGAAGTGGCTGTAAAAATTAGTGTTAAAGCAGCAAGAGAAATTTGTGTTAAAAGTCCCGTTTTTACACTCATTGCAAGGTGGTGTGGTGAATCATGAATGGCAGTTGGTCTGAAAGGAAGGAAGCCACGTAATGGTCTCATTCTATAGAGAGAGTGCTTTGTAGGGGGGAATAATTTGTGAAGGTAAGGAAGGCTTGGTTGTCAAACAGGAAAATTGTTTCAGTCATTCCTTGTACTCTGAATCAGCATAGAAGTTCTCCTGTTTACAGTTGAGCTGGTGTGTTCGTCAAGCCAAAAGTTTTGCGATCAGCTCTGCTGTGGGAGTCCTCTGTTCACCTATTTACATTTCACTTTCCAAACATTCCAAGCCACAATATTATCTCGGACCTTCCCTTCCCCTTTTGACTCTTCCATAATGTCCTCTTTGCCTGTGAGAAATATGGAATCACCGATAGTGTAAGAGTGCCCAGTGATTGTGATACCTTGATAGTGGCCCTTGTACTGCAAGCCTAGACCTAGGGTTTTACTCCAGGACATGGAGGCTATCATCCGACCATCTAAACCCAAGTTGATTGTCATGAGAGCTATTTGCTTATTATGAGCTGAGTGGCAGTCCAATAGGCAATGCCTCTTAAGAGTTTGCAAAGTTTTCATAGCCAAGGCTAGACCCAGAGTCATACTCCATGCCACAGGAACTATCGTCTTACCATCTACACCTAAGTTGACTGTTGTCAGAGCTATTTGTGAATTATGAGCTGAGTAGCAGCCCCATATGCAATGCTTCTCTATCTATTATTTCCACATCTGCAATAGGCTGCAGATCATCTCATTCTAGTCATGAACCTACAACTAAAGCTCTGTGGGTCATCGGATCACCTTTCTGGGCCTAAAGCTGTCCAATTTCTTAGATCAAAGTCATTGAGAAATGGGGGGAGACACCTTCTTTACTGTGTTGCTTAGTTGCTACTGGAGTAGTGCCTATGTTGTTTGAGTGCTAGGTGAATAACATGTGTTGAGCTAAAAATGTATTGCAAACTGATAAACTCTTTAAAACAGCCCCAAAACATATAAATTACTAAAAATTTCAGTAAAGGGGGTGTGGTCCTAGAAAGTTTCTATGTCCCATAAGCAAAATCCTAATTTGGGAGGATCTTATCTGCCCACCATTCAGCCCATCCTTGTCTTGCAGGTTTCAGCCCATCAGTCCTCTTCCACTAGCTGTCTAGCTCCGATTGACTGCTGCTACATGGTCTACAGCTATCACCCATCCTCGCACTACTGCTGGTGATCAGCCACCATCTTCTTTAGGCGATTACATTGCTGCGTTTACTGGTTCCAGCCCCAGAGACTATTGCATTCTGGTTTCCAGCCTGCTCCCCTTTCATTTTCAGCATCAGCCTGATTTGTGTGTTTGCATCTACAACAGGTAGTTTTGTGTTTTCAGCACTTTTCTTCATTAGCCTTTGCTCTGATTGGTGGTTACTACACTTGGGATC
Organism: Lygodium microphyllum; assembly: GCF_053477565.2. Lineage (NCBI taxonomy): Eukaryota > Viridiplantae > Streptophyta > Polypodiopsida > Schizaeales > Lygodiaceae > Lygodium > Lygodium microphyllum. Next base: position 128,112,322 of record NC_141146.1, on the reverse strand, counting down.
GATCTCCAATGGATGACACGTTGACATCTTCCTCATCTAGCTCCCATGAGAGCCACTGGCTGTTGGTCAGCTCTACCCTTGAGCATTGTGTTCTCTCTCATTCACTTACATCATTGATTCATTCACTTTAAAGCTCTCTTTCTTCTTTGTTTGTATTTGTGCTTTTGTATTTTACATTTTGCGTTTAGAGTTTGAATTTATTGCGTTACTCTCTAACTTATTGTGTTTCAGCCATGTTCGTACATTTTGTGTTTTTTCTGCAAAACGTAGCATATCTTCGCATGGTATCAAATCCGGCACTCTTCTAAAGAGTTATCTGAGGCTATCGTGGATTGCCTGGTTTGTTCTTGATTACACTATATATCACAAGTTGATTCACAATGGCTTAAACCACTTCATCTTCTAATTCTTTGATGCTTTCTGGAGCTACTCTTTTTTTTCATTTTTGGCAAATAAAGTGTGGCTAATTGTATTACTTCAGAAAAAAACCCTAAATACAAAGAAGTGCTCATGCTCAACAGACCAAGTTGGAGCTGGTGAAAGTCACAGATACATCATATATACAAGCCTCTCGAGGTAGTCTAGGGGGGATAGGGGCAATAAGCCATGGAAGGGGGCGGGGGGCGGGGGTGTATCGCCATCTGGGGCTACCTGCCTGCATCACGAAGAACAAGTCCTGGCCGCTCCAAGTGTGCATGAAATGACCTCAGAGCTCTTGATGAGCCTTGGACTCGCCTTGCACCTGATCCCATCGGCCTCGAAGGGAATGGATGATGGAGGTCCAAAGCTCTGCTAAGGTCGCCTGTACTGAAAGTCTCTCTCTGTCGAAAGCCACCTGATACCGCGCCTTCCTGATATGCCAACCAGTAAGACTCCCTATAATTTCCCATACCTCAGAGCGGTCTGCTGTGGGCTCCAGTACCTGGTGGATGGCTAGAGCCTCTAAACCCACCACTGCGCACGACCCTGCCTCGATAATGAATATCGTATCTTGCATCCTGGCCTCATACAAAAGGTGACGGCCCTGGCTGACCGCCTGCCAGCAGAAAGCACCCCAAGAGATACATCCAAGGCTAGGTGCTATGCAGTGCAAGATGCGGCTTACTCCTCTCCATACGAGCTGTGCCGCCTCACATGACCAAAGGCAGTGCTTTGAGGTTTCCATCGACTGTTGTGTGCAGCACTTACAAACTCCCTCCTGCATCTGGGCAAGCCAGCTCCCCACCACCAAGCCTCCATGTGCCACTAGCCATAAAAAATACGATACCCTTCTCGGCCTCCAGCTATCCCATAGGCAGCGCCAGAAGGTCTGTCAGAACGGCTCCGTGATGCTGTGCTCTGCCCAGTGCCTGCTACGTGACAGTGCCTACTCCATGTCCTCTTGCATCAGTACGTGTTTGCCAATCCTGGCGGTGTACTCCAGGAACCTCGGTGGCTTCTTGGCGATTGCAGTGGCCGGCCAAAGTCACTCTTCCGGATACCACTTTAGCTTATCAAGTGGCCTTCCTTCCCAGATCCAGAGGCACCACTCCCTGAGCTCCTGCCAAAAGACCAAAGGGTCCAGCCGCCATGTCTTCTCCTGAAGGCCAACCACCCGTATCCTCTTCCATGAAAGGACAGCTATCCCCTCGTCCTATTGCCCTCTATCAAGAGCCAAACGCCTCCCCTCCTGCACTGTGAAAAAGGTCCCAGGCGGAGCGCCACCCATTCTTCTTGCCACCTGTAGGGGGATGCCTGTTGGTAAAAACCGAGCAGCCCATACCTCCCCGAGCTCTATCGGCTCTTGGATCGGGGGAGCAAGTCACTCCTGAGGTATTGCTGTGTCTATCTCCCTTCTCCTCAACTCCACTCCTCGCTGGCAGCCTGATGCTTGCTTCAGCACCTTCTTGTCCTCCATCCTGTATACCTCCCGCCATGTCTTGACGGTACGAGCCGTGCCAGCCTCCCAACCAACCCACTGGATATGGGGGCGCTTCCCAATCTGTACCCCTTCTCGGTCCCTGACCTGGGGGTTCTAAATCACTGGCTGATGGTCTATCTCCTCTTGATAGCCAAGGGGGCTCTGGATAAGGGCCTTACGGAGGCCCTGCCACACACGGAGCAAGCTGCGTAGGAAGGGTGATCTGGGCTAACGTGAAGATCCATCTCAGGGACAGCCTCCACTCACCGCCAAGCCTCGGTCTACAGTCCTAAAGACCCTCCTGCAATAGGACCTTCCAAGTTTGCTCTCCTGGTGTGAGGTTGCGGACAACTAGCTTGCCTAGGAGGGCCATACTCTCATACTTTGGGTGTATGATCCCAATCCCTCCCTCTGACCGATGTCGTATAATGAGCGCCCACGCCACCTTGGTCTTGGAATCCCTGGAGCCGTTTGGCCCGGACTAAAGGAAATTCCGCACTAGGCGGCGAAGCTGCATTATGCAGGAGGAGGAGAAGCACCAACACGAGGCGATGTACCAGGCCGTCGCTAGAAGGACTTGGTTAACTACCAGGGCTCGGCCGGCTAGTGAGAGGCGAGCCGTGATTTAGTAGGTTAGCTTCCTCCGAATAGAATCGAGTCCCACCTGGAACCCTAGGTACCGGACGGTCTGTCCTCTGCTCAGCCATCTAAATCCCAGGTGGACGCCCCACTCCGTGCTAGAGTCCGGGTCTGTGAGCATACCAACCGACTTTGGCCAGTTGATTTTCACTCCCGCTGTAGAACAAAACACCTCAAGAGCCAACCTCACTCTCTCCAACATCAACTCGTCGTCCTCTATGTAGAGCGTTGTATCATGTACATACTTTGAGTCTAACAACTCGGTCTCCTCTCTTACTGGAAGTCGGAGGCCATGTAAACCGCTCACACGTGACCTGAGGAAGTTAGACATCGCCTTTGCAAAGGGAAGGAACAAGTAAGGGGTCAGTGGGCAGCCCTGTCTGACCGATCTCTCGAACCGAAACTCCTCCCCTCGCCTCCCTTCTATGAGAACCCTGCTGGTGGCCGATCTGTAAAGTTAGGAGACCCCGGAAATCCATGTCTGGGGGAAACCCAACCTCACCATGGTGCTCTCTAGGAAATCCCTGTCCACCCTATCATAGGCTTTCTCAAAATCCAAGAGTAGTACGGCCAGTCTCTGCCCACTGTACTAAGCCCAATCTGTCACCTCAAAGAAGGTGAATACATTGTCCAAGATGCTCCTATCCTGGACAAAGCCTGTCTGTGTGTCATGGATGATGTCTGGAAGCAAGGGGCGTAGTCGCCTACCAATCATCTTTGCCAGTGCCTTATAGGCCATTGACAATAAGGTGATCAGTCTCCACTGGGAAAGCTCCAACCGGTCTCCCCCTTTGGGAAGAAGACTGATAAGGCCTGCCGATAGACTCCCTGGCATCTGTCCTGAAGTGAAAATCTCTTGAAAGGCCAACAGTAGGGGGTTCTTTACCACTTCCTAGAAGGTAGTGAAGAAAGCCTTAGAGAGACTATCCTCTCCCGGGCATTTTTGCCCTTCCTGTGTATGGAAAGCCTCCTCTAGTTCCTTCTTTGTGAAGGGGGCTAGGAGAGAGCATTCCATCTCCTCTGTGATGAGAGACGGGATGTTATCCTAGACCTGCTGTCTACATTGCTATCCTCTAGTTGAGGCTGTCTCCTGCTAGAAAGGCGACTATAGTAGTCGGTGGCAATCTCCATCACCTCGTTTGGGCTAGAACGGGTCTTCCCATACTGATCTCGGAGGCTGCATATATGCTCTCCTGAGGTGCAAGGCTGGTGCACCTGAAAAAACTTTCTGCACATCGTGTTCCCCTTCCATGCCCGGAAAGTTGCTAAGGTACGGAAAGAGAACTCAGAGCGCTTGTCCTCTAGGCTAGCAATGGCTGCTCGCGCACGCATCTCCTTTGCATGGAGAATGGGATCCCCTGGTGCCTCTTGTAATAATCTCTGCGTGGCTGCAAGGTCCCGCCGGAGTGCTCTCTTCTCCTCCCAACTCCATTGCCTGGCCTGTATGGTTGCCTCTTGGCAGATTCTACTCAACTCAGCTAGGCCCTCTGAAACCTCCACTGCGATTTGGCCCCTCCTGCCCCACTCTCTGGTCCAAATGTGTTCTATCCGTCTCGTCACCTCCTCCCTCCTGTAGATCGAGTCAGGGATCCGACAAGATTGTGTATCTAGGGCAGATGCTGGGGGATCTAGTGTCAGGAGAACCGGGCAATGATCGAACAACGTGGCGCCCGCCAACTGCCCAATCTGACCTCCCCGAGAGCCTCCCCACTCCACCTAGCCACCTATATCCCGAAGAGAAGTCTAGCAACCTCTCTCTCCTGTGGAAGACAGGGTCTCTCCAGGCATTTCGTACTCCTACTGCCAGTAGAAACACCTCCCATGCCTCCTGCTCCTCCCTGGCCATGCCCTAGTAGTTTCTCCCTCTGCCCTTCTGGTCCTCCAAAGCCTCCAAGTCGTTGAAGTCTCCTCCAACAATCCAGGAGTCCACCTCTGGAAGTCCTTCCGCGAACTCCACTCAAAACTTGTTGCGTGCCCTAACCTCTATAGGGGCATAGATATTAAGGATTCCAAGGCACGAGTCCCCAATATCCAATTTGATCCATAGCACCCTCCCTACCACTATTGTCCCGTGGTCTCAAAAACAAACGGTAAGACTCGGACCAATAGAGATGCATACGCCCCCACTCCTACCGTGGGCACCTATGGCGTGCTCCCAGTAAGTGTGCGAGGTGCCTAGATGTACCTTCCCTACCCACTGGGCTTGGGTGGGGATGAGCTTGTGCTCCTGTAGAAGTAAGATGTCAATCCGTTCGGCAAGGGCAGACTGCAACTCCTTTCGAACGATCAATTTCTTGGAACCACGTGCCCCACTGTAGTGGAGGTTATTCATATTCCAGGATGCAAGGTGTAAGCTCATGGGGAAACCTGTGACTACTTGAACAGGTATCTGTTCGGTGTGGAGGCTGCTGGTGACAAGGAGGAGCTATGAGGCATGCAGGTGCGCTTAGCCGCCGGTCTGGACGGCGAGCTCCATTCCCCCATGGTGGCCCTCGGCCGGACCATAGGGGTGATAGAAGTTCCAGGTGGTATTATCAATGCATCTATTAGCCATCCGGAGAGTCGAGACTCTATGCACTGGAAGAAACATGCCGCCTTTGCCAAGGGCCTCAAGCTACTCATTTGATGGAGGTTCTGGAGGCATTCATTATGTTCTTTATTTGGGGGACAATGCTTTATCTACCAAACCAACCTCAGCCCCTTTCAACAATGGTAGTGCCACACCAAGGAGGTGGAGAGGGGGTCCTTTCCCAAGGAGGTAGCGTAGTTTCTTCACCCCTTGGCATCCACATCATGGTTCTTAGCACCATACGAAAACTGACATCAGGTTGCTCTTCCTCCGTTGGCATCAATGTCCATGGTTGAGAGGGGTTTCCTACCCTTTCTTAGTATCCTACAAGTTTTAGCTTTTATCTTCGACATTGGGTAATCACTTGGACTCCCTTGGTAAGATCATCATTGACTCTATAGTCTTGGCAGGCCATTGGGTAGTCAAGGTGCACCCTTTGTCCAATGCTTTAGTGTGGCATGGCTCGGGGGTGAAACTAGGCTTGAACTTTTTCTTACATTTATAGTCCCCTTCTGGTTTTAGTTTTGGACTTGAGAGGGTATGTTGAGCTAAAAATGCATTACAAATTGATTAGCTCTTTAAAATAGCCCCAAAACATGTAAATTACCAAAAATTTCATTAAACGGGGCGAGTTCCTAGAGAGTTTTTGTGTCCCATAAGCAAAACCCTAATTTGGGAGGATTCTTCTCCATCTTTAAATAGATAGTCTACCCACCATTCAGCCCATCCTTGTCTTGTAGGTTTCAAGCATCACTCTTGCTCTAGCTGTCCCACCCCGAATGACTGCTTCTACATGGTCCATGTTTGTCATCCAACCTCCTATTGCTTGCTACCAGTGATTAGTTGCCATCATCTTCAGCCACTTACATTGCTGCGTTCTGATTTCCTGCCTGCTGCCCTTTCATTTTCAGCATTGATCTGATTTGCATTTGCATCTACAGCAGGTCGTTATTGTGTTTTCAACACTTTTTTTCATCGGCGTTTTCTTTGACTAGTGTTTATTGCACTCGTGATCTGTCTTTGGTAGATGACACATATGACACCTCCCTTAGTCCACTCCCACGAGAGCCACTGGCTGTTGGACAGCTCTACCCTTGAGCATTCTGTACTTTCCCTCATTCATTTACAACATTGATTCATTCAGTTCAGAGTTCTCTTTCTTCTTTTTTTGTGTTTGTGTTTTTGCATTGTGTTTTGCATTTATTGTGTTACTATTTGAGTTATTGCGTTTCAGCGGTGTTTGTACATTCTGTGTTTTTCCTAGCATATCTTCACAGCATTGTTTGCCTTTCCCACTTCCATATCTCTAGGATACATCTTGCTGAATTTACAACAGGCTAGAATAGGTGAACCAAGGCTTGCCATCGGCCCACAAGCCTAATATTCTCTTTAGAACACCTCTTGATGTGTCAAATACAGAGTTTGTCACAAACTTAAAATGATCCAAGATTATAAAGAAACTTGCCATCCCTTATGCGAGAGCTCTGCTGCTGTATTCTACTGCATCTTTTTCTTTTTATTTGGGGGAGAATTTGGGGGTGGGGGCCCAATGTAAACTTATCATGTAAGTAATGGCTTGCAGAATGTTTTGCTCATCATATGAACTCCTCCAAGCCTGGAAAGCCTATATGGTTAGCCTGTAGGAATTAAGAAGGCATTCTGCTTTTTGCCCCCATCTCCAGCATGTACGTGCCTGACGATCTTGAACCTGCTGACACCTGTGTGTCAGGGAGCAGGGAAACTCCGGTCACCTGTACCAAACCCATGGATGGTCATGCCCTGTTTGATGTCAGCAATTAGGTAAGATGGTGAATCCTACATGACTGATCACTGAAGCCTGAAAACTGAGCGGGCAACCAAAGTGAGGCCCTGTTAGAAGCAAAATGCTGAATGAGTAAACCACGCATGTGGGCTCATTCAGAGCAAGCACCATACCAGAAAGGACCTCTCTCTCTCTCTCTCTCTCTCTCTCTCTCTCTCTCTCTCTCTCTGTGTCTGTCTCTCTCATGTGTTTTATATTACACCCGTGGTAAGCCACTGGTTTTCAACTGCAGTCTTGCATTTTCATTCCTGTCACTAGATGACCATGTGGATGTACAAATTGGGCTCAAGACCTGCTGCTCTGCATGTGTTTGATCTACCAAGGGACACTCATTGCTACTTATATTCATGCTAGAATGACTGATGGTTGGGGAGGGCAAGTACCCGCTGCAATTGCATCCATGCAATTTGCACACATCACACACCACACACTCCACCCCCCAACAACCACCAACAGCCAACAAAAAGGAAAATGAGAAAATCTCTCTCAAAAAAAACAAAAAACAAAAAAAAAACAAACTCAAAAAGAAAGAGAGAGAGAATCAAAGATATGAGATAACTCCCCCAAAATTTGGCTTGAATGCAGAAAATTTTTGCATGATGCCAGGGTACCATTTGATTTTGGGCTGGTTGAAAACAAGCTGTGAGCTGTCTGTGCCAATGTTTTTCTTGTGTTTCATTTTTTAAAAAATGGAAGATTGTCGGGATCAAGAGATACTTTTGTTTACTAATCTGGGTTATGATCTGCATGGTATACCTGATCAAACGTTTTCTTGATCAGGATGAGAAGCAGTTTATACCATTTGTCAGAGTCCAGTCAGCCTCTTCAAATGCCAATGTGCAGCCTCAAAAGGTCTTCCATGAGCAGGTATCGCGTGTGCCATCGAGCACTTCTGCTCACAAAGATACAACTGTCATAAGCAATGACAGAATGGAGTCAGCAACTGTGCAGCCTCAGAAGGTTTTCCACGACCAGTCATCACAGGTGCCTTCTGTTCATCACAAAGTTGCAACATATGGCATTGATGACAGAGATGATGAGGAGCCTAGAATGAACCGAAGAGAGAGTTTTGAAGATGTAGCAGCTGCTGCTCATGCTGCAGCAGAGGCTGCAGAACGTGCTGCTGCCGCTGCTCGGGCTGCTGCTTCCCTGGCTAAGCTGGGATCATCTAAAAGCTTTGAGAAGAACATGACAGAATCTTCTGGCTCAGACAGTGATGATCAGGGTGATCTTAGGAGTGGACCAAATATGCAAGCTGGACATACAGAAAAGTATTTCAAGGTACAAATGGACTCTTTCAATAGTCATATAACACAAGAGAAACCTCACTTTGATGAGTATGTAGAACAGGACAGTTCTCACAGTGGTCAAGGACATTCATCAATTATTAAGAAGCAAAATTCATGGAACGAGTCTTCAAGCGATGAGGATTCTGATCAAAAAGCAGATCAGACTTCTTTCAGGAACTCCAGACCAAAGTATGATGATGAAGTGGATAGTAGCATTAATCGCTCTTCTCACTGGAACTCTCAGCATGATGACCCAAAAGCTCCATCTACGAACAACATAAATCCTGACTATACAGGTAGATATGAGAGGGAAGCAAGCGAGTCTGGAGGGAAGCCACCTCAGCGACCTCCCCCTAATGTTCCAGGTGGTTCAAATCAGGTGTTCCATGTACATCCAAAGCTTCCTGATTATGATGATTTGGCTGTGCGGTTTGAGGCCTTGAGGTCTGCCAGGCGTTAAGGTACTGGGACTGAGGGTGGGTTACCGTGGTTATTGAGAGTTCTTATTGTAATATACCGAAATAACTGTCTTTTTATTTGTTTGTTTTTTTGTATCATAGAATTTATCTGCAGACATTTTACTTTTTAGACTGTTGTGGACAAAGTATGGTATTGTGTTCTTGGGGTTACATGCCATGATATAGCAGCAGTTCAACTGGTTGGCACTAATACATTTAACTGCGGATGTCATAGGTTCGGTTTCCAGTTAGTATTGCTGGTTGGTGTCTTAAAGAAAAGGCTAACAGAACTTGAACATTATAAATCAAGATTTCTGGCTAACAAAGAAAACAAAAAACAAGGTAGTACACCACAAGGATGCATAAATGTATCAACTTGAAAGGTTTGTTATGTCACCAGGGGCAGTAGATAATGCCCACAATTATGCCTGGCAGGGTTGAAAGCACATGTGCACATTTAGTCTGTAAGATTTGTTAATGGTAGTTGGCATGCAATGCTTAGGGTGGTTGTCCTTTTGGGAGAATTGCTGAATTTGTTGTGATGGTGCAGTGTTTTTTGCCATGTGGGCATTGTTGCTTGTGATGTTCACATTGAGTAATGAAGTGTGTATTTATTCAACACTGCCCTGAGCATGCCTAAGAGAGATTGGCTACAATGTTTCTTCCTGAGATCAAAGCTGTTGGAGATGGTTGTAGGGAGAGATAGAGGCCCATCGCTTGCATTGTATAATACAAGAGAGGACACCCTTGCAAAGTCAAAGGAAATGTGTTGGCCCATAGCTTGCAACCTAAAGGGAATGATTGCCTCTTACACATGTGCGTGCACATGGAGAGAGAGAGAGAGAGAGAGAGAGAGAGAGAGAGATCTTTTAGATGCCTCAAAGGTGTGTAAGAGACATATATCATGGTCTTAGTGACAACCCACTTCAAGGTGCCAATGGCACAAAAAGTAACTCACCTCAAAGTGCCATTGGCACAAAAAGAAAATCAACAAAAAGTGACCCTCCTTAAAGTGCCATTGGCACTAAAAGAAATTTAATTGCTAAAGCTATAAATGTCACTAAATCTATTGTGACCCAAAAGAAGCTTAGTGCTTAGGCTTTTTGAACTCCTCTATGATGGTTTTCCCACCTTGAATTGTCCATTTTCCCTACTTTCCACTTGCCTCCGTTTCATTGATTTCATTGGTTGCTCTAAGCCCATTTGTGTTCCATACTTTGGTTCCATTGACACATTTCAATTTTGCTTTAGTACTTGGATTCTATCTTGTGTTCTTGTAAACTCCAAAGTTTGATTTTTTTTCTTGCTTGAATTTTCATGGTATAATCCATTTGAACCGTTACTATAATCCATTTGTACCCTTTTCCTCCTAGAATTCGCCTTAGTTTGGTGCTTTTCACCATCCTTGGTGGTGGTCTTTGTCATCTAGTTTCTCATGTCTCTTCATGTTGTCTAATAGAAAGGCCTTCCAAATGTGCATGGAATGCAATGATTTTTTATAATGTAGCTTCGTTAACTATTGGAAAAGTAGTGTTAGCCATGCCTCATTCCAATCATGTTTTGTTATGTAGCTTCATTAAATGTTGGAAAAAGTGTTAGCCATACTTCTCTTATCTGCCTCCTCATTTCAATTCTCTTTTGTTATTTCCTTCATCTTCAATCTTCTCAATAGTTGTGGTCACTTTTGTCAACTTTTTTGTTAGTTGTGTCAAGCATGTAAGCGTTGTGGTAAGTGAGTCCTTCAAAACCAAGTCGTGCTTTCAAGTCACAAACTCGTTGATGCAAGTAGTTCTCCCATGGACTTTGATCTTGATTTGATTTGGATGGTGATGCCAAGACCTTTAAGAAAGTCTTTTTAGTGTTTTTTTGTTGCACTATTAATTTTAAGAGTATATAATGTTGTTGATTGCTTTGTTTTACAGATGGGTTCTCTTTAAGGATATATATGCATGGTTCATCTTTTGAGAGAGTGCATATATGTTCTGTCGAAGACATGGGATTCAGTATGCATTTGTTGTTAGAGTTGAATTGCAACACCTGCAATCTTTGTTGGAGTTCTTTGGCCATAGATCAAGTTGGGAAAAATTCTAACAACTTGGTCATTTATATCGAGTGATTGAAATGAGAGTTCAGGCTCTTGGAGATGAGCAATATGTAAAATCTAAACTAGTCCTTTGTTATTTGTGTTGGTGGTTCATTCAATGCTCTTTTGACTAGATAACTTGGTGAGTGATGGTGAAACCATAAGTCTACCTCTTTTTGGTAGGGCTAAGCATTTGAGGTCGTCTCTTGCAAATGATTTATTTATAGTTCTCATAGGTGAGAAGTCTAATTTGGATAAGCCAATGGCCATTTGGAGGCTGTTTGGTTTGTAGGCCATGGGCAAGCCTTAACATCAATTCATAGAAGTCCATTCTTGTTGCTTGTTTAAAGAGACTTGGAGGCTTTGGGTAAGGTGAGATTATTTCTTGGAAGGAGATCAAAACACTTTTCGTGAGCATTGCTTAATTGGAGGTTTTCGTGCATTTATGAAAAGTTTCTATATTGAGATCTCAGGTTTGGCCTCTACATGTCTTGAACTAGTCCTTTGCTATTTGTGTTGGTGACTTATTCGATGCTCTTTTGTCTAGATAACTTGGTGAGTGATGGTGAAATCATAGGCTTGGCTCTTTCTGGTGGGTCTAAGTTGCTCTTGTAGATGATTTATTTATATTTCTCACAGTTGATATTTTTTCTTAGAAGAAGATGAATACACTTTTCTTGGGCATTGCTTGATTGTATGTTTTCATGCATTTATGAAAAGTTTATGTATTGAAATATGACGTTTTGGCCTCTACATGTGTGCTGCAATGTTGCACAAACAGTGATAACAAGTATGATCTTGTAGTTCTTACCTTTGCTTCCTCGGTCATGAAAGTCGTTCCAAGAATTGGTGTAGCCCATCCATTTCAGGCTATGAAAAAAACATGGAATTTGTTTAGGTCAGGTATAGGTCTCTTTGCAACATGTTACCACACCCAAGCATTTAGGAGTGCTATCTTGTTGGATGCTAAGCTTCATGTGATAGATCTATAGATGGCACTGTTACAATCCTAATGTGAGTAGCGACATCCTTGGGTAGATATCACTATGGCTTTCTTTGAGAGAGTTGACATTTCACATCGTTGCACTACAATCTAGGCCTCCTAGTGGCATCATGAACTTGTCCAAGAAATCAAAATGGCATAACCTCTTCTTCTTTCACATTTGGTTGATCCTTGATAAAATATCCTTCGCTTTATTGCTTAGTGTACCTCGACTCTAAAAGGGGCTTACACATTGCAAGCTGAGGCTCTCGTTACATCCAAGTTGCTTGATTTGCCTAATAAACACGTGGAATGTGATCAATTTAATAGGATGTCATGAGTGTGTTTGATGACTATCCAATATATTGTCATTCTTGGTTAGTCATGGGTTTATTATTTTTGTCATATTTGTCAATGCTTTTAGGTTTCGTCAGGTTAGAGGCTGATTTGGACCAACTTAGATAAGAGACTTTGATAGCATTACCTTTGTTTGCATTTCAACCTTCATCCCCATGGTTGGACTGTATTTTTGTTTGCTCGGATGATTTCCTAAAACAATTAGCTCGTCATATCTATTGTAACATGATGAATGATAAGAGGTGGATGACTAAGAAAGGCAATAAAGTTTGGTTCTCTTGAGATAATAAAGCTAAGTGGGGCAATCTTTTGCTTCAATTGTGAAGGTCCAAGCTTTTGTAGAATGGGACAGTTTTTATATGGAGGCTTCTTCTTGGGAGTCTTCTCATAGGAAACATGTTGCAAGGTCTACAGTGGTAGGTGTGTCTTTCAGGTCATGTGTGATGAGACTCCTACTCACCTCTTTATTTCTAGCTCAGTTACAAGACAAGTCTAGGGTTTCATTCCATGAGTATAGACTTGTGTTACATGTAAACGTGCAATCATCATTCTTGGGTTTTGGGGAAGATGCTATCCATGGCCACCTTATAGTCGGAGCATACTTGTCTCTTCCATATTTTGTGTTGGAGCCCATCTACTATCGTACCCATTCTTTGATTTGACCTTAGATATTTGTGGTCATGAGGGTTGTGTTTGAGGATTGCTAATGTGGCAAATTAGTTCCATGGTTTCTACTAGAATGATCTTTCCATGGTTTTGGCTAGTACGATCCATAGACATGTGGTTGCTTTGTGGGCGGAGATTGTCTACACAACCCCAATTATTCCTACTTCCTACTTTCCTACTCTTGTAGTTGTAGCCTTGTGTTGTTGTAGCCTTTTGGCTTTCTATGTTGTTTTTTGCTTGTCTTTGACTTTACTTCCTTAGCTAGAAGCCCATTGTAAATATTTTTATTCATTAGTTGGGCATTCTTCATGGATAAAAGAGAGGGACAGAGTTATATTAACACCCTTTAAGATGCCTCGCGAGGCATAAGATATAGTTGATAGATCAAGTATTAAGTTCACTTTGGGTTGACAATGAAACAATTACAAGAAAACCAACTACAAAAGCTACAGATGTTGCTAAATACATAATGACCCTAAAGCAACTTAGTGCTTAGGCTTTTTGAACTCCTCTATGACGATTGCATTGCCTCAATAAGATATCTATTTGCCATGTTCCTAGCCACCTTTATGTTGGAAATTTCATATGGTGGCACTTTGAGTTGTGCTAGTGTAAGTTCATTTACGATCTAGAGTTTAGTTCTCTTGAAATGTTCTGATTCCGTCAATGTTTCAACTTTATCTTGTATGTGTCCAAACATCAAAGTTGCTTAGTGCTTAAGGTTTCCAAACTCCTTTATGTTGGCTTAACTACCTTGTGTACTGCCCATTTGCCATCTTTCTTAACTACTTTCATCTTGGTGATTCACTTGGTCATGATTTGATTTGCTTTAACACATCAACTTATATTGTATGTCACTAAAAAGCAAAGTTTCTTGATTATTTCCTTGCTTGGTGATTCTCCATGGTACCAAAACTTGAATCCTTTCTTTTCCCGCACTAATCTTACTTTAGCCTCTGGCATGTATGGCTTTGAACATGCTTGGAAGCTTTCCATCTAGTTCCTCCTATGTTCCTTCATGCCACTAAATTACTTTTCCAATGTAGCTTTATCAACTACTAAAAAGGTAGTATCTATCATACAACGTTTATTTGCATATTTCCTTCTTTTGATTTCCTTTTATACCTCCTCTTCTACCTTTGTCTTCTTCTTCATTTCATCTTCAATCTTCATATTAGGTGTAGTTATCTCCATTGCCGATTTTTCCTCTAGCTTAGTCAAGTGTTTGTGCACGTCAACTAGTGAGCTCTTCAAGAGCATATTCATTAATTCCAAGTTGCAAACTTGTTGGTGTAGGTATTCCTCCTATGGGCTTGGCTCTCAAGTTGGCTTGGACAATATTGCTAGGATGGTCAAACAGGTCTTTGGATACATCTTGTGAATACGGTAGAAACTTAAATTGGACACTTTCCCCTAGGTGCTACTCTTTCCATGTAGGGAGGAGGCGATGAAAGCTTAAAAGAGAGAACTTGTGAATGGTTTTTTAATTCATATAAACTAGGGTTTAAAGAGAAGTAAATGTAGCATTGGCAAGTTGCATCTTGTGTTGCCTCAATTGCGCATGTACTAGGGTTCGTGAGAAGGGTATTTGAACCAAGTTGAATCTAATTGCAAATACAAATAATTGATAAGGTACATTGAAATTATTACCAAGGAGGTCTTATTGGGCATTTTGAGTATCAACAATATTAGAATTAGGCTAAATCTAGCTGCATTGCAAATAATTGATAAGACACATTGAGTTGAATATATTTTTTGATAGTCTCACAATACTTGGATGTAAATAATACAATACTTGGATATAAACAATAGGTCCTTGGTAGCTTGGTTTGAGTTTTTAATAGAGTTCATTGAGTTATTGCGTAGTTTATATACCATACTGCCCTCCAACAAGATGTTTGCTTTTGATAATCATTTCTTCAAAAGAAAAATTGGGGTGCTCAAGTTGGAAAACCTTGTCATGGTGTATGTATTTGGCATCATGCATGGCACAAAGTAGTCCATCATAATGAATTGTTTTGGATCCCATTATGATGAATCGTGCGGATCACATTATAACTTGTGTTTAATCTTGTATTCTTTCATTTTGAATTAAAGATAATTCTTAAGACCTCCATGAGAAGGAATCGTGTGCTTGGGCTTCAAATGTTGTAGTTGTAATTTGATGAATGAACATGTATTTAGATCATCTAGCTTCCAAGTTCATTGAGCTTTGTGGCGAAATTATATACACGCCTTTCAAGATTCTGTTGTTTTTCAGTGTGGGAGTCTGATGGAGGCAAGGGTTCCCTTACCCTGGTGGTCATGGATTTGGAGTCTCATACCCTACCATGGCTAGGGTTAATAATCATCATTGAAGTTGTTTTACTAACAATTTTCACAACTATTTTATATTTGATAGTGGTTCTTCTTTGACAAAGCTCGCGAGGACGCTGTTTTAGTGTCGAAGGAAATGATGGCACCCAAAGAAGCACAAAAACAAGGCATAAAAATATAGATGCATTCACCACATTTTCATTTTTTATGGGAAAAATAACATTTGTATTGTTTCAAAATCACTAAAATACACCCTTACACATGAGAGGACCACATCCACATCCATCATAAATAAATGCCATGGATAAAAGTGTATACTCATGCATTTGCAAAGAGCTAAAGTTTTTTGGGAAAAAGGTGGGGTGGAGTGTATTATGTGCCTCTTTCTCCCCTTTCTTCCAAGATTCCCACATTCTCCCTTTATAGTGCCAAAATTCCTCTCTCGTCTATATAAAAAATTTTATTTTCCCTTTCCTCTTTACATTCGGGCAATGGAATTTCTATTTCCCCTTTCCTCTTTACTTTTGTGCAATGGAGATGGGCATGCCTAATGAAGATGATGAAACTTTTCGTTATTAAGAGCAAGAATTGTGATTTCTTTCATGTTTTGAGATCAATGGCAAATCCATACACATAGATTTTGTGTGTTTTTTTGTCGGTTTTGTGTTTGTTTCTTGCCATGGGAGGGCTGCTTTCATTTTGGTGCATAGCTTGGGAATAGGCTAATCTCAACAACTCAAGGTGTTTGAGATCCTTTCAAATTTTAGATGCTATGGAGTACTTTTTGAAAACTCAAGAAGAAGGGGATTTTGGAAGATCCAGATTTGTTAGTGAGAGAAAAATTAGCAAAAGATAAATGAGGATGAGAAAAAAGAGTGTTTTTTTTTGTGAAGATGCGATGCAATGGGTCGCAGATGGCCTCCGCCTTTAGCTCCAAGATCAGGAAGGAGTGGTAGTCTGTAGAAAACGTCCATAAGGTCATGATTTGAGATGCTTCCGTAAGAGCTAATTGCACCTCAACAACCCTCATCTTTGGTTCTAAAGATGCAATTTCAAGTTCTTCGAAGAGGTAGAAAAGGAACCATCGTATAAGCAAAACAAGATCCCAAATGGGCCCGCACCAAGAGTTCAAAGAAGTTGAGGTTGTGAAGGGAGACTGATTACATGATTAAAATAGAACAGGGGTTGCCCAATCCTTTTCCTATGCTACTGAAGATGCTCTCTCGTATAGGCTTAGCAGGAGGCTTCAATGTGAGAATTTAGCTTCTGCGAAGTCTCATTTTTTGGATCTGATCGTGTGCCCTAATCTCATCAGTCATAAAGCCGATTGCAATTCTATAAGAAATATAGAGAGAGAAGGCGGCTAGTTTTCCTTTTATCATCTCCTTCATCAGTAGCAACTAGTGGCTTTAATCATCTTCTCCTCCTCGGCACAATCTATTTGCTGCCCCCATGCCAAAGAGGCATAGAGCAAAAGTCTAAGTAGAACAAGAAGCAAGAAGAGAGGAAGAAGCACAAAACTATGTAACAGGAGACAGATGGAGATGAAGGTGTCAAATCATCGGAGATCAAGGGGGAAGATGACCGGGATGGATGTCAATGCAACAAAAGAAAAGAGACATGTCTTAAAAACATCCCTTCATGCTCACTCATCACTCGCTTGTCACTGGCAATTCATAGATGGACGTTGAAGATAGTGCCAAGAAGAGATAGAAGAAAGAAGAAGTGAGCAATGGAATGATTGCGCTCCTTTGTGGCCCTATGGCCGTCCCTTGCCCCAATGCCTCACCAACAACAACACATTCTTATCATCCTTCCCCTTCTCCACTAGCAACATGGTCTCCTCACTCTTCAAGCTAATCTTCTTACCCCTTTCATACGCAAGTGAATCCTCCAGCTCCCCTGTAGCGCCTTCCCACATGGGAGCCCGACATCCGAGATTGTAAACATTTGATGCCCTTTCACTTCCAATGATCGCTGCCATAAATGCATTGTTTCTTATTCAAGCAGCTATAGACACACCATAATGAGTTCCAAGCAGTTCCACAGAGCAAAGGGGAGAACAAGAGAATGAAGGGAGAGAAGAAGAAAGGCCTTCTGCATCCCCTGGTCACCTGTCCCTCACTAAGTACAAGAACTCTTGGATGCGCCAATTGGCATTTAGACGAGAGATGTCTTCTCTCTCGAAAAGATAGAACAAATAGAAGACTATCTTGGATTTCTACAACACCATTGCCTGCTGTCAAGGCAAAACCAAAAAGAAGCAGTAGCAAAAGAAGAGAGTCTGAGATAGATAGCGAGGGGAGATGGTTTGCATGCAGGTGCTGTATGACACGGATTGGAGGGCATCATAATTCAATGTAGACGATAGCAAACAATGAGTAATGCTCAGAGTGCCGCTCCAACCCAACAATAGCCAACACAAAAAGAGGTAGTGGATCAAGAGGTGCAAGTGAAGGTGCAGTCGGAGGAAGAAGAAGACACCACCATCAGCATAGCAGAGAGACGGGGCATATTGCAAAAAATGCAGGGTACCATGGAGCATTGAGGCAAATAATTGCAAATACCATGGTCAGAGCAAACATAGGCAACTGAAAGCCCCAAGAGAGATTGACATAGCAAAGAAGTTTAGTGCGAAGAAGGTGAAGGCTGACATCAAGAAATCCTATCCGCCCTCAGGGATACGGCAACAGTTTACCATGCCTGTGCTTTCTTGCACACGAAGCATCACGGTTTCTCCTTCTCCTTTTCCC
The DNA here is from genome assembly GCF_053477565.2 of Lygodium microphyllum. Taxonomy (NCBI): domain Eukaryota; kingdom Viridiplantae; phylum Streptophyta; class Polypodiopsida; order Schizaeales; family Lygodiaceae; genus Lygodium; species Lygodium microphyllum. The sequence continues at coordinate 128,094,488 of NC_141146.1, read as the reverse complement.
CAAATGCCTCGTCCTGTATCCTAACCCTTGATTTTTATTAGAAACCCTAATATATATATTTAATTCATTGAACAACCGTTTTTTTTAAAAAAGTGTCCATAGTAGTAAGCCCCTTTTGTTTCCCCCTCCACAAAGTCTGTTATTTGCCTCCACCCATACTGGTTGGCACCACCTTCATACATCTAAAATACATCTAAAGAGGAGCGTTGTAGCCCCACTCCTCCAAGGAGAGCTCTTTCTTCAGAGATCACCACCATTTACCTTTCTTCATGTTTGTCTCCCTCTTTGCCTCTCTAATACACCTCCCCATATGCTCATTGCCCCATCTAGTATAGCAATGACCACAAGAGAGCACATAAATAAGGTTTAAGAGAATAATGACCCTTTAAAGGAAAAAAAAAACGTATGTTTCAAAGGGGAGAAAAGAAAAGAAAAACAAAGCAAAAAAAAAAAAAAAAACACGAACACATAGCCTTAAACTTCATGAACCTTAATATCTATCTCTCATGACAAATAAAAACCCTTGGGCATAACCTCTATTACAATTTTATCCTCATAACTAACTATGTAATGAACCCCATATTGGAGGTCCATGAAGGTATATCTACAATAAAGCTCCTTGCACATCTACAACCGGACACCGCGAGACGTGCGATGCTTTATCAACCGCTAGACCCTATCTTCAGGTGATCCGATCCCGTCGACCTCTCCGGATTCGGTCACATTGCCGTCCACCGCCACGTCCTGGTTCGAAAATATTAACCCGATTCCCTTTTGATGAGCGGCGCAACATTGCGCCCTTGACACAGGACTGCCCCATCTCTTAGGATCGACTAACCCATGTCCAATTGCTATTCACATGGAACCTTTCTCCACTTCGGTCTTCAAAGTTCTCATTTAAATATTTGCTACTACCACCAAGATCTGCACTGGGGGCCGTTTCACTCGGGCTCGCGCCTAGAGCTGCGCCACGATCCCCATGCCCTCCTACTCATCGGGGCCTCGCACTCACCCCGATAGCCGGGTATAGGTCGCGCGCTTCAGCGCCATCCATTTTCGGGACTAGTTGATTCGGCAGGTGAGTTGTTACACACTCCTTAGCGGATTTCGACTTCCATGACCACCGTCCTACTGTCTTAATCAATCAACACCCTTTGTGGGATCTAGATTAGCGCACAGTTCGGCACCGTAACCCGGCTTTCGATTCATCCTGCATCGCCAATTCTGCTTACCAAAAATGGCCCACTTGGAGCTTGCATTCCGCGCCGAGGTTCAACAAAGCAACTCTGGTCACTTACCTATTTAAAGTTTGAGAATAGGTCGAGGGTGTTTCACCCCCGATGCCTCTAATCATTCGCTTTACCTCATAAAACTACGAGGAGCTCCAGCTATCCTGAGGGAAACTTCGAAGGGAACCAGCTACTAGATGGTTCGATTAGTCTTTCGCTCCTATACCCAAGTCTGACGAACGATTTGCACGTCAATATCGCTACAAGCCTCCATCAGAGTTTCCTCTGGCTTCGCCCTGCTCAGGCATAGTTCACCATCTTTTAGATCCTAGCAGGTATGCTCCCACTCAAACCTTTCACAGAAGATCATGGTCAATCGATGGTGCACCTCGTGAAGGGGATTCCACTTGTCAAGTTCCTTGCACCTTCATGGGTTTGCCACCCACCAGCTCGCGTACATGTTAGACTCCTTGGTTCATATTTCAAGACGAGTCGGATGGAAAGCCCAGAGCGCCAGCGTCCCGAGCGTGCAGGTGTAGAGCCCGCCACAAGTGGCGCACTCTTCGTTCCTCGGCCGACACGACGGCGTCGGCGAGCCATCTAAAGCCCGCTCTTGTCCCACCTCACCGGCCCACGCTCTCTGACGCCCCTTTCCAGGGGGACTTGGGCTCGGTCCGCTGCAAAGGACTCCTCTCCAAACTACAATTCGCACGGCAAAGCCATGCGATTTCCAAGCTGGGCTCTTTCCGATTCGCTCGCAGCTACTAGGGAAATCCTGGTTAGTTTCTTTTCCTCCGCTTAGTGATATGCTTAAGCTCAACAGGTAGCCTTGCCTGATTTGAGGTCCGAATTGCATTTCGAGTCGCCAAGGGCAAGCCCCGGCTCCAAAGATCCTGATTTGACACGTGCACCCTGGAAGAGGCACCCGCAAATAGCCGCCACCTCGACGAGGAGACAAACGACCCTTGTGGAGCAATGTCACCGCACGGTGCTGCTGGTACATTTCAGCCAACCGTGGCATCACATCATAGCACGAACGACCAATTCCACCCTCCCCCGAAGAAGGGGAGAGGGTGCGGGGGAGTTAGGGACGCTCAAGCAGGCATGCCCTTGGATGAGCCGCGGACGCAAGTTGCGTTCAAAGACTTGATGATTCGCAGAATTCTGCAATTCACACTATATATCGCATTTCACTACATTCTTCATCATTGCAAGAGTCAAGATATCCATTGTTGAGAGTCGTTGCGTTTTGTTTTTCAATCC